>NC_069659.1:292705975-293009075 GCF_027244095.1 Hemicordylus capensis
TCTTTGGCTCTCAACCCGCTCAGTCCCTGAGCTTCTGGTTCACAATGCCCTGGAAGGAGTAAGAGGTTCAAAACAAGGGTGCTTCTGGTTCTGCTTTTTTACTATCATTACCTGTGCTCTTTGCTGGTTACCACAATGCTTGTTACAAGGAGTCCTGCTTGAAGACACTTCAGAAGCTGAAGCAGGTTAAGATTTCTGCTGCTCCACCCCTTGTGGAAGATGGGCACACATATTGTTTCAGTTCATGTGATGATCACTTTGCAATGGCTTTCAGTGAGCTGACAGGCTTGATTAAAGAAAAGGTGCATCCTTTGTAACAGTCTGAGACCAGAATATCTGAGAGAATATTTTTATCTTTACAAACTTCCCAGGGCCCTGTTATCTGGCGAGAATGCTCCAGGTGCCAACTTCTCAACCAATTAAATAAAACAGTTTGGTAAAGAAGTAACTCATCTAGCACATGCAAAAATAACTACCTCCCTTTCATTAATAGTGTTACATCTCTCAGACTTGTAAGAGTTTGTTTTATACAACACATATCTAGTACAGGTGTACAATTAACCCACATACATGTACTACATAATTAGTGAGGCCCATGTACAGATCATGACTTTCTCCTTTAAAAAACATATCAAATTACCTGGAAAAGCAGATGATGTATTTCTAAAAACAGAACTTTTGTACTTCTGTTTCTGTGCCCAGGAATAAAATCTTATAACTGACCATTAGAAGAGATCTAAAGGGCCATTTAATCGGGACTGTAGCTCATGGTGGAGTAGACACTTTGCATTCAAAAGATCCCAGGGTTCATCTCTGGCATCTCCAGGAATTACTAGGAAAAACCCATCTCAAATCTGTAGAGCCATTGCCAGTCAGTACAGACAAATACTAAGCTAGTTTCGCCAAGCACCTCATTCAGAATAAGGCCGTTTTCTATGTACCCAACACAAGACAAAATATTTATTTAAACACAAAGGAAAAATTCCTCTGGAATTTTATTTTTTATGAATGTCATTTCTACCACCAAGATGACAATGTTTCTTATACCTGGTTACATACAGCAGTACCTCTCAGGGTTTGTGCAGGATTAACCCATAGCTGTGCACAATGTCTTTACTGCTCCCTCTTCTTTGCAGGCAAGTGGAAGATGGATTTTACATCCAATCCTGATTTCAAACAAGCCATGATTCACTCTGATGTCCAAACCTAGCACATTGTGGTTTGTTCAAGCCAGAGTTTGAAAACAAGCCAGGATATAAAAGTGTAACAACTACTTGATTATGCCATTCATTCTCTCTGTCAGTGAAGAGGGCATGTAAATAGGTCTTGATGTTGTGGAGCTTTTCCATGGAGAATCTAAGCTCAAGAATGTTCTTGACAAATAATGTCATGCATTGTTTTCATTCCTCCTACAAACCATATTTTGGAACAGGGAGGACTACAAATCAAACCCCAATGAACAGATTGGTTCTATACATACAGAAGTACCAACAGGTGTCAGCAGAACATTCTTTTTAAGTGGATACCTAAGCACTCTACCCCCACTATTTCCTGCAACCTGGAATTGTAGATCCTTTGAGATCATGGAGAGAAAAAATTCTAAGTGAAGCATACACTTTACCAAGCCTAGGCACTTAAGGAAGATCACAAATTCAAATTAAAAATGGCAGAATCTATTCTACGTACCATCATATGGACCCAAAAGTGCCCCTTCCATTATTAGAAATTTCTGTTCATGAAAGAGCTGTTCCTGATCAAGCAAAAGTGTTGCATGAGGAAAGTGATCCCAAATCCAAAACTACGTTTTCCATTTGTGCACAAGGCAAGTTTTTCAAAGTCACTTTAATGGCCCACTAAAGCTCATATTTGCTAGAGGCAGTATCTTCTTTATTCACTTTCTCCTACTATAATGCAACCTGATACATTGTGGCACTGCATTATGCAAAGCCTTCCACTAGTACTTGTGCAAGAGTTTACAGAACAGCACCAATACATTTACTACTTCTGCTCAGGGTTCTTTTAATCCATTCCCATATTCCCAGTTATTTTAGTGTTTTCTGGGATAGTGGTAAAGAACTAGGGAAGTGACACACCACCAGGAGGGCAGGAGCAGCTTAAATGACAGGAGAAAAGATGAACATGTGATTGCTTTTAATTTCAGAAGATGGAACACAATAAAACCAAAGAAGTAGTATAGGCTATACACACAGCTACCAACTCCCCTGAGCAAACTTTCTGGATGCTATTCAACCAATGCTGACAGATGAATCTGGAAATAACCATGGATTCAGTTGGTTGTGTGGACTCACAGTATTTATAGCCTTCTCTTCACGCTCTTATGATTCCATGCTCAGATTTTAGCCTCCCGAAATTACACTTCACAGTAGTTTTCTGTAGTGTGGTGCAAATGTTTTTTGTTCTGTGAGTAAATAGATTAGGCCACTGATGCACACAGCTGCTGCTTGATCAGTATACTGTGTGTGTGAAACATGTGCTGTACTTTACAAATTGTAAGCACCTACTGTTTAAAAGAAGTTATAAACTTTGTGGCCTCAGCAACTAACATCAGAAGACACCCTGTATTGTTGCTTTTGACAAATGAGAGCCACCTTCTTGCTCAGATCAAGGTGGTGAAGGCACAACAGAGGGTGCATCAAGTGTTCACTTGACTTCATGATTACATGAATTTTGTACCCAAAACAGCATAGGAAACATGGGTGCCATAGCATAAGAGGAGACGACTACTGATCTCAAATACAGGTGGCCCTCTTCACCAGCGGTCCCACCAACCACTATTTTGCGTTATCTTAGAGACCTTTCAGTGGAAAAATAGGCTAAATTTTGCCTATTTAGCAAAATCTGGTCACTCCACAATAGGCTGCGGAGTGACCAGAAATGACTTCTGGTCAGTTCTGGCCATCATTTTTAGGCTCTCTTTTAAAAAGACATTTTGGGGCCGAAAATTCAGCTGATTTGTGGGGTTTGGGGGGCATTTCTGGAGCCCTGCAGAGCAAGGTACTGTGCATTTCTACTCTTATTTCTTGCCCCTTCCCACTTTCAAGGCATTTTAAGGTGTGTGTTTTTTTGTTCAAAACCTAAACTCCCAATTCCCATGGAGTTAAAGTTTCATTATTAGCAGTTTCCATATTCATGAATATATGCAAGAATGGAACCCCTGCGAATAATGAGGGCCACCGGTAGTCCTCTTATTGCCAAGGTAGTAACCTTGCCTATTGCTTCATCAAAGCAACTTCAAGTTCTCCTTTAGAAGTAAAGTAGTCAGATCAATAAATGGTACCAAATTGTGTCCCTTCACAGTTACAAAATAAAATTTAAAAACATTTATTAATCAGCTCAACTTTTAATATACAGCTTAAGAATGTGGCAGTGTAGAAGAAAACTAGTTTTAAAACAAACCTGCATTCACCACCAACAATACATTAAAGATCTGGAACCTCCAATATATGATTCCAAAGAACATTTGACCTAAATCACCAGCTCCTGGAATGCTTTTAGGAGTAGTGGTAAAATATATTTAAATTGAAATTTCCACATTTGGGGCTCAGATTTGAGCTCCACAACTGTATTAGTGGCAGTCTTCAAAAACTTAACCATTCTACAGATGTTTCCAGGAAGTAACCAGATCATGAGAATTTCATTCCAGGCATTTAGTTTGATTAGTTTTCTAACATATGCTGAAATAACCAGATTTACACTAGCAAGTTAAGGTTAGAAATACTGAAGTAGATAACGGCAGATCCCATTTGGTCCACACAAAACCACATACATATTTAACTAATTATGTTTTAATAGGACATAGTAAACCTCAAAATTAAACACACAGGATTCAGGTGTCTGGGCTGGCAAAAAAAAAGACAAGAATACTAAAGAGCATTTTCCACCATTTACTCTCATTATCAAAAATATTTTTCAACTCTTCTTGCAAAACAGAAACAAAAAAAGTACATACTGAACACTTACATCACATTCTTCTTCCTATGGCTTTAACCCCACCCCCACCCTGCCCTACCCACAGAAAGACAGGGGAAAAACAAACCAAAAAGCCAACAAAAACGCTATTTGACCACATTCACATAAAAATGACACCATGGTACACTACAGAACAAAAAGGAGGCATTATCCAATTTGAGTCCAAAACCTTTTGCTTGTTTTTCAGACCTAGTAACCATCATTGTACATGCTTTGTGCCAAATTCATAGTGCCTAATGTCATAATTCACTGGCAATGTCACTTGATGAGTGGTTAGATGGCAAAAAATAAAAGGAGTTTTAGAAACTGTAGAATTGTTTCTCTTTAGACAAGCTGTTGATATTGCTCTAAAATATGACATTGTCATTTAATATCAGAATCCTTTCCTTTCTAGTCAGTCCATAGTTTATGCAGGTTGAGTTATTAAAATACTCAATACATACACCAACTAAAGTAGAATTATTATAGGGTATGCATTTAAACTTCACATTTTGTCTTCTCTCCATGGTATAATTGGGGGGAAAACCTTGTACACTGAGTAGAGTCTAAAGCAGTTCCCATAGGGTCCAAATATAACCTCCCCTGCACCATGCCAACTTCATGCTTGGCATACTGTTGCTGTTCCAGACCTGGTTGTGTTGAACCATGCTACTAAGGCCCTGCCATGCCTCACTTTTGTGCAGCACCCATTCTTCTCTAACACCCCCACGCAAGTAAGAGCAGAGCCATGCAAGGGAGGCTATGGAAAAGTGGGTGTCAAATGCTTGAAGGAGAGGCATGGGAAGGCTTCAATCAACGGCTTGATGATATCAATGCATGCAGTATTGATGCAGTAGCAGCACATCGGAGAGCGATATACTCTAGCCGTGTGGAAGCCAAAGTGCACCCTGCACACACAAAATTATGACCAAAATTTGCATCAACATTTATCATGAGGGAAATTTCCATTCTAAAAAATGAACACAAAATAGCTATATTCATTCTCCTCAAGGTACAACTAGAACCAGAGGGACACAAGTTACAAAATCTTCGAGCACACATACAAGGGGAAAAAATGCTTACCTATAGTTAGGAGACAGAGCAATTTCATCATCTGTTCTACAGTGGCCCAATTACCTAACATATAGCTGAGACAACTTGACCCACTATAGACTTGCACCAAGGAAGTAATTCTCAATTAGTTATCTATCATAGAAATACATTACAATGCTGTTAGCTTTTTTTTTTTTTTTAAACTGTGAACCAAGATAGTACTTAGTACTAGCAAATTCTGTATTAAAAGGGACATATCCTGGGATATTAAGCCTTTAACCAATACTAGGGTAATTCTGTTTTTTCTAAATGAAGATCAGAGTTTTCATTTAGAATCCCGACTTATGTCAATTAAAAGCACAGAAATTTACTCAAGAGCAAACTTTGCCTCTCTTCGAGCCTGCCAACTGTTAAAACCACAGTTGTATCTCAAGTAACTTCGGCATGAGAATCACACTGCTTTTGCTTTGAAGTTAACTAGCATAACAATGGTTCAAAATAACACACAGTATCTATTTCATAATGAACTCAGCAGAAATATCATCAAGATTAAAGTTAATAGCACACATCATGAAACACTAGTGACATCAATTTGCAAAATTTAAGAATAATGTGAAAATAAGTTTAAAAATATTCTGAGAAAACTTCATAGCAAAGGAGCCCCAACTATTATTTTCAAATTTTTACTCAAAAGAAAAGGTTCAAATATCTGAAAATCTCATGTGACATCAACTGAAAGTAGAGCCCAGTTTGATACTTTAATTGCTTCAAGGCAGCATAAATTAGTTGGACAGTTACGGTAATTTTCACTTTAATGTAAAAATGATTTTGAACAAGTTTAAGGTGCTAAAATACTAATTTCCCCATCCATGTGGTATTAAAAGACTGGTTTCTGACTGGTTTACTAGATTTCCAGCAGAAATATGGTGTGATTTTCTTGCAACACTGACTCTAAACATAGATATATAAGAAATTAGCACAACTGTGATGGACTGACTAGAAACCATTTCTGGATTTAATCACTCTCTGATTAAGCACAAAGCATGAACTGGTATAACAAGGCCAATGTTTGCCAAAAAGTCATTTTGTATTAAAAATCATTTACATTAGCATTTGATCTGAAACTATGAGGTGCTGTAAGAACTAAAGACAGTTTCAGGGTAACTCTGCAATTACCGTCAAACTATTTCCCAGACACTAACACACAACATAGCAATGAAAAACACTTGATACAAGTGATCTATATGCAGGAGCTCCGGCAAGTTAAACAGAACCATAGCTGCCTTCAAAATTGTAGCAGTCCCCCTACTGATGGTGGGGGGCAGGGAGACAAAAATAATGACTCAGCAGTCATATCTCATGTCTAAGGTTTCATCCAAGTTCTTATCATCGTTTGTACTGGCAGCTAAAAATGTCGTTACTGGTGAACCTGTCACATTAATTACACTGGTGCTTGTGCTGGCATTGCGCACAGCAATGCTTGTCACATTAATGCCCAAAGTAAGCCTAGTCTGCTCCAAGGCCTTTTCTGGCACTGCAAATGCCTCCAATTTCTTCTCCCCATTAGCCATATATGAATTTTGGCAGCCACGGCATATACAGTCTAAGCAGGCTTTACGGTTCGAGTAGCAAGGGCAGCGTTGGCCACGACATGTAAGAACACTTGGATTTTGAGTGGCTCGACCACATTTACACCCCTTCTTTTCCTGTGGCTTTTTGTACACAGTTTTTGTTGGACTTCCTGGCACAACATGACTGCTGGAAATTTTTTCTTTTGATTTGTCTTTTGTTTTCAGCATTCCCGATTTAGATTTAGGATGAGATTTCTTGGCAGTATGGTCTAGACTCTTTTTCATGCTTTTATTCTGTATGAGTACAGTTTTGCCTATTTTAGGAGCAGTGCCTCCATTGGGTACAGTCGCAATAGGTTGCAAAGACATCTTTGCTTCTTGTTTCACTGTAACAGGGGCTGAGGCTCCCAAAGTCGGACCATGAAGGATGCTAGAAATTGGAAGAGGCTGAACCTTTTCACTATCGCTTTCTGATCGTGATCGCTTTCTGTTTAATTTAACTACCTTAGGCGTCGCAGCTGTACATGAAATCCCATGAGGTGAAGAACCCATAGATATGTATGTGTTATGGCTAGGAGGTGGGGGAGAAAGCTGCAAAAAAGGGCCATTAGATAAATTGGTTTCCAAGCTATGTTGCAGATTAGGACTGCAGGCCTCTGTGTTAGACTCCAAGCTCCGAAGCACTTCTTCAACACTAAGTAAAAGGGGATCACTAGATTTGATGTCTTCACTGAAACTGCAGATATCAATGCCTGTAGCACACAAGTCACTAGAGGAAACTGTGTCACAAATAGGCTGAAGACTATCTTCAGTTTTTATGTACTGTCCAGGGCTACATACATCTACTGTATTTGCATGTTCAGGGGAAGGGATATTTGCCCCAGGTTTCTCTACTGAAAGCCCATTACAATTGGGCAACCCATTAATAGCGGAGCCTTTTGCATCAGAGTCATGTGTGCTTTCAGGTACAGAAGAACAACTTGCTGGTGGCTCAACCGTATGCTCTGAGTTTGAAGGTGATGGGGAATGTGTGAAACACAATGACAAGGTTTCATCAGATGCTTTTTCTGTTTCTTCATGGAGTGGGGAACCATCTTTGAGCAAAGTCAAAAGATCTGGAGAACTGTCAACAGCTTGTTTAATATCACGTGCCAGTGGGGTTTGTGTTATGTATTCACAGAGTTTTTTGTAGCAGTTTACTAGAATGCTTAACTGTTTATTTTCTTCAAACTGCTCATAGTCCTTGCACCAACTACACGATGGCTTCATCATCATTTTCTTGCCTTTACAGGTTTTGCAGACATAATGCTGACATGTGGAATTGGTGGGTGCAATAGGATCTTGCAGCAGATTACCTAAAAGAAGAAGAAAAGAATTATAAAAACCCGCAGAGAGACAGGTATTTTATTACAAAATATGTAATACCACAATTATATTTTTACTCATTACAGAACCTACTGAACCTTGCCCTAATTGCAACACAGTCAAAAGTGACCATGATAGAGCTGTGGGAATAAGAATATTTGTTGTATGGCCAATATCTTACAAGCAGTACATTAAACTAATTAACATATTATTAGTTTGTATTCTGAAGGAGTCCATATTGATGACACATGTGGTAGTTATATGGTCACATCAAATATTAAAGCCAGCTTGTATATCAATCCAGAAAATCCAAAGTCCTCCTTTAGAAGACACTAGAAGGGCAGTTACCTATTTTGTGTTCAGGAAAGCAGAAAAAAGACTGATGAAACTGCAAAGTATTAGAATAGAAAGTGTTTCGAGTAGAAGCAAACCCAGAAACATCTAAAGGATACACAGAAAAACAAAGGGACAATTCGTTGTTCTGCTGCATCTAGGCCATCCACTAGGTGGACCTAGGCAGTTGTCTAAAGCTCAAATTCGGGGGGGGGGAGGGACAAGGTTGACCCCTCAAATAGCTGCCACACATGCACATCGGCCAGGTGCGTAGCAGGGGGAGGGTGTGAGGACTCTGTGTAGTGCTGGGTAGCGAGGTGGCATCAGCAGTCTTACACATTTTAAAATATATATAATTTCTTTCCTCACTGCCCCCTGCCTCAGCTAGCGCCAGCCACAAAGTATATGACTTTGCCACCCCTTTCAGTTAAAATTATATTCTGTACATTACAGATTATATTAAGTTGGTGGGCAGGTGGGTGGGGGGAGTCATACTTTGCCTAGAGTGCCAAAAACCCTAGAGCTGGCCCAGATCCTTCCCTCCTGACAGATCCCTTCCTGCACACAAAGCTGCATATATATTTCCACCCACACGGGACAGACTGGATCCTTTTTGACTTTACTAACTTACGGAATAACAGTACATGTACTCAGAACCAAATGCAAGCCAATCAAGAAAATGAATGAAGAAAGCAAGTTTGTTAGTAATATGAATACTAGAGTCTCAATTCTACTTTAATCATGTGCTACGTTTATAAGAACAAAACCACCACAGTAGTTAGGATTTGTTTCCCTCCAGAACAGTGTTACAGCTTTAAGTTTTACACACACTTGTAAAACAGAACATATGACCTCAAAACAATTCAGCATAATACATTTATTAATCAATCAATGTAATGAATTACAAATACTATAATTTGAACAAGGGATAAAAAGGGATAATTTATAATGGTGTTATTCACAGTAATGCCTGGGGGGCGGCAGCAGCCCCCATCAACCCTAAGTACGGCCTGTGACTGTTTTTTGGGCCTGTGTGAAGCTTTGGCCAAAGCTGAATACTCTGTATAGTCCCCTTAGCACCATGCAGAAGCAACCATTCCCACCGTACAGTGTTGCACGTTGCCCAGTGCTGAGGGGAGAAGTGGCTCCTTTAAGGGAAACCGAGTCCTCTTGAGCCCCTGCACCATCTTGGAAGGCATGCACAGAGTGTTGGGAAGTGTAGCCCTTGCCAGCACTTTTCCCAATCGAGTTCTTATGAGAGGACTCCGACTCCGTCCCTCTTAAGTACCTCCCAGCACCGAAAAAAAATGAAGTACTGTTCAGAGATCAGCACAGCAAGAAGTGCTGTGCTATCACATAGAATGTTTTTTTTGCCAAAGCAGTCCCCACTTGAAAAGTAGTGAAGATCACTGATTTATACAGTTATACTGAGCATCAATATTTTTAGGATGACATATCAAATCTAGAATTCCACCTCTCTATACACCTTTCAATAACCTCTTTGGAAATTATGGTCAGACCAATGAGGTCAGGTAAACTTGACCAAAAAAGCTCTGGGGAAACAGGAATGTTAAAAATAGTCTATCAGTTTATAAATGTACTTTGGCTACAGCTAATTCAAGTGAGCCTTCCCAAGGTTCAGTTGTTGAAATGTTATAGAATGGTTACTGACATTCCAACTTTGTAGTTAACAACTTGCTAGCTTTTTTTTTTTAGTGCTATGTATCAATGTTAAGCAGAAATTTTAAAGTTATAAACAGAAGGCATGTACTTCAAACATAAGCATGTAGTGGTTGAAACCAGAGAATAGGTAACATCAAGAACTTCCGTTATGAACATCAACAACTTTATTCATGAACCTGCTTGTCCTCGGAAGACTGGGAGGCAGCCTCTGGGCTCAGATCTGACAGTGAAATGGGGCTTTGTTGTTGGCCAATTGACCACGTTTCCCATCTCTGCCGTCTTCAGCAAAACCATCAAATTCTGTCTCTGAATCAGTGGGTTCTACTATCTTCAGAGTCTCCCATCCCACTTATTAGGCAGCATTTCTTGAACCTCCATCATATAATGGCAGGGTCTATTGCCCCCACCCCTACCCCTTTGATCCACTCAATGATAATGGAAAGGTCTGGCTTTTTCAGAGGGTCTGATGGGTTGAGTGCCCTCAGCCCATCGTACATCCACTCCACCTACTTCTTCCACAAAAGCTGCTTGAAGGGCCAACTGAAGCTCACATCCATGACCTGCAACTGGCTTGTCATCCCCGCTGGGATGATTACAATGTCGATCTGGTTTTCAGATGATTGATTTTATGAATGGCTTTCTGTGACACCTGAACACATCCAGTATCAGCAAACGGCATCTCCTGAGGGTTGGTTGTTGTTCGTTTTTTTGCAACCAGACAGATCTAAGCTAGTCCTTGATCAGACGTTGATCCATCCACCCCCGTTCGTGCGCACGTATTATCAACCCATGGGGCCTCCTCACATTCTTTGGCAGAGTCTTCCTTTTAAACACGACGTATGACAGCAACTGTCCACCTTAGCGAAGTGCCCCCAGAATCGCTGTGAACTGGTTCTTCTCGTTCCCAGTCGTTCTCAGCGTGACATTTTCCTCCCCTTCACTCAAAAATGTTTGCCTGTGAGGAAGATCGAAGCTCAGTGATATTTGGTCAGCACTTGCAATTTGTTTGGTAGAGTACCCATGTTGCTTACGGAGCTACAAAACAAACCAGTGATACTTGAACAGCTGGTGCTCAAAGTCCTGTGGCTCTGGATGGACAGCTTATGCTGCCGCATAAAGAGGTGGCACCATTTTGCAAAGGCCTTGAAGGTGCTGAGGGGATCTAGCCTTAGAGAAAGCTGAATTGCTTTTGAGTGGATTTCCCTAGTGCCAAAGCTGAATTGCTTTCGAGTGAATTTCCCTAGTGCCAAACCCCCTTGGGCCAATGTGATGAAAAGGTGGTTGTCTGGGGTAGGGCAGAGTCCAGAGGCCTGGTCTACCAGTCATCGGACCCTGTCACCAGTCCGGTAGCCTGAAAGCTAGGGTGCAGCCTGTTGTCCACCTATTGACACCAATGGGTAGATCTGCCCTCCAATTATGACAAATGCAACGAGGGCCAGAGAAGAGACCTCGTCTACCCATTAACCACAATAGGTTGACGAGGTCTCCAATCCCGGCAGATGCAAACAAGTATGGACCAGAGATCTGGTCCACCAATCAACCACAATGGGTTGACCAGGCCTCTTGCGGTGGATCCTGGCACTCCCGATTGAGACCAATTTGACAGGCATACCCAAGCAAGAGTTCCAAAACCCTGGCTGCTATTCTGGATTCACCCTGGTCCCAAACGGAGCCCTGGGATTGCCATACCAAACTCAGGACTCCTCGTGGAGATTTATGGTGACAGGATTTTCAGGATCCACAAATAACCATCATGGCACTCTCAACCCTCCCAGTGTTCTGTGCCCAGCCAGGAGAGTACCTGGGTACCTGAGTCTGGTGAATATTTTGGTACCTGGATTCTCTGTTCAGCTGTGGGCAGCCCCCTGCTTCTCCCAGTGGCTTGGGAGGGAGTGGCACCAGTGTTGGGTAGCCCTGCACCCCAAGTCCTGGGAACTCTGAGTGCCCCCATGTGCCCAGTGCTATACCATCACAGCCAGGAAAGGGGTGGGGAGAGACTGGTCTTCCTTTTGGGAACTGGAATGACCCTGCACTTGGCAGTGGTGTGCCCTACCGTGCTGACCCATCAGGTGGAAATATCTGCCAACAGGGCTCCTGGGGCCTTCAGAGAGCTCTCTTCTCTGAGCAGTAGTGAGCAGCCCCCTGCCTCCCCCAGTGGCCTAAGTGGAAGGGGTGGAGTGGACTTGGCATTAGTTGGCCTCTCGCTCCAGGTTCTGGGAACTTGGAGCAGCTCCGTGCCTGGTGCTATGCAATTACACCACAAACGTGGTAGGGATAGACTGGTCTTCCCTTTGGGAACTGGAATGACCCTGTGCTTGGAGGTGTCAGATGTGCTCTGCTCTATCCACCTGATTGAGACCAGGCCTCTGCTGCTGTGATAGGGAGGGCCCTCCATGGGCTGGCCTCCAGTGGTCCCTCTAATTTTTTTCATCTCTGTGCAGAACAAATTTTGTTCTGGGCGGCAGTATCCAGTGTGTGCGCATGTGCATTCAGAATGGGGCCTTCCTGATTCAACCTGAATGGGATGTAAAGTTAACTGAGAGGACATTAAAAAAAAACTTGTGAGTGCACACAAGTGTGCATGCTTTAGAGGGAACAGTGCTGGCCTCTATGCCAGTGCTTCAGGTGGAGCAGGTCCCTGTCCTTCATCACATAGCAAATTGATATGGAAGTGGCTTCCCAAGGGCCTCTCTCCATCCAGGAAATCCCTCCCACACCCCAATGGCTGGGGCTGATGTGACCTATCAGCACCAGGGGCACTCCTGCCTGAAAGTGAGGGTGGCATGGGAAAGTGCCAATGTTGCACTGCACCCTTGCACTGTCTTGCAGCTGTGGACATGGCCTTCTCCAGGCACTCAAAAGATTTTTGGTGTCCACTCAGTTAATTTTAGATTCCCCGCAGGTTGAATCAGGAAGGCCCCACTCTGAATGCACATGCACGCACACTGCCTTCATACTGTCACCCAGAACAAAACTCATTCTATAACTGATGGGGGGAAAATAGAGGGACCATTGCTCCTGAGGTTCTGTCCCTCGTGCCCTGCCTGGGATGGGAGGCAATTCTGTTATCTGACCTGATATGCAGCGGCCCACTTTATCCTCCTGGCACTGGGGTGGTGATACTGGGTGCCCCCTCTGCGAGTCTCCACCCAGGCTCTGCTCAGCAGTGAAGCTACCTGGTTGATCCTGCCAGTAGCATATGCCTATCTCAAAGATAAAGCCATGCATGTCTTAAGTGCACATGGGTGTTATGGTAAAAATGTGAATGGCTCATCAAATTAGTTACGGTTCCCCTTTGTTTGCTACAAACATTACTTGGATAACTGTGGTAATTCTAGAGCTAATACATGCCAAACAGTATGCCCTCTATCACCGTTCCTTCTAAGGTGTGAGGCTGCGTACGCACACAAACTCCCCTGCTCAGTGATCCCTAGCTGCCACTCACTTTCTCTCTTCCTTGGTTGTTGCCCTGGCCCTCCCAGAAAGTGCTGCTTCCTCTGCTGCCATATGCTGATGGGATCTGAGCTGTCGGTGACGGACCAGGAGAAGGATCTTGGGGGTGTGGTGGACAGCTCGTTGAAAGTGTCGACCCAATGTGCGGCAGCTGTGAAAAAGGCCAATTCCATGCTAGGGATCATTAGGAAGGGGATTGAAAATAAAACGGCTAATATTACAATGCCCTTATACAAAACGATGGTGTGGCCACACCTGGAATACTGTGTACAATCCTGGTCACCACATCCAAAAAAGGACATTGCAGAACTGTAAAAAGTGCAGAAGAGAGCAACCAAGATGATCAGGGGCCTACAGCACCTTTCTTAAGAGGCAAGACTACAACACCTGGGGCTACTTAGTTTAGAAAAAAAGACGACTGCGGGGAGACATGATAGAGGTCTATAAAATCATGCATGGTGTGGAGAAAGTGGAGAGAGAGAAATTCTTCTTCCTTTCACGTAATACTAGAACCAGGGGTCATCCCATGAAACTGATTGCCGAGAAATTTAGGACCAGCAAACAGAAGTACTTTTTCACACAATGCATAATGAACTTGTGGATTTCTCTGCCACAAACCTGGATGGCTTTAAGAGGGGCTTGGATAACTTCATGGAGGAGAGGCCTATCAACAGCTACTAGATGGAGGGCTATAGGCCACCTCCAGCCTCAAAGGCAGGATGCCTCTGAGTGCCAGTTGCAGAGGAGTAACAGCAGGAGAGAGGGAATGCCTTCAACTCCTGCCTGTAGGCTTCCGGGGCATCTGGTGGGCCACTGTGTGAAACAGGATGCTGGACTAGATGGGCCTGGGGCCTGATCCAGCAGGGCTGTTCTTATGTTCTTCTGCTTGGAGCTATTTAGCAGTGTTCTCTCTAATTTTTTACATCTGTGTGCAAAATGAGTTTTATTCTGGGTGGCAGTATCAAGGCAGTGCGTATACACTTGCATTCAGAGTGGGGTCTTCCTGATTCAACCTGAGTGGGATCTAAAATTTACCGAGCTGACATCAAAAAACTTGTGAGTGCACATGCCTTAGAGGGAACACTGGTTTGTAGGCAGAAACTCAGTAGGTGGTGTTTCCCCTACCATTTGGAGATTAGAACTGCACCCATTCACATACAAGCAGCTGAAGTACAAGCACAATATCAACAGGTGCTGCTTCCACCCTAATGTGGTAAGTAAAGTTGCACCTATTGCACTGGGCTGTTCTGAGGTAAAATGAAGCAAAATTAAGGAGGCAACCACTCTCAGATAAAAGCAGTCACAGCTAAGGAGCTGAGGCCTATGAGACAGTGGAAACGGCCTCAGAGACATGAATTAAGTCATATAAGTCTAATGATTGCCCTTTATTTTCAAGACATTTCTCCTTCCATGTGTTTTTTGATTTCACTGACAGAAGCCTCTCAGCTGTTTTCAGGGCTAAAGAAAGGAGGAACAGGGGACACTGACCAGCCACTGTTTGCTCTCCCTCCTTTCTCAGCACAGTTGCTTCCCGCCCCTTTTTTTAACGTGAGAGAAAAATCAAAATAATTTCCACCCTATATTGGCATGCCATATAAGAGGGCATTTGTTTTGGTAGGGGGGATTTTTAAGTTATAAAACCAGCTCTAATAATAACCTTGTTATTGTCACACCCCTCATCTCTACTGCTATCTAATCTTCATTGCAAGCAAAGCAACATGCTATCATGAAGGAACCTACAAACGGCCAATTTTCCTCTGAGAAATACTTTTTCAGCCATTTTAATGAATCAGCACAAAATGAATCACAAACAAGTCTAGAAATCAATCAGTTATCTGCACACTGCAGGAGTGAACAGAGAGACTGAGCAAAACAGAGAATTAGGGATGTGCATGAAACAGTTTGGCGGTCCTTATCCAGACCACCAAACCAGTTTGGGCACTTCCGGTTTGATGCTGACTGGGGCAACAAGGAGGTAGGCTGCTGCCCTGCACCAGCTATTTTGGCAAGAGCGCCGTGGGAAAAATGTGGCGGGGGGGAGTAAGGGCACTCTTCCTGCTCCTTTAAAGGTAAAGCCCCTGCCCGCCGTCAAACCAGCCAAATGCCGGACCATGCACATCCCTATTGAGAATCACCTCAACCAATGGGAGAGCATTCTTGCTCTGCCAGGGAAATGTGCATTAATATTTTAAAAACACAAACTACTTCACCTAAAACAAACAAAAAAATCACAACACTATCTAATTGTGAGCTGCTTAATAGAGTAATACTACTAAAATGCTGGATGAGATTTAGAAGATGTTCCCATTTTAAATAACATGATGCTATAACCTATCAGGATCCCTGGACCCACTCCACACACAAATTGGGCTTTGTCTTGTGAATTATAGCTTATCTCAATGTATTTCCGGGTTTTTAAAACTACTGGTTTTAAGCTACTTTTTCTGAAAACGCTGGAGCAAATAGGGAGGAATTCTAGAGAGAAGTGTGTGGCTTTGCAGACATTTACCATTTACAAAAATAGCTAGATTATCAGAGCACTTTTGAGGGGTGTGTACGTATGTGCACGCACACACACACAACTTGAATATTTATATATCACTTTTCAACACAAGTTTCCAAAGCAGTTTACTTTGATATAATTAAAAAAGGGCTCCTTGTCCCAAAGGGCTCACAAAAAGGTGCCTCTTTGCTCAGTTAGCAGTGCATAGATGTACACACACACAGTCTGTGCAAAGTCTATTAATAAGCAACAATTTTACAAGTCTGAAAACAAGACAGGCATATGGGAAAGCAGAGCTTATGTTCTTCAGCGGTCACAACATAAAAATATACTCTGCCTAGAGAGTTTGCAATACTCTTGCAACAGGGCAGCAGCAATGAATGCACAAATCTGAGCAAAGCATTTCATTTTCTTAGGTACAAAATATTGCACTTTTAGTGCCAAGAACTTCATTTTTAATGTAGCCCCACCTACTCTAGCTAAGAATCCCCACCCACATTACATAATTCAGTGTTGTAGGTCCAAAACATTTTAATAAGGATGTTCCTAGCCCTCCTATTTTCTGAATTAACCAATTTTCCATTAAAATCAAAATGACTTCAAAAATATTCAGTTGGAAACACTATTAAGGGGGAAAAAGTTCCAGCTTATATCAGAGCAAGGAAGAAATCATTTATTTATTTATTTGTTTGTTTGTTTAATATACCGCCTGACTCCAAAGGATCTAGGTGGTTCACAAAAACAAAAAACAAACAAAAAAACCCTGTTAAAACATTCAGAGATTACTAAAAGCATGGCTAAAAATGTGTCTTAAGAGTTCTTTTAAAGGCTGGTAAAGATGTTAAACCACAAAGGTCTATAGGGAGCACTTTCCATAGCCCAGGAGTGACTACAAAGAAGGCCCATTCCCGAATCACTGCCAGACAAGCTGGCGTCATCCCAAGATGCTGGGATGCCTCTCTCAATGATCTTAATGTGCTGTGGGGATCATGCAGATGGCAGCACTCTCCTAGCTAAACAGGTCCTAAGCCTAATTAAAGGTAATTACCAGTACTTTGTATTTTGCCCAGAAACCTGTTGGCAGCTAAATTTATTATTTATTCATTTAACATATTTTTATAGTGCCCAAAACTTATGTCTCTGGGCAGTTTACAACAGAATAAAAGCAGAAAGTAAAACATAAGTTAAAACAAAACCAAAAAGTTTAAAACATTACAACAATTTAAAACTCTAAAAACAATATTTTAAAACAGTATTAAAACCATTAAAATGATATTAGTTAAAAGTCTGGGTGAAGAGATGCATCTTAAAGACTTTTAAAAAGCTGTCAGAGATGGGGAGGCTCTTATTTTACTACTGAGTGCATTCCAAAGCCTCGGGGGAGCAGCAGAGAAGGCCCATCCCTGAGTGGACACCAGACGAGCCGGCAGCAAATGCAGATGGACCTCTCCAGATGATCTCAGTGGGCGGAGGGGTTCATGACGAAAAAGATGTTCTCCTAAATATCCAGGGCCGAAGCTGTTTAGGGCTTTATAGGTTATAACCAACACCTTGTATTTTGCCCAGAAACATATCGGCAGCCAGTGTAGCTCCTTCAATACAGGAGTTATATGGTCTCTCTGAGATGACCCAGAGACCAACCTGCCTGCCACATTCTGGACCAACTGCAGTTTCCGGACTACATACAAGGGCAGCCCCACGTAGAGCGCATTGCAGTAATCCAGTCTGGAGGTTACCAGCAGATGTACCACTGTTTTGAGGTTGTTCATCTCAAGAAACTGACGCAGCTGGCATATCAGCCGAAGCTGATAGAAGGCACTTCTGGCCACTGCCCCAACCTGGGAAACCAGGGAGAGGCTCGGATACAGAAGCACCCCTACACTGCATACCTGTTCCTTCTGGGGAAGTGTGCCCTATTCAGAACAGGCAGATCAAAATAGTCTCTCGAGTTCCAACCCCGCACAATGAGTACCTCTGTCTTATCTGGATTCAGTCTCAGGTTTTTATCCCTCAGCCAGCCCATTACCTACTCCAGGCAGCAATTTATGGAAGTTATGCCCTCTCCCGATGATGCTGACATGGAGAAATCGATCTGGTTGTCATCAGCATACTGATAGCACCCTGCACCAAATCTCCTGATGATCTCTCCCAGTGGTTTCATGTAGATGTTAAACAACATCGGAGACAATATGGAGCCCTGAGGCACACCATACAAAAGTTCAGATTTTGAAGAACAACAGTCTCCAAGGCACACCATCTGGAACCTCCCCGAGAGGTAGGAGCAGAACCACCACAAAGCAGTGCCTCTCACCGCCAACCACCTCAGACACTCCAGAAGGATATTATGGTTGATAGTAACTAAAGGCACTGAGAGTTCCAAAAGGACCAACACAGTCACACACTCGCTGTTGATTCCCAATTGGAGATCATCTGTCAGGCTGACTAAGGCAGTTTCCACCCCATAGCCCGTCTGAAAGTCAGTCTGAAATGGGTCTAGAGATAATCAGTTTCCTCCAAGATTGCCTGGAGCTGCACCCTCTCAGTCACCTTACCCAACCATGGAAGGTTGGATACAGGCCTGTAGTTGCTTAACTCTGAGGGATCCAAGGCATATTATACAATTGTTTTAACACAGGCATATTATGCAATTGTTTTAACACAGGCATATTATGGTCTCTGAGACACCCTGGAGACTAATCTAGCCACTGCATTTTAGACCAACTGAATTTTCTAAACTACATACAAAGGCAGCTCCATGTAGAGTGCATTGCAGTTATCAAGCATAGAGATTACTAGAGAGTGCACCACACTTCTGAGATCATTCTCCTCAAGGAACAGATGTAGCTGCCATATCATCCAGAGTTGATACAAGGTGCTCCTGGCCATAGCCTCAACCTGAGAAACCAGAGGGCCCAGAAACACTCCCAAGCCACAAACTTGATTCTTTAGGGGAAGTGCAAAGCCATCCAGAACAGGAAGATCCATCAAGTCACTCAAAGTATGACCTCTTACTAGGAGTACCTCCATCTTGCTTGGATTCAGTTTCAATTTATTATCCCTCATCCAGTGTTCCCTCTAGAGGGAACACTGCCCTCATCCAGTCCATTATTGCCTGTAAGCAGGCACTTAGGGGGGTTATGCCATTTCCTGATGATGATGTCATGGAGAAATAGATTTGGGTGTCATCAGGGTATTGGTAACACCCTGCTCCAAATCTCCTGATGATCTCACTCGGAGGTTTCATGTAGATGTTAAAAGCATTAGAGATAGGATGGAACCCTGAGGGTCATCAGACCATAGCTCTCGTTTCAGAGAGCTACTATCTCCGAGCGACACCATCTGGAATCTACCGGAGCAATAGACAGTGGAACGAAGCCACTATAAAGCATAAGAACATAAGAACTGCCCTGCTGGATCAGGCCCAAGGCCCATCTAATCCAGCACCCTGTTCCGCACAGTGGCCCACCAGATGCCGCTGGAAACCACAGACAGGAGTTGAGGACGTGCCCACTCTCCTGCCATTACTCCCCTGCAACTGGTACTCAGAGGCATCCTGCCTTTGAGGCTGGAGGTGGCCAACAGCCCTCCGACTAGTAGCCATTGATAGACCTCTCCCCCATGAAGTTATCCAAACCCCTCTTAAAGCCATCCAGGTTGTTGGCTGTCACCACATCCTGTGGCAGAGAGTTCCACAAGTGGATCATGCGCTGTGTGAAAAAGTACTTCCATTTGTTAGTCCTAGACCTCCTGGCAATCAATTTCATGGAGTGACCCCTGGTTCTAGTGTTGTGTGAGAGGGAAAAGAATTTCTCTCTCTCCACTTTCTCCACACCATGCATGATTTTATAGACCTCTATCATGTCTCCCCGCAGTCGTCTTTTTTCTAAACTAAAAAGCCCCAGGTGTTGTAGTCTTGCCTCATAAGACAGGTGCTCTAGGCCCCTGATCATCTTGGTTGCCCTCTTCTGTACCTTCTCCAGTTCAACAATGTCCTTTTTAAGATGTGGTGACCAGAAATGCACACAGTACTCCAAGTGTGGTCGCACCATAGTTTTGTATAAGTGCATTATAATGTTAGCCATTTTATTTTCAATCCCCTTTCTAATGAACCCTAGCATGGAATTCGCCTTTCTCACAGCTGCCGCACATTAAGTCGACACTTTCAACAAGCTGTCCACCACGACCCCAAGATCCCTCTCCTGGTCCGTCACCGACAGCTCGGATCCCATCAGCATATACTTGAAGTTGGGGTTTTTCGTCCCAATGTGCATCACTTTACACTTGCTAACATTGAACTGCATTTGCCATTTTGTCGCCTACTCCCCCAGTTTGGAGAGATCCTTTTGGAGCTGCTCACAATCCATTTTGGATTTCACTACCCAGAAGACTTTGGTATCATCTGCAAATTTGGCCACATCGCTGCTTACCCCTGCTTCTAGATCATTTATGAATAAATTAAAAAGCACCAGTCCCAGTACAGATCCATGGGGGACCCCACTTCTTACTTCCCTCCATTGTGAAAACTCTCCATTTATACCTACCCTCTGTTTCCTGTCTTTCAACCAGTTAGCAATCCACACATGTACTTGTCCCTTTATCCCATGACAGCTAAGTTTCCTCAGGAGTCTTTGATGAAGAACTTTGTCAAAAGCTTTTTGGAAGTCCAGGTAGACTATGTCAACTGGATCACCTTGATCCACACACTCGTTGACACTCTCAAAGAACCCCAAAAGGTTGGTGAGGCAAGATTTACCTTTGCAGAAGCCATGCTGCCTCACTCCCAGCAGGGCCTGTTCTTCTAGGTGCTTTACAATTTTATCCTTGAGGATGCTTTCCATCAATTTGCCTGGAACGGACGTTAGGCTAACTGGCCCGTAATTTCCCGGATCGCCCCTGGATCCCTTTTTAAAAATAGGTGTTACATTTGCTACTCTCCAGTCCTCTGGTACAGAGCCCCATTTCAGGGATAAGTTATATATTTTAGCAAGGAGATCAGCAATTTCACGTTTGAAATTCTTTGAGGACTCTTGGATGGATGCTATCCGGCCCTGGTGATTTGTTAGCTTTCAGTTTTTCCAGACAGTTTAGAACATCATCCCTTGTCACTTCTACCTGACTCAGCTCTCTAGCCTCCATCCCTAAAAAGCCTGGTTCAGGAACAGGTATATGCTCAGTATCCTCTGCCGTGAATACAGATGCAAAGAACTCATTCAACTTCTCTGCAACCTCCATATCCTCCTTAATAATCCATTTCACTCCCTCATTGTCTAATGGTCCAAGTGCCTCCCTGGCAGGTTTCCTGCTTCTAATGTACTTAAAGAAGTTTTTGTTATTCCCCTTGATACTTTTGGCTAAATGCTCCTCAAACTCTCTTTTTGCCTCTCTTATTGTCACCTTGCATTTCTTTTGCCAGAGTTTGTGTTCCTTTCTGTTCTCTTCGTTTGGACAGGCCTTCCAATTTCGGAAGGAAGTCTTCTTCCCTTTTATGGCTTCCTTGATGGTACCCATTAGCCATGCTGGCATCCTCCTGGACTTAGTGGTACCTTTCCTCCTTTTGGGTATACAATCTAACTGGGCTTCTAGTATCGTGGTTTTGAGTAAACTCCATGCACTCTGGAGCGAAGTGTCTCTCCTGATTTCCCCCCTCAGTACCATCTATTCCCAAACCCACCAAGTGATCCAGAAGGATACCATGTTCAATGGTATTGAAAGCTGCAGAGAGATCCAAAAGAACCAGCTAGTCACACTCCCTCCATTCATTCTTTGGTCAAGATAATCCATCAGGACGATCAAGGCTGTCTCTACCCCATAGCCTGCTCTAAAGCCAGTCTGAAATGGATCTAGATAATCAGTAATTTCCAAAACTGCTTTGAGTTGATCAGCCACAACTCTCTCGATTATCTTGCCCACCGAAGGGAGGTTGGAGACTGGCCTGTAATTATCCAACCAGGGCTCCAGGGCAGGCTTCTTAAGTAAGGTTCTCACAATTGCCTCCGACAAACATGGAAGCATCCTGCCCTCCCTCAGCAAGGCAGTTATGATGTCAACTAGACTTTCTCTAACAGCCTCCCTGCTATATGTTATAAGCTTTGTTGGGCATGGGTCCAAAGGACAAGGGGTAGGCTGAAAACTTCCAAGAAGCTTGTCCGCAGCCTCAAGAGTCACGAACTGAAACTGTTCCATTCTAATTGGACCAGAGGAGTTACTGGACCTCTACAGTAACTGGACCTCTACAATCGACCCCGCCATAACCATGGAGTCTAAGTTGGCTCGAACATGAGATACTTTATCTGCAGAGCTGTTAAAAGCATCACAATGGGATGATGAAAAACCCAGATCTAAGTTCAGAGAGGAGAGAAAGAACCTGAGTCAATCCCCTCACAACTCTGAACAATTTCGCTGGACATGAACTTGCAGATGCAATATGTGCAGAATAGAATCACTTCTTTGCTGCACGTATTGCCACAGAATAAGCCTTCAAATAGGCTTCATGTTCTGTCTTGTTGGATTAAAGTCGAGACTTCCTCCACTTACACTCTAGTCTTCTCCCTTGCTGCTTCAGTTCCTGTAGCTGTTCAGTGTACCATGAAGCCAATTTCAAAGTGTAACAGAGAAGACGCTTAGGTGCGATAGTGTCTACTGCCCTGGTAAGCTCTCTATTCCAGGTCTCCACCAGGGCATCAGCAGATTCACTGGTAGAACCAACTCTAAAACTCTCCAAGGCCTCTTGGAATCCTATAGTATCCAATAGCCTTCTTGGGTGGACCATCCCATGAGGACCTGCACCCCAAAGAGGTGGGTTGTGGCCACAAAACCAACCTTAACCAGAGGGTGGTCTGTCCATGACAATGGATATACACTAGGTACCCACCACCCTGATCTGAGCAAAATACCAAATCAAAGGCATTACCAGCAGTGTGTGTCGGCCTTGTGACCATAGTTGCCATGGCCACTTTGAACTCCTAAACTGAACCGGAGAAGCCAGCCCCAAAATGAACATTGAAGTCACCCAACAACAAAAGCCTGTGTGACTCCAACACCAACTCCATGACCAGCTCCGTCAGCTCAGTTAGGGACTCCATGGGCAATAGAGTGCTCGGTACACCAATAGATTCTCCAGTCTATCCTGAGTTTGTTCTGAGAGTAGATGGAACTACTCACCCAAGCCTGAGAACCAAAATGAAGCCAGAAGGGGAAACAGCTATTAAATCTCTGGTCTCCTTTCCCTTGTAATGGCCTGCTGACCTGCCAACGCCAAATCTTCTATTCCCCACCACTACAGTAATAGCCACTCCAGTACCCCCAGAAGTGTCCCCCACTCCACCACCTATACCAGAGCCCTGACACATAGCTGTAAGTAGCTGGGCAATAACAGAAAGCCTGGCACTGTAGGGAAGGAGTCCAAAACAATCAATTGGCCCCAGCCCTCAGTCTCACCAAAGGCAGTCCGACCACCTGCAGGTGGCCTGAGTCAGTGGCTGTGCCCCTGGTGCTGCCTGCCCTAATAAGGGCTAGGAGTTCACAAGCCCAACTAGTGCAACTCTCACCCACACCAATCAGGCAGCCCAGCCCAGGTGCGAGATATCATAACCCAATTAGAGTGAGCTGAGCCCCAGATAGCTAGCAGCCTGCACAAGGGAGAAGAGCACAGGAGCTGTAGTCAGATTTTGGGTGGTTTTTTAAAAAAAATTAATTAGATTAAATTGAACATAATTCTTAAAACATGGACAGTAATTCACAATAGAATAGTTGGCAACTGCTTAAATTGAATTGGTTAAAGGGTGTACTGATGTACCAGTCACTACAGAACTCTTGATCCATTTTACAATGTCCCTTCATATACGTTCAAGATTATGTTGATATTTCTTGGTACTGAACGAAGTCCAAGATGAGAAAATGGCCGTTAAACTGCAGTTTATCAAATCAAGCTGGAGTTTAGGAAGTGCTAATCCTTAGGCATCTGTCTAGGATGCACAGTATTTCATGGAGAATTTGGACATGATTGGAACTTAAAACGTAGGAAAGGTGAATGGCATTTGGGATTTTTTATACACACACACAAATTTCAAAAGTTATAATTGCTTAGTCAAAGACAAAGTACAATTCTGTAACATCTAAGCATGATGGAAATATGCTTAGATATTTCTAATATAGATATTTCACTACAGAATTCAAGAATGTACAAAGGGCTACCAGCTTTTTCTGCAATAAATGTGCATTTCTCACTTTCACACAACTGCACCTCTTCTTCAAAGCTGCCTGTATCTAGCACAGAACTTATTTTCTCAAATTATGTAACACTTTCATCCAAGCATACAGTGGGCTAGGACTGCAGATGATTTGGTTTGGTTGCGGACAGGAGCTTTCCAATTGCTTACTTTCTATTTGTATGGCTTATGCTGCATGCAGGTTTGAGGAAAAGCTTTGACAGTCACATAGGATGATATTGCAATTTTATAGTTCGTTGCAATGTTGCATTTCATTTGTCAATCACCTGAGATCAGATGAAAGGTGGTAAATTAAAAGGAAATTTCTAGTAATTCAATATTTGTATCAGGGTGGATTTGATTTAAATCAAACTGATTTAAATCACGATTTAAATCACTAGCAGGGTGGATAAAAATCAATGATTTTTTTAAAAAAAATCAAAAAAATCTGATTTAAATTTTTTAAAAATCCAATTTTTTGATTTTTTAAAAAAATTCATTGATTTTTATCCACCCTGCTAGTGATTTAAATCGTGATTTAAATCGTGTTTTAAATCAGTTTGATTTAAATCAAATCCACCCTGATTTGTATAATGTATTTGCGTCATACTAACTACTCCAGATATTTTTCAACAAGACTATTAGTCTGGATTTCTAAAAATATGTAAACCTCAGGTCACTGCTTAGTGGATTCAACATTCACCTAACATAAAACTTCTAAAGTTACACACACATAAATGTTTGGAGGTTCAGTGGTATCGTTTAAATCCAGTTATGGTTTCCATCAGGGTGGATTTGATTTAAATCAAATCGATTTAAATCACTAGTCAGTAAAACTAGATTCTATTTAAAACAGTAAAACAAGTTCAACTTAAGGTCCTGGTTTTGACCTTCAAAGCCTTGTGGGGTTTGGCACCCGTCTACCTACAGACCCGCCTCTCCCATCCAGTTACATCCTAGCCGGTTAGATAATCTCAGATGGCCCTTTTGTCAGTCCCTGATTTCCAAGAGGCTCGGGGCACTAGGACCTGTGAAAGGGCCTTTTCAGTTGCTGCCCCACTTCTTTGGAACTCTCTTGCCCTTCAAATTCATTTAGCCCTTTCCTTACTGATATTTAAATCTCTATTGAAGAATTTTCTTTTCTGCCAGGCTTTTGCCCTATAGTTTGTCTATTTGTTTTTTCTTTCTTTCTTTTTTTTGTTAGTTACTTTAGTTTTTAATTCAGAATGTAATTTTTAATGTTGTCTTGTTTTGCATGTTTTTGTGCACTGCCTGGAGTCTTCCGAATGGGCGGTATATTAAATGTTTTTAATAAATAAATAAATTTAAATCATGGGGTTTTTTTACATAAAGACTCATTCTTGCTGGTATAATCTTAATATTTACAACCAGATAAAGGTTTCATTTTTGGTCCTTTTCTAGATAAAAAAATTGCCCAAAATAATCTTACAGAAACCTCTGGAAGAGCATGACACAGTGAATAGATTAATGGAATTCATCTACCAAAAAATTTAAACATTGCATATATACAGCCTCATGCTACATAATTAAAAACTAATCCTTATTTCAGGATGAATAACCTTTGGACTATAATGTATCTTAAACAGAAAACTCTCTTTAGATAGATCTTTTTTCCTCAAAAAGCATTTTATTTAAAAAATCCGATTTGAATGAAAAAATCCGATTTGAATGAAAAAATCCGATTTGAATGAAAAAATCCATTTTATTTATTTATTTTTAAATCATTGATTTTTATCCACCCTGATTTCCATTGATATAGTAAAATGCTTATGGATATAAATATATTAACCCCTGATCTGATGACTAGTGCAATTTAAGCCTTGTCAATCTAGGGTTTCTCTTGCTGCTTTTAGCCATCCCTCATGATACAAACACCTTTTGGCATCACTTTATATTTGTGGCAGCTGTAGGAATGCATCATTGTACAGTTTTCAATGATTTTGGAAAGAGCTGCCTGCAAACATAGCACACAGAAAATCCACACACACTCACACATAGCCCTGTGGCTCCCAGCAAGACTGGCAAAATCCTGAAGTATTTTGACACCATAGAAAAATAAGATGTTGGCATATGCAAAAACAGGCGAGAAACAAATAAGAAGCAATTGTGTTTACTCTTTCCCGACCCCATTCATGTATACCTGCCTTTTGAGGATAACACTTCATGCATCTAATGAGTTTAGTCCATGAAAACTTATTCAAGTACTTTTGAAATATATATATATGTGTGATTTTAAACACAGTTACACCACTACACACAACTCCGGCTTCAGTCCACTGATTAAGAAGACAGAGAACAGAAGAAAAACAATTATTCAATACATTTTAAGAAAGCACTCCAAATATTGCTGAACTCTTTTGCAGAGTGTAACAAGTACTAGAACCACCTAATGGAGCAGCAGGGAAATAATTTGACTAACAAGCCAGAGATTGCTGGTTCGAATCCCTGCTGGTATGGTTCCCAGACTATGGGAAACACCTATATCGGGCAGCAGCAATATAAGAAGATGCTGAAAGGCATTATCTCATACTATGAGGGAAGAGGCAATGGTAAACCTCTCCTGTATTCTACCAAAGACAACCGCAAGGCTCTGTGGTCACCAGGAGTCAGCACCGACTCGACGGCACACTTTACCTAACAAGTGCTATATTCTCTTGGACTAGTAGTACAAATAAATCAAGTAAAGAGTTTTGTATATTTGAAGTGACAGTAGATATCTAATATTTGTTTCCATTTTTTGTTATCTGAAAGGTGCTATATTAAGCAACAAAATCTGTGTTATCATCTAGGTCCTAAACTATAAGAAATACTCCAGAGTTTCCTTACATAAAGAAAAGTGAACAAGATACCATTTTACAATGTGAAACCGTCTTGCTTAGCACAGTACTACCTTATGTAGCATATGAGTTAGAAAGTACTGGGTGCCTTACAATACCAATATTTAGCTACGTCAGTCTTATGGGCATCCAATATACCCTAAAGAGAATCGTGTATTGTAATCTTGTATTGGATCAACCTATTATGTAGAAATAAGTATCCCTTGACTTGATCAACCCAGTTGCACCTAGCATTTGCCATTTTGTTGCCCACTCACAGAGTTTGGAGAAAGCCTTTTGGAGCTCCTCACAATGTGCTTTGGATTTCACTACCCTACATAGTTCAGTGTCATCTTACTCCAACTTCTAGATTATTTATGAATAAATTAAAAAGCACAGGTCCAAGTATAGTTCCCTGGGGTATACCATTTATTTCTTCCCTCCATTGTGAAAACTGTCCATTTATTCCTAACCTCTGCTTCGTGTCCTTCAACCAGCTACCAATCCATACATTAACTTATCCTCTTATCCCATAAGGTTTACTCAAGTTTACTCAAGAGCCTTTGATGAGGAACTCTGTCAAAAGCTTTTTGGAAGCCCAATACTGTGTCAACTGGATCTCCTTCATCCACATGCCTGTTGACACTCTCCAAGATGTACCTTTGCAGAAGCCATGTTGATTCTTCAGCAAGGCTCATTCTTCTATATGTTTAGAAATTTTATTCTTAAGTATGATCCTTAACCATCAATTTACCTGGAACATTTACCTAACCAGCCTCTAATTTCCTGGACCCCCACCCCCACCCCCCCGATCCCTTTTTGAAAATGAATGTTACATTAGCTACTTTCCAGTCCTCTGGTACAGAGCCTGATTGTTGGGATATGTTCTATATTTTTGCTAGGAAAACAGCAATTTTACTTTTGAATTCTTTAACAACTTTCAGGTAGATGCCATCTGGCCCCGGCCATTTGTTAATTTTTAATTTTTCAAGACAATTTAAATCATCATCTCTTGTCACCTCAATTTGACTCAATTCTTAAGCCTCCTTCCCTCAGGTCAGTTCAGAAGGTATGTGCTCAGTATCCTCTCCTCTGCCATGAAGACAGATGCAAACAGTTCATTCAGCTTCTCTGCAGTCTTATTATCCTCCTTTATAATCCCTTTCACTCCCTCAACAACTAATGGTTCAACTGCCTCCCTGGCAGGTTTCCAGCTTCTGATGTATTTAAACTAGTTTTATTATTCTCCTTGATGTTTTTACCTAAATGTTCCTTCAACTCCTTTTTCTCATACCTTATTATCTCCTTGCATTTCTATTGTCAGAGTCCATATTCTTTTTGGTTATCTTACTGAATACAAACAGTTAACATCTGGTGTATGCTAAAGGGCCTGTCCCTCAATGGCATTTTCCATTTGTGGTAGATACTAGTAAAAGTAACATCAACTACAGTTGTCCTTCTCCAACAGCAGGTTTGCCAATCACGGATTTGAGGACCTGCAACTGGCAAACTGTCACCCCCCCACTGCCAACCACGACTTGAGTATTCGTGGTTGGTGTAATTTTTTAAAAAAATTCTCAGCCGTTTTTTCGGCCGATTTCCAGGGTCACGGGTGTCAAACCAAGGGTCAGGGGGCAGTTGGAGGGGAGCGTTGGGAGGGTTCAGGGGTCATTTCCGGGGGTCAGGGTCTTTCTTGTGGATTTTAGGCACTTGCAGTTCCCCTAACCCCTTGTTTACAATGTAATCCTATGCTTCGCCACCCACAAGGGTTTCCAGGAACAGAACCCTTGTGGTTGGTGAGGGACAACTGTACTCATATACTTATGTCCACCTTGTTTCCCTATCTTGATCAATGTGCAAATGCACTAGGCAGATTTGGGGCACCACCTATATACATTGCTAACATCCAGTTTTCTCCATCCCCATCACAATCCAGATTTTGTCCCAGCAGCTTCTGTCTAAACAAACACTGACAACTTCTAACAAATCTTTTTATTCACGCAAGCTTTTTAGCTATACTTATGATTTAGAATTGTTTTAATGTTTTAATCAATTTTATTTTGTTGTAAACTACCCTAAGATGGTTTACCTCAAGAAGTTTGGGGTAGTGTACAAATAAAAATAGAATAAATAAAACCTTGGAGAGTTGCTGTGTCAGACTAGACACTAGAGAGATGAGACCAATGCTCCAATTCTGTATAAGGTAGCTAAATCAGCAACTGTCAATTGTATCTGATAAGAAAGCTGTGACCACACTCTGTCACTTATTAGATCCTGGAAACAAATAATGCCTTTATAACCCAAAAACTATTACTGCAATATACTTGGCATGAAGCTACCTTTCAAGACTATTGAGAATGAGCAGCTCATCTTTTGACAGCAACAGGCTTCTAACTGTATAAACTGCAGTGTACTTAGCAGCACAGTCTCTGAGCAGGGTCAATTTAATAGCTTTTGAAATTCTTTTTCTAATTTTTAATTCAAGTAGAAGCCACCAGGCAGAGAAGTCAAGGAGCTAAAAAAAAAGTAAAAAAAAAAGTCCCCTACTGTTTGCAAGTTTCGCTCGACAAACACAAAGACCATAGCAAAATATTGACATGAAAAGCTGAGAGAAACTTCGTTTCCACACTTAAATTTGTACGTACTGCCAATAATATGCGGGAAGTGGAAAACTAGCAGTTGCTATTTTCTTCATTCAGCAGTTGTTCAGACTTTTGATCAAATCTCTAGTCCCAGAACAGGAGGTTCTCTGCATACTTGATTCTCAATCAAAGGGCTAACTGTGTTAAAAAACAACACACCTTCCAGACTTTTAAAAAATAAATTAAGCCCTCTGTTGCACAAAATGTAGCCAGAATCCTTCACTATGGCCAAGTTTTTATGCTATTTTCAACACACAAGAAAACATATAGTCTCTCACATACAACACACACTAACAAAGGGAAAGCTGATGTATCAATATTGATTTCATTTAGAAAAAAGTAATACGAGATTAAACTCTGCTTGCTATTGCCAGCAGGGGAGGGGTCAGAAGGACAGACTGTAGCAACATGAGGGTAGCCTCTTCCTAGAGGATAGTAGAAGAAAACTCAATTCCTGTCTGCTACAGCTGGTGAAGGAAAGGTGCAGTGCAAAAACTGATTTGACAGAAAGCAGCAAAAGGATATTAAGCCAAAACCATTATTTCTATATTATCTTTAAACAGGAGTTTGAGCAGAAGAAATTAACAGAATGTTAGAAGATTCATGAATATACCAAGAAGCAGGAAGGCCATAGCCAACCAAGAAAAGAACAGTAGTTTAGTAACACAATCAATATCTTTTACAGCTTCTAGTTAAATGCAGTGAATATTCCAGGAAGTATATGGCAGGTGATATGATTTTTCAGATTTCACTTCCACTTTTGTAGTAATCATAACAAGCAGAACCTGCACAGAGCATCTGTGCACTAGTGCTAGTGCACTAGGCCTTTGCACCCCCTCACTTGACACCCCACCGACTTGGCAGGGCAACAGAAGGTCCCCTCACTCAGCCTTTCCCCCCGCTTGGCCTCCCCCACCCGAGACTTTGCTCGGCCTTCCTTCCTCACCACTCAGCCTTTCCTCCAACCCCACTCACCTTTATTCTCTGCCCACTCACCACTCAGCCTTTGCTCCCCCCCCCCACCCTCCCTCCTCCTGCTAGGTGCCCATCCCCCCCACCCTAACCCGGCCCATGGCAGCGGAGAGCATGGGCAACGACGGAGCACTGGCAGCGGAGATGGGGGCAAAAGCTCCTTCCATGGCCCCACCAGGTTGTGCATGAAAGCCCCGCTCCTGCATTTTCATTGGTCACGGCTGCAGCAGGGGTGATGCTTGCCATATGCAACCTTATTGTATTATATTTAGATAGATATAAATCCGACTCTAAACCAGTGGGCTGTGGATCAAGTTCTAAAACCAGCAAGTTTAAGTAGAATTGTCATATATACACTCACAAATTGAACTGTTTAAAGGCTAGTAAGTGATCCTGCAGTAACTACAGGAGAAATTTCTCAGATAGGACCACTAAGGCTTTAAGTTTACGAGAGAGTTGATTTCTAAAATTCAATTCAAAAGTTATTTCTAAAAAGAAGCTGAACTGATAGACTATATACTCCAGAGTTCAATTTACCTACACTTTAATTTCACAATATTTTATACACCAAAGTATCCATCTCAGTACTGAAACACCTTTGTCTAATGTACAAGGTCCATCACAAAGCAGAGGGGGTAACTGCCTCAGGCAGAGCTTTGGCACAATAAAAGGGGAAGAACAAGAAAATGTTTGCTTTCTTTTTCAACTAAACATGAATTATGTGTGTGCTATAAAATGTAATAATCTGGGATTATAATTCTGAGGGTTGAGATGTGAAGAGAAGTGCACTGTAAATATATAATTTTAATAGTGTGCTTTGTCACAACAACATCAACACGTGGGCACATGTGTACCAACAGTTTTGGTGAGAACCATGTTTACACTGCAAGGGTACAGGCACTATTTGGATTCTCTGCAGCAGGTGCCAAGATATATTGAGCCAGCCCTGCTAAGATAGTCACTGGCCATGAGTTCTAGGACCATGGGTTCCAGAAACTTTTTAATCCTTTCAGCATTGCCGATTAGTGCTTTAAAAAAAAAAAAAAAGTAAGAGCATGAGCGACTTACTACTAAGCAATCCAAAAAACCTTCACTTGTTTTCCCTCTGAATGTACAATCTTAGTCTTTCACAAGCTCTTTCCGGAATGTGAGCAGTTAAACACATTTACAGCACAATTCTATGTTTATTCCAACATTCCACTTTGTTCATTAAGGCTTACTCCCTAGTAGGTGTGTTTAGGATTGCACTAACTTCACTAATTTTAAGATGTAATGACCATAATAGAATACCACCTCAATCATCATTCAGAAATAAAATGCAGGGGGGAAATAACTCCACGTTTCCTTTTTAAAAAAACTGTGGAGTAATTCAGTTTTAACAGCTTCAGACACTTGCTACACTTGTTAAGAGCATTTCAGTGTAACAAGTCCTGTTATCTGACTAACAAAACTATGCATTGATACTACAATGACCTTACCTCCTCTTATAACCTCATCCTACACACTCTTATATTCTATTACCATATTCCTGCTCCAGAGCAGCAAACTTCCCTTGATGTACAACACCTCAAACATATTCTAATGCAAAGCAGGGAGGCATGTCCATCCTCATTAATTACTTTGATACCCATGTGAACAACTGTCAAAATGTTTTAACCACACAGAGTAACAAATCTATTACATACTATAACCTAATAAACTAATTCATGAAAGCTAATACCACAATAAATCTGTTAGCTTTTATGGTGCCTAAATACACTCTTTTTGTGTTTGCTGTAACAGACCAGCTACCCACTCTGAAACTAGCTTTAGCAAAACAACAGAATCAAACCTAGAAAAGTTTATGAAAAAGTGGCTATTTAGAATTGCAAGTTTTCATTAACTAGTCTCGTCTGAGGTACATGGCTGCAAAAGTGAATGTATCTAGTTTTAATTATTGTTTGCATTCTCCTTCGTAGCCTGATATTTCACAGATATTTCTTTAAGCAACTTACAACCCCATTTGTTAAGCAGTTTCAAAAGCAAAGCAGGTGAGTTGGGGGAGGGAGAGAGAAGTTTTCGACTCCCTTGAGAAAAGGGCGAGCCCGGCGGGGCGTGCGTGTCGGCTGGTGAAGTCTACCCCTAAGGAAGGAGGCTTTGCTCCCTGCCCATTTTAAGTGGGTGTAACGACCGAGGCGAGACCAAGCCAAAGGGACGGACGGCCAGAGGAAGGGAGGAGAAGGAAGAAGGATACCGACTCGCCCGCCCGCCCGCGGCCCAGAACAATAGAAAGCGCCTCACTCACCGCACACACAGCAGGAGAGCGACTGCCGGAAATAGGGCAGCAGCTTGCCGATCTCGGCCAGGCACTGCGGATCCTCCCCGGGGCCGTAGTTGAGCACCAGGCGACTGGCGGAGATGTACAAAGCTGTAGCATTCACCGGGTTCATCGCAGACGCTGAGGCCGACGGCTCCGGGCTGAGAAGAAAGCGCGGCTCCGCGCCCGGGCAGGGCAGGCCGAGGGGCGGCTGCACTCCTAGCCCCGCATCGAGGCGCCGTCACAGCCAGGGCCGAGGCCTGCTTCCCCCCCCTTGCCTGCCCTCCCCCGCCGCAGCTCCTCTTTATTCTGAGCGGCGGCGGCGGCCCAGGCGACTACTCCAGGCGGCGGGCCATGCCAGCCTTGCCCTCCCGGGGCGCCTCAGGCGGAGGGAGAGCCCCACATGGGACGGCGGTAGCAGGATCCGAGAACCCAGCGCCGGACGACGGCCCGGGCCCGGCTCTGGTGGGGGCGGGGGAAGGCGGATACGCCCCGAGTTTCAGTGTCGCCGCATAACCACGAGGTGGCCGGCGCCTCCTCCGCGGGGCTAACGGCTACCCAGGTGCTGGCCGCTCTCCTCACAAGAATCAGCCACCGCACGCCCAACCCCAATGTCAATAGCAACCGTTAGGTCCAACCGTCACTGCGTAGCCATCACCGCGGCCGCCGAGTGTACTACTGCGCATGCGCGGCCATTCCCTCTTCATCACATCCACCCCCCTCGCGTCTCGTTGAGCACCCAAGCTGCCTTTCCCGAGAGAGCGCGCGCGAGCGGGCGGGGCGGGGCTTCGGCGGTGTTGCGCCCTCCCTGGGCCCGCGCTGCTAGGCGGAGAGGCACGCGCCGCCGCACAGCCTGTTCTGCGCAACGTAATCCCCCCTCATCTCTCTAAACACCGCTTTGTGGCCCTTCCTGTTTCTGTCACGGCACTAGAGCTCGGTTTACGATTTTGAATGTGAGCATATGATATGCTGCAGAGTCTATCTCCCTTTTCCTTTCTAACAGGCTTTCAAGACAGATGTCTTGAGCCGGGCACTTCAGGACGCATGGGTATTGTCAGTGCAATCTCGAATTGGCTTCCAATCACACAGATATCGAGCACCGTACTCCTAAATAACTGAGCATAGGCTTGCTGCCCTGCAACTTCTACCTGTGCATGTTTACTAGAAAGTAAATTTAACTGATTTCTGGAACTTTTCACACAAGTTTATGTATTGTACAAAAGGTTGGTAGTATTCTTGGAATTACTTAGGGGGATATGCACTACTGGAATTCAGTAGGATCTACTTCACCAGTGTAGTGCTGCAAGGCAGCAGGTACGCTGTCTCTGCACTTACACATGTGGACAAATGTGTTGGTACCCCTCCACGAAAAAAGAAGAACCCACAATTGTCTCTGAAATAATTTGTAACTGACAAAAGCACCCATCATTTATTCCGCATTTAACAAAAATCAGACTTTGCTTTAGAGTTTTGATGCAACCGAATATTTCAAATAACAACACAAATGAAAATGGCATGGACAAAAATGATGGGACCCTTAACCTTATATTTTGTTGCACAACCACTGAGGCAATCACTGCAAACAAGTGATTCCTGTAGCTCTCAATGAGACTTCTGCACCTGTCAACAGGTAGTTTGGCCCACTCTTCCTGAGCAAACTGCTCCAGCTGTATCAGGTTTGAAGGGTGCCTTCTCCAGACTGCATGTTTCAGTTCTTTCCATAGATGTTCAATAGGATTCAAATCAAGGTTCATAGAAGAGTCCAATGTTTTGTCCTTAGCCATTCTTGGGTGCTTTTAGCTGTGTGGGGTCATTATCCTCTTGGAGGATCCATGACCTGCGACTGGGCTTTCTGACACTGGAAAGCTCCACTGGCATTCCACTCCAGAATGTCTTGATAGTCTTGAGATTTCATTGTTCCCTGCACAGATTCAAGGCACCTCGTGCCAGACACAGCAAAGCAGCCCCAAAACATAATCCAGCCTCCTCCATGTTTCACAATAGGTATGGTGTTCTTTTCTTTGAAAGCCTCATTTTTTCACATGAGGACATAGAGCTGACTTGCCAAAAAGCTCCAGTTTTGTCTCATCTGTCCAAAGGACATTCTTCCAGAAGCATTGTGGCTTGTCAATATGCATTTTAGTAAATTCCAGTCTGGCTTTTAAATGTTTTTTTTCCAACAGTGGAGTCCTCCTGGGTCTTCTTCCATTGAACCCACTGTCACTCAAAAACTGACAGATGGTGCGATTAGACACTGATGGACCTTGACCTTGGAGTTCAGCTTGTATCTCTTTGGAAGTTGTCCTTGGCTTTTTGTCTACCATTCTCACTATCCTTCTGCCCATTCTGGGGTCTATTTTCCTCTTGTGGCTCCGTCCAGGGAGGTTGGCTACAGTCTCATGGACCTTGAACTTCTTAATCATATTTGCAACTGTTGTCACAGGAACATCAAACTGCTTGGAGATGATCTTATAGTCTTTGCTTTTAACATGCTTGTCTATAATTTTCTTTCTGATTTCCACAAACAACTGTCTCCTTTGCTTTCTCTGGTCCATGTTCATTGTGGAACACACGATGATACCAAACAGCAGAGTCACTACTTTTCTCCATTTCAGTAGGCTGAATGACTCATTGCACAATTTGAGACATGTGTGATACTAATTAAAGAAAACAGTTAATTTGGAAAATCACTCTAATCCAATTATTTATGATCTTTTCTAGGGGTACCAAAAAATGTGTCCAGGCCACTTTAAAATATCTTTGTAATATAAGCAATACTTTATCTCTTTTCACACTTGCTTTGCTTTACTTGATGACCTATCAAAGGCATGCAAGTATACATGGGACAATTGCTTTTCATTGAATCATTTTTCAGGAGGCATAAAACACTTTTTCAATGAGCTGTAAGGGTACAAACAAATTTGTCCAAGTGTGTATTTTCCTCCAGTTCTCAGCAGGGATGCAAAACCTTTGGCTTTCTACATGGAAATCGTGTGCTGCTCTTGCTATTCCAACTGTTTATTACAGGGGCAGAGGGAGGCCAGCAGCAGCCCTGGTCCAGCCCGTCACCATGCCCCCACCCCCAGCTCTGCTCCCTGCATCTGGCATCAGATGCTAAGCCCTGCCCCTGCATCTGACACCAGACACAAGGGTGTGTGGCTTTGCTTGCAAATGGGGCCGCACAGCCCCATTTGCAAGCAAAATTCCCAGCCAGTGCCACGGAGCAGCTCTCCCTGAGTCCCTGCCAAAAAAGCAAGGAGAATTGCTCCTGGCTGTGCTGTGAACGCAGTGCTGATTAAGCTCACAAACGAGTCCGCACACTTGGCAGGGACGGTTGCTGACAGCCGCGCTGCGAATGCGGTGCTGGCCAGGGATTTTGCTTGCAAATGGGGCTGCGTGGTCCTATGTGGAAGGAAAGCTCCGCCCCCTTCATCTGATGCCAGACATAGGGGGCATGGATGGCACAAGGTGCAGCCCCTGAGGGGTGGCAGCCTGGGTTCTTAAAACCCATTCACTCAATGGTGGCCCCAACCCTGGTTTATTACTGTTCTTCCTGTCTTAGGAATATATGAAGCTGCCTTATACTGAGCCAGACCCTTGATCTCTCTAGCTCAGTATCTAGCTCCACACCGATTGGCAGTGGCTTTCCATGGTTTCAGGCAGGAGTCTTTCCCAGCCCTTCCTGGAGATGCTGACAAGGAATGACCCTGGGACCGTCTGCATGCAAGTCCTATGGTGGACTAGTGTCAGGACATCCTAAAATGAATGGCACGGAATGCCCACTGAAATACATGGGTTCCTTCCAAATAACCATGGAATGCATAGAGTGTCTGAAAGGCTGTTGGCCATTCAGAAATTCCATGCATTCCAGTGGCCATTTTGAAGGAACCTGTGCATTTCAATGGGCATTCCTGGCTATTCATTCCAATACATTCCCTAGAGTCTACATCAGTGTTTCTCAACCACTGGTCCGATTATATTGCACAGAGAAGAATATTCCACCAGGAGGTGCAATGTGTGGATCAAGGGCAAGCTGCAGAGGTGTGGCTGTCTGCTTGAGGCTTGACTTTGAGAGTGTTGACTCAATCGGGCATGCCTCTCAATTCCACACCTGGGTGTACCCAGTAGTGTCATGCTGCAGAGGTGGGCAGGGATGCCGTCTGGGTACATTTTCCCTCCAGGGTCTCAGCAGTGACACAACCTTTGCTTTCTATTGAAATTGAAATGATATATGCTGCTCTTGCTATTCCAACTTTGTTACATAACTCAGTATCAGCCTACAATTGATTTTATTACCATTCTCCCTATGTTCTATTCTCCACCCTTTGCAGTTGACAATCCAGCTGTTCTTCTGGGTGAATAGCCACATGAGGTTCAAATTGTATAGGATTAGGAAATTTTCCTTGACTTTTTGTAACAGAAGCTCCCAAACTGTTGCATCTGTCTCAGTGGGGGGTGAGTGTGGCTACGGGGTGAGTGTGGCTATGGGGGCTTTCATGGAGAGCACCTGCGTTTCTGAATTTGCGACTGCACCATTGCATTTCTGCATTTGTGACTACATCTTTGCAATCCTTTTTCCAGTGGTGTGCAACCTGCTTCCAGTCATCTAGCTAGCTTGCTGGTGTTTCCCCTCACACATGCCTTATTCCACTCTTTAATAATGTAGTGCCATATTGCCGCTCCCCACCGCTTTCATGCGACTGCAGGGGGCAGGATTGTGCTCCCAAGTCCTTGAGGCAAGCATTGAGGCCATTTTGGAGTCCACCCTGTGATGCAGACCAGCCAATTTGATTCAGGAGCAGCATTTTAAGAAGCTGGCTCCATAGCACTTGCTCTTAGTTGCTTGGACTGGGCAGCAGCTTCCTTCAGCTGTGAAGGGACTGGGCTATGGTGGTGATTCAGCAGTAAAGTCTATTCCTTTTTGACTGCTATGGTGACTCCACTTCTCCTTGGCTCCAAGGAGGCTGCCACTTTAGTTCCAGGATATTGCCCAGATGGTTTGGTGGTTCATTATTGTTAATTAAGTCACATTTGTGCTCTTTTTCTTACACTTCAATAGGTTCCATTGCCTCCCCCCCACCACCCAATTTGGTAAATATGATTAATTTCAGTCCTATTGCTTTCTTTCCTTCACTGATTCACTGCCCCTTAATTTGGTTGCTCCCCTGCTCTTTCTTCACAAATCTGTTAGTTTCCCTAGTCCTTTAAAATGGTCAATTATAATTGTTGTTAAGTACTGTTACTATAGCCACCTAATGGCGCAGCGGGGAAATGACTTGACTAGCAAACCAGAGGTTGCCAGTTCGAATCCTGCTGGTATGTTTCCCTATATTGGGCAGCAGCAATATAGGAAGATGCTGAAAGATATCATCTCATATTGCATGGGAAATGGCAATGGTAAACCCCTCCTGCAGTGTTCCCTCTAACAGGGAATTCTAGATGTTTTTGACTACAACTCCTAGGAGAGGAGAGGCTGGTCTTGTGGTAGCAAGCATGACTTGTCCCCATGGCTAAGCAGGGTCCGCCCTGGTCGCATATGAATGGGAGACTTGATGTGTGAGCACTGCAAGATATTCCCCTCAGGGGATTAAGCCACTCTGGGAAAAGCAGAAGGTTTCAAGTTCCCTCCCTGGCTTCTCCAAGATAGGGCTGAGAGAGATTTCTGCCTGAAACCTTGGAGAAGCCGCTGCCAGTCTGTGAAGACAATACTGAGCTAGATTGACCAATGGTCTGACTCAGTATATGGCAGTTTCCTATGTCCCTATGATTCCCAAAGGACAATGCAGCTGGGGATGCTGGGAGTTGTAGTCAACAAAATCTGACATTCCCTGTTAGAGGGAAGGCTGCCCTCCTATATTCTACCAAAGACAACCACAGGGCTCTGTGGTCACCAGGAGTTGACACTGACTCGACGGCACACTTTACTTTTTACTGTTCTTTCAATGTCCCTATAAAAGCACTTGTGCTCTTTTGCTTATACTTTAATCTTGTTTCTCTTGTCCCTTTAAGAATTATGTAATTCTGTACTGTTGCTTTCTACTTTTCTCTGGTTCATTTTTTGCTTTCACAGTTAAATGACTTACAAATAGTTAAGCACTTTTGTGCTTCTTCCAATTGATTCCCTTTCTCCTTAAAATTTGATGAGCAATTGATTTTAGTTGTTTTCTACTTTGAGTGGCTGCATAAGCGGCCGGCTGTCTTGCCTCTTGGTCATTTGCTGGGGCAAAGGCAGCAGGATGATCACTGCACATAAACTGACTAAACCTAAGGAGATGTGTGGCAGCTTAAGTATATTGCCGGGTGACCCACCTCACCTTTCTCGAAACTCTTTACTCTTATATTTGGCTAGTACAGAATACTTTCCCATCTATATAGAGTAAATTTTTAAAGGTCATTTTTCTTACTTCTAACAGTCTTCCCTTTAAAAGTAGTACTTTGGGAGTAATTTGGTGGATCAAGAATTGCCCTGTTAGATGTATGCTGTTTTCTTTCAGCCGGTCTTTTTCTTAAGTGCTAACATTTCATTTGTGGGCATCCTTTTATTGGGTTGGCATGTCCTCAGGGTTGAGCCGTTTGGTTCATAATTTTCAGCTTCCTCCCCCGACAGTCGGGGGTGTGGTTGTTGTTAGTTTTTATGGCCTAAAGGGTCCAGTTAAGACAAAAATCTTTGCCTTCTAAAAATTTCATAATACAACCCAGCTTTTATTGCTGGGAGACCAGCATTTTATACTTGAATTTCTAGAACTCTTTTAGTAAATTCCAGCTGGCTGTTGGTGAATTAGTTAATATGATTTTTTAATGGAATTATTTCTGACTGTTTTGAACACTGTTCTTATTAAACTGGCCAGTTTTTTCTGGATCTTGTCCTGAAAATTCCCCCCTATATTTGCTTGAATTTGATGGTAAGAACATAAGAACAGCCCTGCTGGATCAGGACCAAGGCCCATCTAGTCCAGCATCCTGTTTCACACAGTGGCCCACCAGATGCCGCTGGAAACTACAGGCAGGAGTTGAGAGCATGCCCTACTCCCCCACAACTGTTACTCAGAGGCATCCTGCCTTTGAGGCTGGAGGTGGCCCACAGCCCTCCATCTAGTAGCCATTGATAGACCTCTCCCCCATGAAGTTATCCAAACCCCTCTTAAAGCCATCCAGGTTGTTGGCTGTCACCACATCCTGTGGCAGCGGGTTCCACAAGTGGATCACACATTGTGTGAAACAATACTTCCCTTTGTTGGTCCTAGACCTCCTGGCAATCAATTTCATGGAGTGACCCCTGGTTCTAGTGTTGTGTGAGAGGGAAAAGAATTTATTTTTCTCCACACCATGCATGATTTTATAGACCTCTATCATGTCTCCCCACAGTCGTCTTTTTTCTAAACTAAGTAGCCCCAGGTGTTGTAGTCTTGCCTCATAAGACAGGTGCTCTAGGCCCCTGATCATCTTGGTTGCCCTCTTCTGTACCTTTTCCCATCTACAATGTCCTTTTAAAGATGTGGTGACCAGAATTGTATGCAGTACTCCAAGTGTGGTCGCATCATAGTTTTATATAAGGGCATTATAATATTAGCAGTTTTATTTTCAATTCCCTTCCTAATGATCCCTAGCATGGAATTGTCCTTTTTCACAGCTGCTGCATATTGAGTCGACAATTTCAACAAGCTGTCCACCACGACCCCAAGATCCCTCTTCTGGTCAGTCACCTACAGCTCAGATCCCATCAGCATATACTTGAAGTTGGGGTTTTTCATGTTGGACGTTAAAGACTTTGCGCTGTCTCTTGACAGTGGAGGACAGACTAGTGAGTCAGAGGGCTAGAGGGTCAAGACAGCGGTCATCCCTTCTCTACTGCTCTGACACTATCAGCTCTGACACTATCGGCTCTGACACTATCCCTTTGGAATGTAGATTGCTAATCTCAGGGACACTTCCTCCTTCCTCTCTCCCTGTTCCTTCTACCTTGCAACATGCAAGCAAGCTCCTCTCCCTGCACCATGTGTGCAGAGATGCAGAATCCAACTGCATCCAGCTAGCTAACTCGATTAGAGATCCTAACTCCTCACTTTCCTATCTAGAATGGAGTTCTTTAATAAATGCCATATATATTGATTTGAAACTATGAACTGGCTCCAAGTTACTTTACTCTCAGCATACACGCATGCCTACTAAATTCCACTGTGTTGTGCCTCTGTACACTCTGCTATAATGAAAAAGGGATTCTCTTACCAGAGAGAATTCCCAACAGGTTATGGGCCCAGTATTTTGAGCTGCGTGTACTGCAACTGAAGAGTTACGTTTGTTCCAGGAGATCCAGTGAGATCTAGTCGTGGCGTGGACACTTTGAATTGCTAATCTACAGCAGCTGCCCTTTCTTGGAGCTCAGTGAGGATGGCTACTTACCTAGAGGGAAAGCTCAGGCTGACTATCCTGAACCCAGACGATTACTTGGAATGGAAAACCCGACTGAGGGTTGCATTGTGAGCTGAAGGACTAGTGAAAGTCACTGAGGAACACCCCCCCCCCCCCATGGAACCACAGCTGCTGAGAAAACTGCTAGAGAGAAATGGCTGCTCAAGGATGCTAAAACTCAAGCCCTGATAGCGGCTTCCGTGAGTAAAAATTATCTTACTACTATATGTGATCTTGAGACCTCAAAGGAAATGCTAAGCAAGCTAGATTCCTTGCATATGAAAAAGGGGTGGGCATACACCTATAACTTGAGAAAGAAAATGCAGAATCTCCAGTATAAAGATGGGGACTGTTTTGCCACACGTGTTGGACTACTATGGGACTTTTTCTTTGAATTTAAAGCTGCAGGGGAGGAATTTACAGAGAGTCAGAAGCTGGAAGCTCTGTTCCTAAGCATGCCCCCCAGCTATAGCAATATAATTGGCCAATTAGAAGTCCACACCACTCTAACCTTTGAGAGAGCAGTGGAAACCATATCTTCTGAGGCAAGCAGAAGGAAAGTTTTGAATTCTCGATATGAAGGTGAAATGGCAAATAACTTTGCTCTTAAAGAAACAATTGGCCATTCCAGTGGAAACCCAAGGTGGGGAGGGAATGCTGCAAGAGAAAACCACATGGGCCCCCACATTTGCATACCAAAAGGTCTGGCTTCATTGCCAAGGGAACTCAGTCCAGAGAGAAAGGTCACATGACCGCCAGCAGGGAGACTGCTCCTAGAATGAGGCCAACTGGGACTAAAGCCTTTAGATGTTTTCTGTGTAACCAATTTGGCCACAAGGTGGTGAACTGTCCCAAGAATCAGACAAGAAGAGTTGATTTTATTGAGAGACATTTTAATAAGAACTTTAAGCATACAGATTCAAATAAGAATTTCAATGTTTGCCTGATGCAAGGCGATGAAAAGTTTATTCTGGACACAGGTTCGATGGTCCATATTTCAAACATTTAGGTTTCTATACTGAACTGTTTGATATTCCTGAAGAGACTGTTCATTTGGGCAATAATACTACAATTAAAGCAAAGAAGAAAGGCGAAGGAATTTTGTATTGCAAGTTATTGGATGGATCAATTAATGAGTTTTTGTGAGAGATGTTTTGTATATCCCTGACTTCTCAAGCTCCTTGCTTTCAATATCCAAGCTAGAGAAACAAGGCTGTGAACTGTATATTAGAAATGGACAATGTGTTGTTACCTAGAATGGAGAAGTTTGCCTTGTAGGCTCTGAATGCAAAGGCCTGTACAGCATGCAGGAGCAACCTGTATCAAATACAGACAGAGAAAGACCAGCCTGGTCCAAAACTGAAGCATACCAGCCCAATGAAGTGAACCTTGCTCAGTCATGCCTGCATGAAAACTGCTTGCAACTGTGGCATAGACGCCTGGGACACAGGAGCTATGAGTCAATCCAGAACATGAAGGAAAGGGGATTAGCTAATGGCACTGATTTTGTACCATGTGACATTGTAACTAACTGTGTTTGTTGTCTTGAGTCCAAAGCAGTTAACAAGCCATTTCCTAAGCAGATTGAAAGGAAGACCAGAAGACCCCTGGAGCTGATCCACAGCGATATATCTGGACCACTACCAGCAACCATAGGTAATTTCAGATATTTTCTCACAATCATTGATGATTATACACAATATTCAGTTGTGTTTCTACTAAAGGAGAAATCACAGATGCTCGAGAAACTCCAGGACTATGTGGCCATGGCAAGCAACAAATGTGGGTGGAAGCCAAATATCCTGCGCACAGACAATGGAGGAGAGTATATGTCCAGCGCCACACAGCAGTTCCTGAGAGAACATGGAATCGTCCATCAAACCATGGTAGCTTACAACCCATCCCAAAATGGAGTCTCAGAAAGGTAAAATAGAAGCCTCCTGGATATGGTAAGATGCATGCTCGATGACGCACACCTCCCACAGAAACTCTGGGGAGAAGGCATCATGACTGCTACATACATACAAAACAGAATGCACACAAAGCCTATAGGAACAATACCATATGAACTTTGGCATGGTCATAAGCCGTCCATGACACATTTGTGTGTCTTTGGAAGCACGGCTTACTCATACATCCCAAAGGAAAAAAGGACTAAGTTAGGGGCTAGGGCCACAAAAAGGATTTTTGTAGGCTACTCAGCACAATCCAAAGGCTACTGGATCCTGACACCAACAAGATAACCATAAGCAGATCAGTGTATTTTGATGAGAATGAAAGCACTACATCTTCAGAGGGGGCCTACACCGAAGCAAGCAACCAGACCAAACACCCTGATGACTGGATTATGCTTCCTCATCTCAGCGGAATTGAGGAGGAGGAGGAGATAGCAGATCCAGATCCAACCACGCTCAACACAGAGACCCCCAGCGTTCCACCAGACACACCTGAGATAATGGGAGAGACCACAGAGGGTGAGGTGAGGTGATCAACATGCTCAAACAGAGGTGTTCCAGCCCCGAGACTGTCCTACCTCGCAAGAACAGCAGAACAACCAGAACCTTCATCATGGGAGGAAATATCCCAGCTACCACAACCAGAAGCCCAGCAGTGGGAACAAGCTGCAATTGAAGAGCTTGAGGCTCTACAGAAAAACAAAACCTGGACTCTTACTAAGTTACCTCAAGGGAGGAAAGTTATAGGCTGCAAATGGGTTTTCAAACTCAAACATGATGCTGATGGTGAGATTCAGCGCTACAAAGCCAGATTAGTAGCAAAAGGATATTCACAGAGATATGGAGAAGATTATGATGAAACCTTTGCACCAGTGGTTAAACATACCACAGTAAGGACTCTGTTAATTATTGCTGCTAGCAAAGGAATGCATGTTGAACACCTAGACGTGAAAACTGCATTCTTGCGTGGCGAACTAGAAGAGGACATTTACATGCAACAACCACCAGATTTCTTAGAGAAAGGCAAAGAGGACCTTGTATGCAAACTGCAAAAGAGCATTTATGGTTTAAAACAGACTGCCAGAGCATGCTGGCTCACTCCCAGCAGGGCCTGTTCTTCTAGGTGCTTTACAATTTTATTCTTGAGGATGCTTTCCATCAATTTGCCTGGAACGGACATTAGGCTAACCGGCCTGTAATTTCCCGGAACGCCCTTGGACCCCTTTTTGAAAATCAGTGTTACATTTGCTACTCTCCAGTCGTCTGGTACAAAGCCCGCAGGGATATGTTATATATTTTAGCAAGGAGGTCGGCAATTTGACATTTGAATTCTTTGAGGACTCTTGGATGGATGCCATCCGGCCCTGGTGATTTGTTAGCTTTCAGATTTTCCAGACAGTTTAGAACATCATCTCTTGTCACTTCTATCTGACGCAGCTCTCTAGGCTCCATCCCTAAAGAGCCTGGTTCAGGAACAGGTATATACTCAGTATCCTCTGCCGTGAAGACAGATGCAAAGAACTCATTCAGCTTCTCTGCAACCTCCATAACCTCCTTAATAATCCCTTTCACTCCTTCATTGTCTAATGGTCCAACCGCCTCCCTGGCAGGTTTCCTGCTTCTGATGTATTTAAAGAAGTTTTTGTTATTCCCCTTGATACTTTTGGCTAAATGCTCCTCAAACTCTCTTTTTGCCTCCCTTATTGTCACCTTGCATTTCTTTTGCCAGTTTGTGTTCCTTTATGTTCTCTTCATTTGGACAGGCCTTCCAATTTTGGAAGGAAGTCTTCTTCCCTTTTATGGCTTCCTTGACGGTACCCATGCTGACATCCTCCTGGAATTAATGGTACCTTTCCTCCTTTTGGGTATACAATCTAATTGGGCTTCTAGTATTGTGGTTTTGAGTAAACTCCATGCACTCTGGAGCAAAGTGACTCTCCTGATTTCCCCTTTCAGCTTTCTTTTCACCATACTTCTCATTTTGGAGAAGTTTCCTCTTCTGAAATTCAAAATGTCCATGTTAGACGTCCTTGGTGATTCTCTCCCCGCATGTATGCTGAATTTGATGGGACTGTGGTCACTGTTCCCTAAAGGGTCGATGACACTGGCATCACACACCAGGTCCTGGGTGCCACTCAGAATTAGGTCCAAGGTCGCCTTCTCTCTGAAGAGTACCTTCCCAATTCGTTATGTGTCTATGTTGAGATTGGATCGATCACTCTCCAGTTACTGCTCTTTAACCGTACTCCAACTGTGTATCTTATTCTGATGCTGCTGCTCCACGCCACCAAAAAAACAAAAAAGGAAGTGCATCCAAACCATCCACCACAGTTTTACATTTTCTGGAGCGATGTACTGCACCAGGTCCTTTGCCCACAGAATAGATGCCCTTGCAAATACTGAATTGGCCGCTTTGGCCCTGATTATCATAGTGCTAGCCTCATGCCCTTTCCAAAGCAAGTGATCAACCTTTTCCCCCTCAGGGTATTTAAGCTACTTGTTCCCCTCCTTACTCATCAATGCTCCTGACATGAGTTGAGCTACAGGAGCATCCACCAAAGGAACAGTTAGGAGTGACATAACATTGTTAGGTAATCTATACAGGTTGTGGTTTGGGGGATGGGGAGAAGGACAGTTCAGATTTAGATGAAACTGGGGCACCCCATTCAGCCAGCATGACATCCTTGAAAAGTGATGGAAATTGAACAGTGGCAGCTGAAGTAGGCATGGCAGGGAAAACATCCTGGTCCAACTCAGATGTGGCTGTGACAGTAGCCTCTTAGCCACATCTTTAATGGCCCGCTTGGCCTTTGACAAGAGTACCTCAAAATCAGATGTAGTAAAAAGGTGTGTAGAGTTAGGCAAGGCCAGAGGTGGCCGACCCTTATGGTGGACTCATGTCTGGACTGTATGCAGTATGCCTCACATGCCATGGCTTCTGGAGTGGCAGTACGTAGAGGCCTCTGGCTAAAAAACTGGCAAGTCGATACCAAATCTAAGTTTAACTTGGCTGCCACTCCATTCACGAGAGAAAAGCTTTTTTTGGAATCTTAGAACCAGTTCTAGTGGAGACTAAAGATAAAAAGAAAGCCATGATGGCTGGTCACAAGGACTTTCACAGGCCTTTTAGAGGGAGTGCTTCCTATTCATCTTCCTTTCGTCCCTATAGGACTTTCAGCCATCCACCAGCCAATCAGCAGTTCAGAGACGTCAGAGACAACCGCTCCAACGCCTACAGGCCAGCTTGGTGACTATCTTGGAGCACACAAGGTCAAGGTGCAGCCAGAAACCAACAGGGAAGGTCCTTCCATTCCACCTCAAACCAGGAAAACCATAAACAATGACCAGATTCCAACTGGGGATAGGCTTCTGGGGATTTCAGGAGCCTGGGCGAACAGCACCTCCGATCACTGGATGTAGCAGATGGTTTGCCAAGGTTATGCAATAAATTTTCTTTCTTCTCCCTATGATTTTTATTTGGAAACACCCAAGTTGAGGGTTAAATTGAAAAGGGTGTTAATGAATCAGGCCATTCAAAATACGTTGGAGATTCAGGCCATAGAGCCGGATCCATCGACCTCATTATATTCAGGTGTTTATTCTTTGCTCTTTCTGGTGCTGAAGGAGGACGGGTCCTGGCGAGCAATCCTGGACTTGAAACACCTGAACAAATATGTGAGGAAGAGGTCATTTTGACTGGAATCCCTCAGGTTGATCAAAGATGCTGTCCAGGTGAGGGACTTCCTGGTTTTTGTCGACCAGTCAGAAGCCTATCTCCATGTTCCTATTCACCCTTTCTTTTGCAGATTCCTGAGGTTTGCCTACAACCTTTGCCACTTCCAATACGCGACCCTGCCCTTAGGGCTGTCCTCGGCCCCCAGGGTCTTCACCAAACTGATGGTGGCAGTGATCACCCATGTACGGCTTCATGACATTGGACGATCTTCTGATTTGATCACCCTCACATCAGCAAGCAGTCAGGGATGTCCAGCAAGCTGTCCAGATTCTTCAGGATCATGGCTTTGTTATCAATTAACAAAAGAGCAATCTCCGTCTATGCCAGTAAATCCTGCATCTGGGTGCCCTCTTTGACACCTGGAGGGTGACAATCTCCCTGCCTTTAGAATGGCGTCACAAGTTAACTGCTTTGCTCAAGCCCCTTTTGGGCAAACGAAGTGTGGATGTCATGACCCTAGTCCAGCTCATGCGGTCAATGATTGCCTATCTGGAATGCACCCCTTGGGCATGGTGACACGCCAGACTTCTCTGGTGCCTCATTCTACCATTTCAGTCAGCCATCATGGAGAAGAGGCATGTGATGGTTCAGTTCCCTCACAAAGTGAAGTAATCCTTTCTCTGGTGGATGTCTCTGGCCATGGAGGAGGATCTACCCTTTGAAAGTCCAAACAAAGTGGTGTTCACCACCGACACAAGCCTCTCCGCTTGGGGAGGTAATTGTCTAGGACAGCATGTGCAGGGAGCTTGGGATCAACAGGATTTGAAACACAACATCAGTTGGTTGGAGTTGAAGGTGATTCGGCTAGCCTTGCTTCATTTTCAAGGTCTACTCTGGCACAAACCTGATCAGGACAGACAATGTTACGGCCAAGTCTCATGTCAATCACCAGAGGGGCACAAGATCACACCCTGAAGGAGGCCAGCTCACTGTTTGTATGGGCAGAGAACAGCCTACTGTCAGTGTCAGCCAAGCACCTGAGCGGTTTGGCAAACCTTCAAGCAGATTGGCTGAGCCAACAATGGATAGATCAGGCGGAATGGGCCCTGAATCCAGAAGTCTTCAAACAGATTGTGGAACTGATGGAATGTCCTGAACTAGATCTTTTTGCAACCCCTTTCAACATGCAACTTCCAAGGTTCTTCACGAGGTACCAGTGTTACAGGGCAGAACAGGTGGATGCGCTCACGTCACCATGGCCACCTGGTTTGCTTTATGCTTTTCTGCCTGTATCGATCCTCAGGGCAGTTGTCAAGAAGCTTATGTCAGAGGGAGCAGTGGTCACTCTAATGGCTCCGTACTGGCTGTGATGCCCTTGGTTTTTGGACCTTCCACGTCTCCTGGTCGGCGTTCTGTAACTGGGCACATAAGAATCATATCCAACCTACTTCCAAGACAGTGTTAGATCAATTCAAAAAAGCTATCTTGCAGTTTCTAGCTGTAGCCCAATGGCACCAGAAATAATCCCCCCCCATCTCACTTTGGTACCAGGAGCTTCTACAACTAGATAACTATGTTGGGTTGTGTGTGGAGGACCCTGTAAGTACATAGTTCTTCGAGTGGTCTTCTGTGCATTCATACTTCCCTCCCTGTTTCCCCACAGCAGCTTATATTTAAAACAAACAAATAAAATGCCTAGGTTGGCTGCAGCGGTCTCCCAGATTGAGGTAAGAGGGGTAGTTAGCCAATAGGGGGATTGTTTTCTCACTCTTTTTCATTTGAATGACAAGCTCTGGAATGTTCTGAGTTCATGGCTCTGCACAGGCGCATACCAAGTGTGAATGCATAGAAGACCACTAGAACAACAATGGTTACAGGTAAGCAACCTGTTCTTCTCCATTGCCTACCCATAGCATACACCTTGAACATGTATGGTTGAATCTTGCATATAGGGATGTGCATGAACCACAGTTCTAGCACATTTTAGAGGTGGGGCCCCGGAGCTTTAAGAAAGAGGAGGTCGGATCCTCACCTGCTCTCTGCTGCCCCATGCAGCTTCCTGCTGTGGTGGTGTGTGTCCCAAGAAGCTCCATGCGGCGTCAGCACACACATAGCATCTGTGCATGCGGGGGCAACACTTGCATGGTCAGCAACACTATGCTGATGCTGCATGGGATGCATGCTGCCCCAGCAGGAAGCTGCATTGGTTGGCAGTGAGCAGTTAAGGACCTGCTCTCTTCTTTCTTAAAGCTCCCAGGCCCCGCTCCCAAGATGTGCTCAAAACCATGGTTTGTGCACATCCCTACTTGCATATATAACACACAGCACTGTTATTCAGATCCATGCTTCTGAAGTTTTCAAGAAACAATTCATAGTGATACACATTCCAAGATAGCTTCCACACTAACCATTTTTTCTATAATTGATGTAATTTATTCACTCAGTTATAACAGATGATCCAGATGATACCACTGTCAAACCACTGCATTTCAGTGCTTTTTGTGCTCTGTTCCAGTTTTTTTGAAGATCTGATTTGTGGTGATTTTCTGACTTGAAATGTAATTGCAGTACTATATTGTCCAGTGTGGACAAAGTGCTATAGATGCATCTGACAGGAAGAGATAGTCTCTGAGGTACTGATAGTTATATCTGGATATGCCCTGCCTTTCTGCATTACTTGTCCTGTAATTCCTAGTTTGTTCATTTTAAATCTGCTGTTCAAACAGTTTATGTATTCCCCCACCCCCACCACCCTACACATTTTTTTCTCTTTTTCAGCAGATTGGGGGTTAATGTACTGTTTAATATACTCCTTATCTTGACTTATTGTGAGACAGTTTATTGGAATAAAACTTGCAAATAAACATCTGACTTACAAACACCCAGAAAACACCAGGGGGAGGCCAGCAAGGGGAGGGGGAGCTCCAGAGGACCCCCCCCCGCCCGTGGCCATGCAGCACCCCCTGGAGGTGGCAGAATGACCTGGGCCCAGAAGTGAGTTAAAATATTTTTAAAAAACGTTTTGAACCCCAGTCCGACTCAAGGTTGAGACAAACCAGGCTTGGTTTGGCTTGAGGGTAAACCCTCAAGCTGGCCCAGTTTGATGGCAAACTGGCTTGACCTTGCGCCAGTCTGCACATCCCTAATTTTCTGCCTTGTGAGTTATGTCTGGCCTGCCCATTGCAGATATTTCAGCACATGATGAAAACCTTTTGTTTTAGCAAGCATATAATCTAGTGTTATAATATTATCTTCCTTCCCTCCTTGATCTGCTTATCACTTATAAGTTCAGTGGTAGTTTTCATGAATGTAAGTTTACTTTTAATTGTGTTAGTATTGTTTTTAATTATTTGGTATTTGCATTTTTATTTTATTTTATTTTTTTTGCCACCTTGTGGGCCATTATTGGGGCTGAAAGGAAGGATATAAATGCCTGCATTAATAAAATACATTTTTATATACCATTTGTTTTATACCAGTTGGGCTGTGTGTCTGTGTGACTTCTTAATCCGCTCTAAAGCGTGTCCTCTATGACCATGCTGTCTGAAATGTGGCAAACATGATTCCTTAAAGAGGTCTTCAAATGCCTGCTAATTTCATGCTGATTGGCTGGAAAACCATGTAAAGCTAATTACTTCATTGAACTGAATGGGAAGTTTATAAGTGCCCTTTTTGTGTAATCTAAAATTAATTCCCTTGGTGAAAACTGGCAGATATATTTTCTGTCTGATGGCAGATGTGATCCATTGGAAGAGTCCTCGAATGTCTGCAAATGGTATGATATTGTCTGGAAAACTACAAAGTAAAAGATGGGACAAATTGAGCAGGTTTCCCTATAGAAACCAATGGAGAACATATGGATGAATGAGTGAACAAAAATAGGTGAATTTTGTGACGATAGGAGTATGATTATGATTAATGAATATAGCTGGTTCGGGGTCATGGGAAGCATGCTTATTAAAACATTCCTAGACACTCATAAGATCTCCTGAAAACACGAGATAAGCTCTGATGCACCCATTTCATTTTGCGCCAGTTTCTCAAACCTATCCACCTACTGTGCTGAAAGAGCACACCCACCAAAGTTGCATAGGAAAGGATGTACTCCTTTGTCTATTCCTATTGTCACCTTTGTCAACAGAAATAGACATGCTGTCTATTTTGAATCAAGACACAATCAATCAGTGTGTCTCTTCCTTGGATTTACCAGTTGCGTGTTCATGTGTTTGGGCATTGGCCACTCCATCTTGCCTTGCCTGCACTCTTGCTCCTGTTTGCTTGCCGCCTCCAGATTGGCCCTTTTTCCAAGCCCGATCTGCGCAGCACACTTAGCTGCAAGATACTGAACTCCTGATATCAGACCCTGTAGAGCAGGGGTTCTCAACCTTGGGTCCCCAGATGTTGTTGGACTTCAACTCCCATAATCCCCAACCAAAGGCCACTGGGGCTGGTGATTATGGGAGTTGGAGTCCAATAACAACTGGGGACCCAACGTTGAGAATACCTGCTGTAGAGAATTAAAGCCTTTGTCCCAGAGCAAGCTCACGTGAGAGAAAGAAATGCTGAATCATCCTTGCTGAGCTGCCTGGCTAGGCTTCTCCTAAAGCTTTTCTGTATTACCAGGTGGTTCAAAATGCTGCCACATTGAGCTTGTAAAAAGAGGCTTGTAAAAAGAAAAGAACTTTAAAAAACAGTTATATTCAATTACTACAGACTGCTTCCGTCTGCGACACTTTAAATACAGCTAATAATACTTAATAGGATTACAAAAATAGGTTGTTTTAATGCACGCTTAAATGTTGATAGAGTCTTTTGCAACGCCCTAGGTAAGATGGGCGTATGCTAGTGTTTCTTATTTTAAGCACGTTGCAGGTAATTATAATAAAACATATTTATTATATGTTTATCAGGAATCCTATATAATAAAATGGTTGGGTACCTGTGTCAGTGTCTTTTTTGGGTGTTCTGCGCATGCGTGGTGCGCGTGTGCGCAGAACACGGCGAGAGAGACACGGAGCGGGCGCCAGCCGCCATGTTGGGCGGGTGGAGGAGAAGCGAAGCGGCGGGCCAAGGAGAAGCGGCCGTCGCCGCCGGCTGTGGGGAGGAGCAGCGGCAGGCTGAGGAGAAGCGGCCGCCGCCAACGCCGGACGGCCAGGCGAAGCTAGGAGGCAGCGGGGAAAGCCGGGCGAGGTGGCAGCGGCCCCGGGTGGCGCCGGCCCCGGCCGGAGGAGGCGGTGGGCCCGGGCGGGAGGAGGTGGCGGGGGAGGACGGAGAAGGCGGCGGGCCCGGGGAAAGCCGGAGCCCGGGGGAAGTGAACCCGGGGGAAGCCGGAGGAGGCAGCGGGCTGGCGGCCAACATGGGGCTCCACGGCGGCGGGGATACCGGGCCCGATGGTGGCGGCGGACGCACTCGGCCCCGCCGGAGATGGGGGGGAGGAAAGAGAGAAAGTTAGCTGGCCCCAAAGGTCTACTAGCGCCCGTTAACTTAACGGGCTGAAAGTTTATATATATATATATATATATATATACACACACATACATATATATATGTGTATATATATATATATATGGAATATGCAAAACAATAGATAGATAGATAGATAGATAGATAGATAGATAGATAGATAGATAGTCAGGAGTATGCAAAACACACACACCAAAGAAATATAAATTCTAATGCAAAACCTGACTAAACACCTTTCGCTAAATTAATCTTCCCGAAGCCAAAGTCCAGGCTTCCTTTAACTCACCAAATTCCAGATGAGAATTCAAGCCTCCTACCTTCTTATCTTTCAAGGATCTGCAGAGTCATTCTTCTGCAGCCAACTTCCATGGCTGCATGTTCTCCTGTGCACCTCCTGCCTAGCTTCTTTCTAACAAAGACCACACTTCTTCCTGGTAACTGCTTTCTAGGTCCCACCCACCTGGTCTGCTGATTGACTGAGCCCTGGAGTTCACCAGCCTGTCAGTCAAAACAGGATTAACTTCCAGTTAACTCTTTAGGATTGGGAGAGGCTGGTCAATACAGATCCCCTTTGGATCTTGCCTGGCTCCCGGATCTTCATTTGGCACTTGGGTCCCCACTCTTGCCTTTTGTCTTTTTGTCTGTCCTGGAGGAGAGAGGTCCCTCGACAACGGTCAAGCTACAAGGGTCCACACATCCCAATGCACGGACTTAAGTATTACTAATCTCTGCTGCAAGACCTCTTGCTCCCCTCTTTTCTCTCTCTCTCCCTCTAAAATCCTAAGCTGTTCTCTAAGACGGTTTCTCTGGTCAGCCTTGAGGGGACTTTGAATCTCAAGCCAAATTGTTTCTTTGTGAGCCATAACTTAGTCCTATTGATTTGTTAGTCTTGTTAGTTTTGCTAGTTAAGTATTGCATTGCTTATTAATCATATTTTATTTCCTGTATGCCTTAAACCCTAAAATAAACCTGGTTCTGTATTTGAACTTCACACTCTATGTCAGTTCTTTCTGAGACTGAAGCTTTGCAAAAATGTATTCTGAGGTGGGCTGCTCCATTCAAGCTTGCTAGTTCCCCACTCAAATCCAAAAGTAGTCAGAGGTATTCACTTCTGTTTGTTTATGGTCGCTGACAAGAGAAATATATACATACAGCTCAAACAGTAACAGTAACTAATCCAGCTATTCGTAAACCTCATAGAATCCAGCTATATAGATGCAGTCGTACTTCGAATTCTAATGGCAACAAGACAAAACTTAGTGACAGCATAAGTAATTTTGTCATCGCTATCAGATAAAAGATAGCTAACACAGAATTCATCTGGGCGGCCAGGGTAAACTGCTAGGAGGGGCACTATTGATTCATAACAACTAGACTACTAGAGTGCAAGTGGAGAAAGACTTGGCTGGAATCTGACAGATTACAACACAGAGCACAATTGAAGACCTATGCTCTGGCAATACATGCAGCAAAGAAGCTATTCTTTGCTATGCGTATTGCATCTGCAGGTTCACATCTGACAGAATTGTTGAGGGTGGTGAGGGAATTTATACAAGCCCCTTCCGCTCCAGCTTTGGAACCATCGGTTAACCGCTGTGAAGCTTTTAATTAGTTTTTGTGTGGACAAAATCTCTTGTATTCAAGCCGACCTGGATTCCATTGTTGATGCAGAATCTTTAGCGGGTGTATCCAGTAACTCCTCTTGTGCAGTTAAATTGGATCAGTTTCAGTCCGAGACTCCTGAGTATGTGAATAAGCTGCTTGGAACTGTGCATCCATCCTACCACCTGTTCACTTGACCCTTGTCCGACATGGCTTATATGATCAAACAGGGAGATTGTGGGAGAAATAGAGATCATAAATGCTTCTCCAAGGGAAAGTGGGATGCCTCCTTGTTTAAAGGAGGCAATTAGACCTCTTTTAAAGATCACACAGGATCCCTCAGAGTTGGGCAATTATAGGCCTGTTTCCAATCTCTCGTGGTTGGCCAAGGTGATTGAGAAGTTGGTGGCCTCTCAACTCCAGGCAGTCTTGGAAACAGATTATCAGATTATGAAACAGATTATCTAGACCCATTTTAAACTGGCTTTCAGGCAGGTTATGGGGTGGAGACTGCTTTGGTCAGCCAGATGGATGATCTCCAAAGGGGAATTGACAGCAGGAGTGTGACTTGGTTGGTCCTTTTGGATCTCTCAGCAGCTTTCGATACCATTGACCATGGTATCCTTCTGGATCACCTGCAGGGACTGGGTGAGGGGGCACTGCTTTGCAGTTGTTCTGATCATACCTCTTGGGCAGATTTCAGAAGGTGTTACTTAGAGACTATTGCCCTACAAAGCGAGAGCTTTTGCATGGTGTTACCCAGGGCTCCATTTTGTCTCCAATGCTTTTTAACATCTACATGAAACTGGCAATTTGGTGCAGGGTGTTATCAGTACACTGATGACACCCAAATTTACTTCTCCATGTCAGCTTCATCAGGCAATGGCATTACTTCCCTAAATGCCTTGAGGCAGTCATGGGCTGGATGAGGGATAACAAATCCCCCTGATAACTTGTCTAAGAGGCACCTTTTAACATGGTGATTCTCTTTATTTAGCAGGGGGAGAGTATCTGGCCCTATTGACCCCAGCATAGTACCTCCAGTGACTGTTGCTGGTGTCTGTCTTATGTTTCTTTTATATTGTGAGTCCTTTGGGGACAGGGTTCTATCTTATTTTTATTTATTATTTCTCTGTGTATTTTTTTCCCTGAGCCATTCCCTGTGTAATGGTTCCCTGAGCCATTTTTGGAAGGGCGGTATAGAAATCGAATAACTAACTAACTAACTAACTGAGACTGAATCCAAACAAGAAGGAAGCGCTCACTGTAGGAAGATGCAGTTCAAGAAATGAAATAGATCTGCCTGTTCTGGATGGGCTTACACTCCCCCAGAAGGAACAGATTCACAGTTCGGGAGTACTTCTGGGCCCAATCTCTCTCTCTGATACCTCAGGTGGAGGTGGTGGCCAGGAGTGCTTTCTATCAGCTTTGGCTGGTTCACCAACTACACCCTTTCCTGGAAGTCAGTGACCTTAAGACTGTGGTGCACATGCTGGTAACCTCCAGGCTTGACTACTGCAATACACTCTATGTCGGGCTGCCTTTGTACGTAGTCCGGAAGCTGCAACTGGTGTAGAATACTGCCACCAGGTTGGTCTCCAGGACGTCCCGTAGAGACCACATTACTCTGATTCGAAAAGATCTACACTGGCTAGGTTTCCGGGCAAAATACAAAGTACTGTTTATTACCTATAAAGCTCTTAATGGCTCGGACCAATAGTATTGAAGAGAATGCCTTCTTTGTTATGAACCCCACCGCCTATTAAGATATTCAGGGGACTCTGAGAGTGCCACAGCTCGATGGGTGGCGACTCAAAGGTGTGCCTTTGCTGTGGTTGCCCCGGGACTGTGGAATGCACTTCCTGCTGAGATTAGAGCTGCTCCACCCCTGTTGACTTTTAGGAAACCACTGAAGACACATTTCTTCAGCTAAGCTTTTTAGTTGGTGTTTTTATGGATATTTTAACCTGGTTTTATGTTTTAACTGTTAAATTCTTGGTTTGTTTTATGCTATAAACCACCTAGAGACTTTAGTAGTGGGCGGTATACAGGTTTATTAAATAAATAAATAATAATAATGAATGTCCCTATATAAACTACAGTATAATAGCACATGGGATAATGTCTCAGTAGCACCTGACTTGCAAGGACAAAAACGCTCTGCGTAAGGGACTTTTTAAAATCCTGCTTCAAATACAGCAGAAGGTAAAATGTCAAAGTGTGCTAGTGTGAAAGCTCTACAGTATTTTGCTACTTTAAGCTTATCTAAGTAATTAGCAGGTTTCATATTTAATAGTTGGTTACACACCATTATCTCCTTGATATAAAACTTATATTGGTTTTATATCAAACATCACAAATTATTTGGGAGAGCATAACGGGGTGTTTGCCAATTCCCCCAGGAGCAGTACCATTAACACACATGGCCGCCATGCATAGCCATGTGTGTGCTGATGCCATGGATAGGCTGCAGGGAAAAGCATCGCAGCTGCATGTGGCCTTTTGTCGAATGAGCACTGTGCTTGGAATAGTGGCGGGATGGCAGCAGAGCAGGTAAAGACCTGCTTACCTGTTTCTAAGGGAACTACTCCCCGCCACGCCAAACTGGTTTGGCTGTGTGTTCCTGAGTCGGTTCAGCGCCTCCCAAAGGAGGCGATGAACTGGTCTGTGCACATCTCTAGATCTGTATGCAGAGCCTTCAGTTCTACTCTATGGTGTGCTGGGGTGATAGCTACTAGAAAGACTGTTTTTGATGAAAGCAACCTCAGATTGCAAGTCACTGATGATCTGAATTATTTTTTAACGAGTTGTGACAGAACCAAGGATAGAGCCAAGCTAGCAGTACCAAAGGTTGTGTAAAGGGTAGAGATGCATGAGCCCTTTAAGTAATGTTAAAACTATTAAATATTTGTTCCCTCCACCTCTAGACACCTTTTTACTACAACTGCTGGGAGGCATACTTTGAAGAAATACAACTGAAGCCCCTCGTCTGTAGGTCAAAGAGATACAAAAGGACTATATTTAAATTGCAACCTGTAGTGATAAATTATGTCATGCTGCAAACATTGAGAAACACTTACACTAAGCTGCATAGGATCTCAGTGTAGAGTTCTTCCTGGCAGCTTTTATGACCTTTGCTACCTCTGGATGTAATGGTGCTGCCATGTTGTTCTCCAGGCTGTCTGGTGAATTATATTTCACTGATGAAATGGAAGCCATAGATAAGTCCCCCGAAATAGGCTGAGGAGTAGAGGAAACTATGGCTGATATGGCCACCACAGCAACAGAAGTATACAATTTGCCTTGTCCCTCCTTATGTTCTGAACCACTCTGTTAAAAATCACTAAAGGGAAGAGAAAGCATGACATATAAGGTAAACTGACAGTTAAACCCATTTTGTAGGTTGCGGTTCAGTAGATTCCAGTAGATTCCACCTGAAAACTACATCTTTACAGGTGTTTTGCCTCAGCCTCCTCAGACATAAACACCCATTAAACTACACTGCTGCAACTGTGGCTGTAATAACAAGGTATACCTTGTAGGGATGTGCACAGAACCGCGGTGGAGCAGTTCGAAGGTGGCGGGGGTGCCGCTTTAAGGGCGGGGGAGGGTGCACGTATCCCTCCCGCCGTCTGTCCTCCCGCTGGCACTCATTGCCGTTAAAAGCCTTTGGGGCAGCAGTGTACCTCCCTGCCGCCCCTTCTTCCTCCTTGGCCAGAAGTACGAGGTGTGCATACGCACATCACATGCACGCCCATCTGACGTGCATGTGTGCACACGCGACGGGCGCACCTGCACCCGGAACTTCCAACCACTTCCGGCTGAGGAGGGGGAAGGGGCGGCAGGGAGGTATGCTGTTGCCCTGAAGGCTTTTAATGGCAATGAGTGCTGGTGGTGGGGAAGTGGTGGGAGGAGTAAGTGCACCCTCCCTGCCCTTAAAGCGGCACCCCCTGGCCTCGAACTTCGAACCCCCCCTCCCGGTGTTCAAAACTGTTCGGAGGCCTGTAAAAGGGCCTCCGAACAGGTTCGTGCACATCCCTAATGCCTTGCTTGCAAGCAAGGGAAGGAGAAGAGGAAACCTGCCTCACTTCTACCCTCCTCCCCTTATCGAAGTAACCCAGTAACAGAGATGGATGTGCAGAGGACTCACTCCTAACTCTCAGAGTCCTGCAATATGGTGAAACTGTGTACTTGCCTAGCAACATTTCCTCGTAGCTGTTTCTACAACATATAGAACACAGGGTAAATGTAAGGTTTGCAGAAAGGGGGATCCACTGGCCACAAATCGCAAACTTCCAAATACAGGTAAGCTCCCACCATGCACAGTGAAGGAAATCCAGAGCACATCCATCTTCATTGGTGAACACCAGGTGGTCTCTTTGACTGTTTACCACTGCCAGCCAAATTCATCATCAGTTTTTCCTCGTAGACAAAGTGCCAGGGTACACGACACTGACAGAATTCTCCTGCAACATTCTGCTTTGGACAGGGGAATGCTTTGATGATAACACTTTCACCCCCAGTGTAAATACCAGTGGGACTGTCAATGAGAGAGTGGTCAGTTAGATTGAGGCATGTAGACTGGGAGAGTAAGTAGGTGAAGTAAGATGACTGACAACAGAGATAATTAGAGGAAATCAAATTTTAGATGAACGTTTCAGCTTATGCCTTCATCAGCAACCGATTTTTTAAAAAGTTGTGTGAGCATATACAGCTCACAAGGTAGCAGTTAAGAATGCTTTGTTAGCGGAGTTCCAGGGCAAGTAAGTTCCAGGGCAGGCAGAGAATTCCTGGCAGATGATGTAGATGGATGTTAGATGGTTTTATGTATTCTCCAAATTCAGTCCATGAGGTGTGAGCATCTTGTGTCTGTATATCATTTTTCCCCTCATTTGTCCAGCATCTCACGAGGTATATGTAATGTTGCTCAACAGGAAATATTTCCATATCGGTGAGACAATGGTTGCTTATATATACAGGTAAGGCAGCTTATAAGAATATTAAAATATAATTATAAATACAGAACAATCAAATAAAGTGGAATCAGTAACCCATCCCACCCGTGGAACAATGTAATGAAATGATTGTATGTTAAAAATGTGTCAAATGTCAAGATTTTAACTTTGTGCTGCTTACTGCTAGATGTGATAAATACAGTGGTTAGATTACATAAAGGAGTGGTGCTGGGTAACAATATGCCTGGAACAAGAAATGGCAGCTATTGGCCAAATGAAGAGGATGTGGCTTGATGAACTGAAGGAGGCAGAGCAAAATTAAAGATGTCCTAGGGCATAAAACGGTCAAAGAGTTATGTGAGGGAGCATAGTGTAGTGGATAGATTGTCAGACTAGCCCTAGGGAGACACAGGTTCAAATCCCCACTCATTATGAAATCTCATCCAGTGAGACTGAGCTAGTCACTAACCTACTTTACAGGGTTGTTGTAAAGATAAAATGGTGTGTGGGGGGGGATTATGTACACTGCCCTAAGTTCCTTGAAGAAGGTGGGATAAAATGTAAGTAAAATAATAAATTGGGATTATTTATTATAATAGTAATAATAACCAACAGAGAGCCAGTGTGGTGTAGTGGTTAGTGCGGGACTAGGACCAGGGAGACCCGAGTTCAAATCCCCATGAAACTTGCTGGGTGACTCTGGGCCAGTCACCTCTCTCTCAGCCCTCACTACCTCACAGAGTGGTTGTGAGGATATAAATAGCCATGTATGTACACTGCTCTGAGATCCTTTGAGGAAGTGTGGGATATAAATGTTTAAATAAATAAATAAGGAAGGGCCACTCACTCAATCTTTAATCTCTCTCAGTGAAAATTCCTGATAGAATATTATCACTATGGAAGAGGAAAATTGAAAATTTTTGTTTTAGCTCTAAGAAACTGCGGATTAATAAGAAGATTGTATATAGACCAAAGAAGGGAGGATGGGGAATTCCAAATTTAAGACTATATTATCAAGCTGCATACCTTGGACATATGATATCATTTATACTAGAAGACTCAACTAAACAGTGGGTCCAAACAAAGAATATATAAGAGGCAGATGGTTTTTTAATACAAGTTCCTTTTTGTTCGATCCCCACCCGCCCAAGATAGCCAAGATGAACCATTTGCTTACTAAAGCCATGTTTCCAATATGGAAGAAAAGATACAAGGAGTTGATGGGGACTACCCCATTAACACCTTTAAAGATGTATTTTGACCCTGGTAATAAATATGTGTTGATTCAGCTGGATTTATTGAGGAAATATGGGTTATATAGATTTAGAGATTTTTTTTTAATGAGGAGGGGTTATGTAATAGGGAACAGATTGAGCATAAAATAGGTTATCAATTACCATGGTTATTTTGGTTTCAAATTAAATTTTTTTGAGTAATAAAGAGATAGTAAATTCAGTAACTCAATCAATTACACATTTTGAAAAATTAATTCTGGACTGGGTCTCACAATCAGTGAGACGCGGTTTAGGGCGCTGAGTGGGGAGGGAGCCCTGGGCGGCCAGATTGGCCACCCACACGATTGCCGGCTCTGTGATGGAGCCAGCGGGGGCTGGGGGGAGTGGGGGCCGACTGCAAACACGCAGGGCATGCTGGTGAGACCCCTGGAGCCGGGAGATGGCTTTTTGCCTCCCCTTCGGGGGTCTCCTCATGAGTAGCTGCGGTGCAGAGCCGCGCCGCGGCTACTCACGATCAGAAAGCCTGGGTTTGCGGAGTGCTCGCTCCACAAACCCGGGCTTTAGGGAGGGCTACCAAAGCGGGTGACCTGCTTGTAAGTCACCAGGCTCACCTGCGAGCCCGGTGGTTTACACAATCAACAAAAATTGGGCTAGGCTCTCCTAGCCCGATTTTTGTTGATCATGAGAATAGCCCCTTTGTCTTATCAGGATCTGCCAAAAGGGATAGTTTCCAAAATCTATACATGACTATTACAATTAGAAATAGGGGACCCCCCCCCTCACAAGAGCTTGGAAGGATATTTGGGAAATTGATTTGGGAAGTCCTATAGAAGAGATTAAATGGCAATCATTATGGAAGTCTGGGGGATTCCTGTCAGCTTCCATACAAGAGCTACAGTGGAAGATTTTACGTTGTTGGCATTTAACTCCAGTAAAATTAGTATATATTTCTCATAATTATTCTGCTCAGTGTTGGAGGGGGTGTAAGCAAAAGGGAACATTTTATCACATGTGGTGGTCTTGTGAAAAAGGTGGTATGTTATTGGCAAAAAACATTTGGAGAAATAAGAACTATAATGAGACAAAATGTGGAGTGTTCTCCGGAATTTGGGTTATTACATATATTTGTAGGAAATAATGCCAAGTTAAAAAATAAGGAACTTGTAACTTTTTTAAATCTTGGCAGCGAAAACACTAATTGTTCAACAATGGAAATATTGGGATCAATTAACAATTGAGTACTGGTATAATAAGGTGTGGTCAATTGCGCTCTTAGAAAAGATCACTGACAAGATTAGATTAATGTAGAATGTGAGGGTAGAAGACTGTGAGGTTCCACCATACTTGGGCAGATTATATTTATTTTATAGTACTAGATCTGATTTTGGATTTTCTTGTGATATTTGGAAAATATGATTGTTAAATGTACTGTGTTATTATGTTACTGTTCTATGTTGTTATGTGAATATTGCAAATTTTAAAAAAACCTCAGTTATTTGCTCTGTTTACTCTTGTAGCTTCCATTCTCCCTTATATTGCCGCCACCTGTTTCCACTGAAAAATTATGTTATTATTGGGTTCATCATTATGTTTTTATATTGCCCTTTGTCCAAAGACCCCAGGGTGGTTAACAAGGTTTAAAAAAAGTAAGAAAGCTTCAATAAAAATAAACTGTTAAAATAAAACAAAAACACAGCTACCTTAAAAAGAGAGTTGGGGTCCATTCATTGGCCAAAAGCCTGTTTTAAAAGGGTGGTTTTCAGATTCCTCCAAAAGGTTGAATAGAAGGAGCCATGTGGATCTCAGCCATGAATAAGTCCTACAGCCTGGGGGCAACACTGAGTGTTCCACAAACAAGCCTCAGTAGGTATCAGGACGCAGAGCAGAACCCTCCCAGCTGACCTAGTCAGGTGTGTAGATGCAGATGAGAGAGGACAGTAGGCTTGAGTCCAAAATGTTTCGGAGGCCATTATAGACACCATAAGTTCCCTGAAGTACCGGCCGCGTGTGTCCATCTGCCGTGCACACGCGTGAACGTGATGGGCACAGGAGCAGCTGGTACTTCCGGAGACTTATGGTGATGAAAGGGGGAAGGGGCAGCAGGGAGGTACGCTGTCGCCCCATGGGTTTTGGTAAAAACGGAGCAGCAGCGGGGGGAAAGTGCTGGGAGAGGTAAGTGCACCTTCCCCCGCCCTTAAGGAGCCACCCCTGCCGCGGCCAAAATGTGGCTGAGCCGTTTCAGGTTCAAGCCTAGAGGACCGTCCCTAAAGTACACAGGGGCCCAAGCTGTTTAGAGCTTTAAAGGTAATAACCAGAACCTTGAATTGTAAAGTAAAGTAAAGTAGTTCCATTGAGTTGACTCCTGGAGAGCCATGTGGTTTTCTTTTGGTGGAATACAGGGGGAGGTTTACCATTGCCATCTCCCGCACAGTATGAGATGATGCATTTCAGCATCTTTCTATATTGCTGCTGCCTGATATAGGCGTTTCCCATAGTCTAGGAAACAAATAGGCAATCACCGCAGTGCGTTCAGAATGGGTGTAATACGTGCACACTGTGCGGTCCCATAAATTACTCTGGCAGCTGCATTCTGCACCATCTGTAGTTTTCAAATACTTTTCAAAGGCAGCCCCACATAGAGCATTTGCTGGGTGACTCTGGGCCAGTCACTTCTCTCCCAGCCTAACCTACTTCACAGGGTTGTTGTGAGGAACATAGGAAGCTTCCATATACTGAGTCAGACCATTGGTCTATCTAGCTCAGTATTGTCTTCACAGACTGGCAGCAGCTTCTCCAAGGTTGCAGGCAGGAATCTCTCTCAGCCCTATCTTGGAGAAGTCAGGGAGGGAACTTGAAACCTCCTGCTCTTCCCAGCAGGGGCGTAGCTAGACCGCCGGCGGCCCGTGTGCGGCCGCCCCGATAGCCCCGCCCCTGCGTCTGATGTCAGATGCAGGGGATAGCCACGCCCCCATGTCTGGCAACTGTCAGTTGTAACTGTAACTCAGTTGTAACTGCTGAAGGGGCCGCGCGGCCCCTTCGACAGTTAGAAGGCTCGTGCTGCTTTCACAGCACAGCCCAGGAGCGGCTCTTCCCTGCAGGGAAGAGCCGCTCCTGGGCTGTGTTGCGAACGCAGCACCAGTCTTAGCTCCTGAAGGGGCCGCGCAGCCCCTTCAGGAGCTAGTTAGGCTGGTGCTGCATTTGCAGCGCGCAGCCAGGAGCGACTCTTCCCTGCCTTTGAAGGGAAGAGCCGCTCCTGGCTGCCGCTGCAAATGCAGCACCAGCCTTAGTTTAGTTCCTGAAGGGGCTGCGCGGCCCCCGCTTGGGAGCTAAACTACTGCGTCTGACGTCAGGGGGGCGTGTCGTGGCTCCTGATTGGTCACTGGCCCGGGTTCTTTGAACCCGTTGGCCCAATGGTGGCTCCGCCCCTGCTTCCCAGAATGGCTCCATCCCCTGAGGGGAAAATCTTACAGTGCTCACACTTCTAGTCTCCCATTCATATGCAACCACATTGGACCCTGCTTAGCTAAGGGTCATGCTTGCTACCACTAGACCAGCTCTCCTCCCTAGAAGGAGAAACTTAAGTATGTAGTACACCTCTCTGGGCTATTTGGAGGAAGAGTGGGATATAAACATGTAATAATAATAAAAATTCAAATGTAATGTGACTAAGGCATGGATGAAAATGCTGTTTTCTCTCACACAACACAGTAAGACTTGGCATGGAGGCATTGTTGCCACAGCAGAACAGGGTTATGTTTATCCCCACAACAACCTGTGAGGTAGGTTAGGCTGAGAGATAAGTGACTGGCCCAGAGTCACCCAATGAGTTTCATGGTCAAATGGAGATCTGAACAGTCTCCCTGTTCCTAGTCCTACATTTTAACCACTATATCACTTTCGCTCTCATATAATGTGATGTTGTGCATAGAGGATATGTAAATACTTTATTGGTCAATCATGGGGTTAATCAGTTGACATATATTAATGCCTTCCCTTCTGTGCGTGGGTAATATGAGATTTACCCTGTGCATGTGTCATATTGTCAGTGTGTAATATTGTGATTGGTGGGTGAAAGCAATTTCCAGGGAGTATATAGTATTTGCTGGGAGAGTTTCTGTTTAGCTTTTGCTTCTGCAACTTTTGTGCTGTTGACTCTGCCGCTGGGCGTGATTATGACTGAGACAATCATAAGACTGAGATTATGATTGTACTATATGTTTTCAGTATAGTAGGATTGGGCTGCTATTTTCTTAAGTAAATGTTTTATCTTGAGGGTTTTTAAGGAAGTCTCAGTTCAGTGGAGTTTATTCCTAGATAGGTGTGTACTGGGGATGTGCACGAACTGGTTTGGAGGCCCTTTTATGGGCCTCTGAATCGGTTCAAACCCTGGCCTGCTTGAAGGTTCAACGGTGGGGGGGGGGGATAGTTTTAAGAGTAGGGGAGGATGCACTTAGCGTGCGCAGGTGCAGCTAGTACTTCCGGTTATATCCAGTTGTCGGGACAGGGAGGCAGGGAGGTACGCTGCCTCCCCGATGGGCTTTTAGGAAATCATACTCCGGCAGGGGAAACACAGCGTGGGGTGTGTGTGTGTGTGTGTGCATCCTCCCTGCCCTTAAAGCCAGCCCCCCCCCGCCAGTCCCGTGCACATCTAAAATCTGCCATGTTTTTCCACTTGAAACATACAAGGAATTGGAATTGTTACAATACTGTAAATTCTTGTGCTCTCATAGGAACTTATTGTACTCTTTCTCTTGGAGAGAAAACTATGGCTGAATAAGACCTTTCTGCTACTATTATTTTTACTTGGAGGCCTTCAGGAGAACCTTAAGGACCTATCTTTTTAGCCTGGCTTTTAATGATATCTAGTTTGAATGTTAATTTTAATGATTTTTAATTGGGTTTCAATGTTTTCTGATTTTAATTGTTTTATGTGGTTTTGATTTTAATGTAAACTCTCCTGCACCATTTTAGGAAGGGCAGAATATAAATTGAATAAGCAAACAAAGGGCAGTATATAAACTGAACCACCAAACAAACACAAGTGTTGTGTAAAATGCAATGACTCCCACATGCAATCCTATCCAAGTTTACTGTCTGTGTTAAACATCCCGAAACACCCTCAGCCATACAGGTTTAAAACAGAAGACATGGTCTGATTATGTTACCCAGTTAACTCTGTTATGTTCTTAAACCTTTTCCAGTCTTCTGGGTGTATATTAGTAAGTATTCCCAAAATTCTTGTTTAGCATAGCCACGTGGAGGTATTTCCTATTTTGTCGTCCAGGCCATACTTTCCATCACTATATTCAAAATAAGGTGGGAAGTTCTTGTATTAAAATAGATCCCTAGAAAAAGTGGTTCTAAATGTGTTGATATATGTACATTTTACACAAACAATACCATAGAGATCAAAAGTCCTACTTAAGCCCGTCTTGTTTGAACTCTGTGTCTGCCTTTTTTGGTAAGTATATCGTATATGAACTCGATCCATATTAAAAGACTAAATGCTTCCGAAAAAATAGAATATCACAGTAGTTTGCGCCATTACTAAGCGCTCAGCTCCCTCTGCTGTTGAGCTCACGAACCACAACGAAGCTCGGATTGCAAAGATAAACCTGAAAACACTCACCGCCCCCACTCGAGAGCACGCGCCGTAAAATGGCGAAGGGGACACTTCTTGCAAGACGGAAGTGTCACGTAGACCACTTCCGTCTGGAGGTCGAATAGCTGCGCGCGCAGGCGAGAGATGTACGGTAAGTGCACGCGGCCAGAAAAGTAACGCGCTTGCGCGCCCATTTTCGCGCGAAAGCTGTTTTTGGGCGCCTTTACTGACGGGCGGGGCTGCCTCGCGTAGTGTGTGGACGCGGCCGGCAGGAGGCGCGCGGAGTCTGACTGGCGGTGGCGGCGGCTGCGCCATTGGCGGGTAGGAAATGCCGCCAGATGGCGGTTTAGGATTGCGGCTCTACTGAGGTGCGGCCCCCGGCACCGCCGCCTGTTCGTTCCGGTCCGCCTTGGCCCCGGCCCGCCTGGACCCTTCTCCCGTGGTACCGTGGGATTCCCGGGGGCGCTTGGCCCAGCTGAGGTAAGAGAGTCAGCGCGGGCGGAGGGAGGGGGGCTCCGAGGCTGAGATCCAAGATGGAGGCGCGAGGGGCGGGGGCAGCAGCGGGCCCGCTCGCTCTCGCTCTCTCTCGCTTTCGCTCGCTCGTACATTCGGGTCGGGCCAGGCCAGCGGGCGGGAGCCAGAGCGGGAGGGAGGGAAGGAGGATGGGTGCGGGCGGCGGGCGGGCGCCTCTCGCCTGGGGAGGAGGAGGCGGAGGAGATGCGGCGGCGGCGGCCCCTCCCGGGTGGCGGCGCTTCCTTCCCCACCCGGCCTTGCCCTTCCTTTCCCTCCCTGCGGGGCCGGGGTGACAATGGAAGGGCGGCGGCCCCACGGGGCGGCCTCGCCTCCCGACTCCGCCAGTGCCTCCTCTGGGCCCGGAGCCCGCCGCTCTGTGACCGCCCCCGCACGGGGCCTGCCTTCGCTCGAGCGCTCGTTCTTGGCCAGGCGGCGGCGCTGAGCGAAAGGGACTTTAGTGCCGCCCTCGCTTCCCCCCCACCCCCGGGTTGTGTGCCATTGGCGGCACCGGCGACGGGAAAGCGGGGCGGGGGGGAGATTGGGATGGCGACTGTGGAAATTGGCGGCAGGGATTTGTTACTGTCGAGAACGTCAGTAGGGCAGCACCATGGTGGTGGGAGGCGGAAAGAGGGGGCCATTTGGGGGTAGTGCTACTGGTGGCTGGCTTATTCAATTAAAATAGATGTTCAAGAGAGTGGGGTTGAGATGTTGAGTTGGACGGTTTAGATGGTGGAGGTTTAAAGTACTGGATCGAGTGTAAGAAACTGGTGCCTGCAGGGCAGGGGAAAGGTTAGAAACAGGATCAAGGGGTTCGGGGAGAAACTATATGAGCGTAGTGCAGGACTATGGGATGACGCTGTACACGTTTGGAGCTGGTAGAAAGTGGCAATTCTAGTATTGTGCTCTGGAGGTGAAAGAGAGGGTTAATAAATGGCCATAGCAACAAAGTTCTGAAATTCTGAGCTGGGGGCCCAAGATCAGCCTGGATCCTTTAGATACAAATTTATTCTGTAGCATGTTTTGACAGTACAGTATTCAAATAGATTGTCTTACCGATAAAGTTGTATTGAATTTTGAGTAGTGTTGTATAGGCCCGTATTACCTGGAGTAAGATTCAGAAACTAGTGGATCATGCCAACAGCAGTAGAGAAGGCTAGGAAGAAGTCCTTAGAATTCATTTCCTGCAGGAATGGATGTCAGTATGTTTTTAGAGTGTGAGCCCTTTGGGACAGAGAGCCATCTTATTTATTTCTTATGTAAACCGCTTTGGAAACTTTTGTTGAAAAGTGGTATATAAATATTATTTGTTGTTGTTGATTTTGACTAATGTACCTCACTGGCCTGAAAGGGAAAGGACTGATGAGGGAAGAGGCTTGCTGAGGCAAGTTTCAAGATGAGTTTCCTATATTGGTATAAACATACAATCTTATTCCAAAGGAACTTATGTCTCCTTAATGTGATATTAATGTTGTCTATTGCCAAATGGTAGCAAGCATGACTTGTTTCCTTACCTAAGCAGGGTCCACTCTGGTTGCATATGAATGGGAGATTAGAAGTGTGAGCACTGTAAGATCTTCCCCTCAGGGGATGGAGCTACTCTGGGAAGAGCAGAAGCTTTCAAGTTCCCTCCTTGGCTTCTCCAAGATAGGGCTGAGAGAGATTCCTGCCTGCAACCTTGGAGAAGCCACTGCCAGTCTGTGAAGAATACTGAGCTAGATAGACCAATGCTCTGACTCAATATATGGCAGCTTCCTATGTTCCTGTGACAATACTGATCGTTTTTGTAGTGTTCTACAGAATGTTTTTGTTACAGCGTATTGGCTGAGAAGTCCTTTCCCACATTTTGAATGCCTGAGAGTACTCTTTCACAATCTTAAGTACTGCATGTTATTAATCAGCCCAGACTGTTAAAGACAGTCTTGGGTACCAAGGAGCAGTCATAAAGATAAGATTAAGACTCCTTCCTGTGTTTACATCTACAAAATAGTGTAACTTGGAGTCCCCTGTTAACTGAGAGCAAATAGGCACCTTTTAAAAGTAGTGATTCTCTTTGTTTAGCAGGGAGAAGAGCAACTGGCCTTATCCATCCCCAGCACAACATCCCTTGAATGGCTGTTATTTTATTTATTTATTTATTTATTACATTTTATATCCTGCTCTTTCTCCAAAGAGGCCCAGAGCGATGTACTACATACTTGAGTTTCTCCTCACAACAACCCTGTGAAGTAGGTTAGGCTGAGAGAGAAATGACTGGCCCAGAGTCACCCAGCAAGTATCATGGCTGAATGGGAATTTGAACTCGGGTCTCCCCAGTCCTAGTCTGGCACTCTAACCACTACACCACGCTGACTCTGGTGGTGTCTATGTTGCTTTTTTAGATTGTGAGCCCTTTGGGGACAGGGAGCCATTATACCTATTTATATCTATCTATCTATCTATCTATGTAAACCACTTCCGGAACTTTAGTTGAAAAGCAGTATATAAATATTTGTTGTATTTGTATTCTCTACTGCTGGATTGTTAAAGCAAAATAAGGCATGATTAACACTGTGTAATAATTAGACTTACTCTATCCAAGTAAATTGAGCAATTTATTTTATTATGAAATTCAGTAGGCAACGACCCATTGTGGGATTAGGTTTTTCCTTGGTTTATGAGTATGATTTTTCAGTGAGAGCAGGATGAATAGATCTTATTTTCTTAGCCAGCGTGGTGTAGTGGTTAGAGTGCTGGACTAGGACCAGGGAGACCCGAGTTCAAAACCCCATTCAGCCATGAAACTAGCTGGGTGACTCGGGGCCAGTCACTTCTCTCTCAGCCTAACCTACTTCACAGGGTTGTTGTGAAAGAGAAACTCAAGTATGTAGTACACTGCTCTGGGCTCCTTGGAGGAAGAGCGGGATATAAATGTAGTAATAATAATAATAATTTAAAATATAGTACATCTTTAGTAAATTTCCTTAAATATGATTTTGGTTATTACTGGAGGGTTCAAATTAATGTAAACACTTTACAAATTAATAACTATATGCAAGTCCTATGGTGGGTGTTGTGCTTATACCCAAAAGGTGTACTCTGTGGCCGGGGGCGGGGGAAGGGACCTTAACTTCTGTTCTAATGCCATTATTTAACTGTGCATCTGAGGCATATTGATCTCAATAGAAATTGGTTTTTTTCTGGATTGTGCCAAAGAGTTGCCGTTTGGCTCTCATTGAACTTGGAAAACTTGCATTGTTGATAGTGGAATTAGATTGTTGTCTTACACCTGGGGTGTTTGAGGGAGATATTGTGCCGGGTAAGTAAAGGAAGTGGTGTTAGAGGATTTGTAGTACAGGTTAGCTGAAATGCTAAACAAGCAAAAAACACCTTCATTGGCTGCTTTGGGCCAAAGAAGACAACTTTCTTCATTTGGACCATAATCATGTTCTCAGAGCCAATGGAAAAAAGACTAACAGCAAGTTTTTTAAAGGAAAAAAATTATGAGATGACTTCTGCTAATGATGGAACTGCAATTTAACTGCAGCTGTTGTTTCCAGTACTGTGTGGTAGCAAGCATGACTTGTCCCCATAGCTAAGCAGGGTCTGCCCTGGTTGCATATGAATGGGATACTTGATGTGTGAGCAATGCAAGATATTCCCCTTGGGATGGAGCCGCTCTGGGAAGAGCAGAAGGTTTCAAGTTCCCTCCCTGGCTTCTCCAAGATAGGACAAGATTTTTTTTATAGGACAAGATTTTTTTATTGAACCAACAAACTACCAAAGCATACAGTACGTTGCCAAAGCACAATTATATACAAAGTGGTTGTTTGTACATGATATATCTACAAAGATTTACACACAAGGATTTGGAAACCCACAAGGTTATGAAGTATATGCAGGTAGTACTGTAACTCAGAGTTGGGGGATTACAAGGCACATCAGGTAATCGGGGCGGGGGGTTACGTCCAATGTCCATTTCCATCATTTGTCCCATTGCTGTTCAGAAGAGATACTCTTGTCTTTTTGCATATAACCATACAAACTTTTCCAGAAGAGATTTACTGTCTCATCTGCATGAACTTCTTGGTCGCTTCTTCCCTCCCTATTCCTATGCAGGAGCATTGCATAAATGACATACAGGTTTACTAACCTGATTATGAGAAGGGGAACGTTCCAGTTCCCTAGTATGAGGGCATCCGTTCCATCCCGTTTCCTTGAAGGTTTCTTTCTGGGACCTCGAAAAGAGGTTCTATCGCTCAAACCCGAGGTTAGTTCTTCCCAAGTCTGTTTTTCCAAATCAGGCCACTCTAACAGCTTGCTTACTCCCTGCCACACTCTTTTGGCTACCACACACTCTTTTAAGAAATGTGGCAGAAATGTGAGTGGGTTTCCCTGAATGTTTTGCCTAGCTCACTAGCTTTCTGTTTGCAGGTGGGGCTGAGAGAGATTCCTGCCTGCAACCTTGGAGAAGCTGCTGCCAGTCTGTGAAGGCAATACTGAGCTAGATAGACCAATGGTCTGACTCAGTGTATGGCAGTTTCCTATGTTCCTAAGTAGTGCAGTGTTTCAGCAACAGGCACTCCTTTGGCTTATGCCATCCATCTATGCTGATTTGCTTAGATTCTGGGCAGCTGTTTGGACAAGCAGCAGGAATTGTCATGGGGATTGCTCAGCCTTCACATAGTTTGTTAATTTCAGTCTGAAACTGAATTTAATTTCAGTCTGAAACTGTTAGGCATCTTTGAACACTTTCTCTCACACTGATCTCTGGTTCATTATCATTTCTTCAACTTGGAAAACACATGCATAAAGAAAATCTGTACTGTCTCCAGAAAATCCTAATTGTACTATTTTAATAAAAATGTTTCCCTGTGTGTGTTTAATATCACAATATCAATGAAGAGTGACATGTTATGAGTCAAGAGATTGTATGCGTTAAATATAGCATTTATAGATAACTTCTAAGTGCTCAGACTATTCAGATGAGTAATTTTCCTCCTCAGTACTTGTGGCCAAGGTTGTGATTGCTAGGTTCTGGCTTACAGACAATTGTGAAAATTTTTGGTTCCACTAGTTTGTCCACAGCTGTTGAAATTTTCCCTTTATCTCCTCTTTTGTCCTTCCCTTCTAAAACAATTTTCCTCTTGTAAACTGCTATGAAGGCTTAGTATTCTCTATATGTAGCTAAGCCCTAACAATCTGTTCTGATACAAACTTTACAAACTTGCATAATCTCTTTTACAGTGGAAATCTTTGTTATGAACAAAACTCAAAACCAGAGATGGCCAACTGTGTTTAGCAAGTACACTATTCCAAAATATGAGACCGTGTCCCCTTCCCCCAGCTGTGCCTTGGTGTAATTTTGCAGCTGGTCTAGTGAGCCAAAGAACATGCTGCATCAGACCTTCAAGCCCCTCCTGCGCAGGTGTGCCACACATCCCAGCTATCTGTATCATGTATACTACAGGTTGACCACCCATGCACAAAACGTCCTTAGAGTTCAGCATTAAAGTTGTAACAGTATAGCATATAATGAATTCTGTGCTAGTTTTTAAACTAGCAAACACAATTTTTTTTGGTGTGTTTCACTGTTCTCCAAGGATTTTGGGTGTTTTCAGTTTTCTCACTCTGTATTCATAAAAACTTTTGGGATAGGTTTAGTTGACCTGAACTCACCCAGTGAGCTTTGTGGCTGAGTGGGAAATTGAATCCAGATTTCACTTGTCTAGTTGAAAGCTCAACACAGCTCTATGTTTGCCCAGCTGAACATATGGAATTGCTCCCTTGCTTAAATTAAAAAATAAATTTTACCTATTATACTGCTTTAAAACAGCCTTTAATGCCACTGCAGCTATATCCTGCAGGCACTTTGAATATCTGCTGTGCTGTGTTTAGTGCTATGGTCATACTTTATGTATCTTGGGGGAAAGTGGCAATTTGACACAAGCAAGTAACTCAACGGATAAGAAGCCTATGTACAGATGTGCTTATTACATGCAGGCTTCATTATTTTATAACATGCTAAAACTGTGTAACAAACTGAAAATATCAAGCAATAGTTGATCTTAGATGTATTGCATAGTCGTTTAAGTATTCCCTGAAGGAAGAAACTGATTATACTGAAGTGCACACACATTTACTTGATAAAGTAATCTGTTTTAAATATTAACTCAACATCTGAGAATGATTTTCTGGCCAATCACCTTCATCCTTTCTTCTACCTCTCTCTTTTTTAATTGCCAACCTGAAGAAAATTTCTAGAGAACTTGAAAGCTTGCTACTCTGATGTTTTACTGGTTCTTTTACAGTAGCACTATATCTTCATTAAGAACAACTGAAACATCACAAAGCAGTTCGTTATGTATCATGTAGATGAAATTCATTATGTTGGAAATAATTAACTGATGTGGATGTAATTTACTAGAACCTTATAGAATTGTATAAACCTGGCTGAACCTAAGGCTTGGGTGGTTAAGCCTCTACTGAACTCAACATCTTTGGGAAACATAATTGGAAGATCATGTCTAGTAAAGCCCAAAATATCTGTGCATACTTCTGGTATTTGGGCAACTTTGGATAACTGGAAATGGTTTCTCTGAGTAGCTAGCTATGATGACTATAGTATTCAGTTGTTGCTCAGAAGGGGTTAAGGAGAAAAGCTGACATTTTAGCTATGGAATAGCTATTCATTTATAGTAGAGTCAAAAGGCCACTGCCTCACCAAAGAGAAGGGATTTTTTTTTAAAAGGCTTTCTTGCAGGAGTAAGGAAAAGAACTTGCAGAGTGATTAGTAGTCGGGAGGAAAAAGTTTCTGAATTGTTCAGGTTTCTGGTTCAGAATGGTCAAGAAGCTGTGTGTAATAAAAGTGAAGCTGCTCAGTCTAGGAGTCCTGATATGACTTGATGAGTGCCAGTCTAACCCTTATGTTTTGCAACTCTATAGTTTATACATTAGAAAGCGGAGGGAGGGAGGAGCTTCCAACTTTTCAGAAACTATTGACCTACTCTGCTTGTGATATATAGAAGGCTTATTGTTTTACAAGTAGAAAACCTATTTGGACTGTTAGTCTATGGATTTTGTGCATGTCAAATCAGGAAATGAGTGCTCCAATTATTCAGTATTCAAAAGCCCAGTAAGAAACTCCCTAGTCCAAGTATATCACTTTAGAGTGCAAAGAACCATGGTAAAAGAGTAGTAAAATCTCATTGCAGGTTGCATAGTGATCTAAAAGGTTGCTGCAGTTGTAGTTGGCCTGAATGTCTGAGTCATCTATGCTGTTCTTTGGGCTAGAAAATATCTAAAAGATGAAGAAAACTTGCTCATTCTTGGTATGCAGTTGTAAATTGCAATTCAACATATACCAAACCAAATGGTGTGCACGGAACCACACCTCCGTGGTGCGGCACTGGGGAGGATGGATCTTTAAGGGCGGGGGAGGGTGTACTTATCCCTCCCGCTGCTTTCCCCCCTCCAGCGCTCCCTGTTATGTAAGAATTTGGGGTGGCAGGGTAACTTCCTGCTGCCCCTACCCCCATTCCTCATCAAATGGCTTCAAAAGCCTCACTGCGTCTGTGCATGTCTCACGTGTCATGTCCATGCGCCCGCGCAGTGAGGCTTTTGAAGCCATTTGACGAACTGGGGTAGGGGCGGCAGGAAGGTACCCTGCTGTCCCAAATGCTTACAAAACCGGGGGCGCTGGAGGGGGAAAAGTGGCAGGAGGAGTAAGTACACCTCCCCACCTTTAAAGAACCACACTCCTCAGTGCCAGACCGGCCCCAGGTCCGGACTGATCTGGAGGCCTTAGACTGGGCTTCGGACCGGTCCGTGCACATCCCTAAAACCAAACTGGCAAAACGTTTATCCATAATCATACCCTGAGGTCAAATTTCAAGCAAGGAATCTACTGGAGGATAATATATACCCAGTGTTGTATAGTGATATTTGCTGTTATAATGAGCTACATTTTAATTTTATTCCAAAATAACCGCTCTAAGGTAGGACATCTTTTTCAGATGATGACTTGCTAGAGAAACCGGAGATCAAATGACTTGGATCATAATCCTTGCTAACTGGGCTCAGAGGTATCTTTTAAATTGGTGATTCATGTTTAGCAGGGGGAGAGCAGCTGTCGCTACTCATTCCAGCACAGTGGTGCCACCTTTAGACGGTTGCTGGTGTTCTTTTTAGATTGTGATCCATTTTGGAACAGGGTACTGGCATTCAGAGGGAATAGAACCTTGATAATTAACAGGAGGTTGGAGGTCGGGTGGACAGCATTCAGTTCTGAATATGACGATTTGATGTTAGGCATTTTTCTGCTTTAATTTAATATAAACCATTTTGTACAAACTCTGAATGAACCTTACTTATTAAACATATTGTATTACACCAGTGAGAGCTGTTTATGTTAAGAAAGTGTTCAGAGAACAGTCATTAAAGAAATATTATAATTAACCGAGTGGTAATTTAGTGTAATAACTATGTTTAATATGGTATTGATCTTCATCCTCAAATAATTTCAAAAACATTTGGTGCAAAAATCTGGAAACTAAGGGCTACCTATAGTGGTGTGCACGAACCAGTCTGGAGGCCACGTTAGAGGTCTCCGACCCAGTTTGGAACCTGGCTGGTACAGCGGTCCGGCACTGGGGCTGGGTCTAGCTTTAAGGGTGGGGGGGTAGTACTTACCCCTCCCGCCGCTCTTCCCCCTCTGGTGCTGCAGTTAAAAGTGAAGTTTTGGGGCGGCAGCGTTCCTCCCTGCTGCCCCTGCCCCCGTCGTTGCCTGGAAGTAGAGTAAAGTACCAGCACACATGTGCCTTGTGTGTGCGTGCGCGCAGCGGTGATGGGCACATGCATGCTGGTACTTTACTCGGAGGCAATGACGGGGGCAGGGGCAGCAGGGAGGAACGCTGCCGCCCCCAAAACTTCACTTTTAACTGCAGCGCCAGAGGGGGAAGAGCGATGGGAGGGGTAAGTACTACCCCCCCCTTAAAGCTAGACACCCCCCCCCCCCGCAGTGCCGGACCATGCCTCCGTGGTTCCGTGCACACCACTAGCCACCTACACATTAATTTAAAGGATGACTAATACTCTGGAAATGCAGAAGAGCAGTGACTTGAACCTTGACAAAGAAGTTGCTATAGAGAATTGAGCAAGATCTGAACTAACTTGAGAGAGATGTATCTCTGAAGAAACATTGAATCTGCTGATTATAGTAAAGGAAGGCATAGTAGGTGAATTTGATGAAAAAAATTGAAGTGGGAACCACTGAACTTGATCACTTAGAGAGGGAGATAGAGGCTGCACAGGAATGTAAGAACCCTGTTATTGTGTAGAAAACATGATTGGCAGCTGTTAACACAGAACATGGAGCAGAAAGTGAATTTCTTCAGCAAGAAGAGAACTCCCACAGGTGGTCAAACTCCCTAAATTAGCAAGGGATTCCATACTTTTTTCCTGGAATAGCATTTATTGGCAAGGATGTTGCAGTCACTCCTTTAATTCTGTTCACCAGAGCAGAAAGCTGATTAAAATGGATAAATTTAATTACCTCAAGTTTTACCTGGGAAGAGCCACTTCTAGCACTATAGCAGGACTGTCAGCATCAGAAGCTAATTATGATTAGAGATGTGAAGGGCTGGAAATGAACTTGTGAAAAAGTACAGAGGCTTGGTAATCCAGGCAATTCAGTTTTCATCAATCATTAATATGATAAAGATGAAGGATCAGAAGAAGTAGAACTGCTGATCGTGATAGCTCAGAAAATATGATTGATTAGACAAAGTTTCATGTGGCAAAATTGTATTCAGTAAATCTCTTCTCTCCCCCCCCCCCCCCGCAAGTCTTTTTCTCCCTTTCTGAAAGTGAGTGCTTTCTGTATTTGCAAGACACTGGAGAAGTCCAGAAAGCATAGTAACTAACTTAGTTTTATTATAATGTAGATACTGGCTTAGAATACAGCACAATACCCCAGTGACTCAAGAGTTGGGCGTGCATACTCATTCTGTGCATCCTCAAACTACATTCTCACTTTTATTGAGGGCTCCTTGGAGGAAGAGTGGGATATAAATGTAGTAAATAAATGCCAAGCTCTCAGGGCTTCCATGGCTCCTAAGAACTGCATCATCGCTGCAGCTTCCCATTGGGAAAACAGGAGGCTTAACACTGCAGCGATGATACATTCAGTAGTTGTGACAGAGCTTCTGCTAGTTTGGTAGAAGTGAGGATGTGGTTTGGGGATGCACAAAATGAACATGCTCACCCCACTCTTCAGTTGGCAGGGTGCTGCACTGTATGTAAGTTTGACAGTTTATGAGAAGCAGTCAAAAAGTTGATAAAAATAGAAGAAACTGGCTTACAGAGATGCTGGATTTCTTGGAGTTCAGCAAATTGCAGTCCATTTTAAACAAAATTCAAAATTTAAAACTAAATTATGACTTTTGGACTAATTGTCTGAATAAATTATACTTAAAGAAACAATGTGATTGTAGACCTGTAAATGGTTTCTGGCTTGGAGGCACTTCTGAAGCCAGTGTGGAGCCATTGTTGCTAGCACTTCTTTTCAACAGGCTCCCAGAAGTCTCTCTGCTTATGTTTGAGACTGCAGGTTTATGGGTCTCACTTTTGACATGCTCAGGAACCTCACAGGATTGTGAACCCTCCATTGGTTGGCATATTGAGGATCAGTCACTTAGTAGGCAGTGGGACAATTACCTCTAGATCTAGCAGCTTCCAAAGCCAAATTGAAAGGGAACTAGCCTTGCGCCTTCCCCATGCTGGGACCCTGAAGTAGATTCCTGAGGTTAACTTGCAAAAGTTAACTCTCTATTCAAGGTCTCTCTGCACGATTGATGCTCCTTTGGTCTACCTTCCCTCCATAGATGCCTCAAATGAGCTAGAAACCAATTACCTCAGCAGGGAAGTCAGATAAGGCTCTGCAATGCAGATTTCCTCCATATCAGAAGAAAGCTAATTTCATGAGATCTAGCACTCATTAAAAATGAAGAGATGTGCCCATTAAGATACTGATTAGTTTACTAGGTTCTTCTGACTTAAAGAGATAACATGTGATAACATGCAATCACTTCATTTGCATTAAGGGTGCAATTGACCTATTCAGGCATTGTGTTGTGTTGTAATGCAGCACAGCAAACACAAACAATGGGATCTTTTGAGATTCCCTGCACTCTCAAGAAAGAAGAGCAACTAGAATGTTGCCCCAGGGCACAATTTGGGCTTTAATTGCCCCTGGTTCCTTGAGCCAGTGTGCTTCTCAGGACCTATTGTGTGTTCCCCTGTGTGCTCCTTTTGGATTCCAGTAGAGTCACCCACACCTTGGATGCTAGATCTGGCATCTGCCCTTACACCCGGCAATGTCGTGCGCTGTGTGCCAAGAACTTTTCCAGGCTCCAGATCAGTCCTTTTGTCTGGCCGGATCTGCGCAGTCAGCCTTGCTACCACCAGAAGTTGGCTACCTGAGAACACACACTTATTGGATCTATCTTTGCCGACTAACCCCCTTGGCTCCTCGCTCCTGCTTGCTGTTTCCTGGTTCATGCCCAAGGAAATAGGTCCTTCCATTGTGCTCGAGCTATAAGGATCCACTCGCCAATGAAGGTATGAGGTTGTTTGATAACTGCTGCGCACAAAACCAGCTCCTGTTTCTCTGGGCCTCCTTTCTCTGGTCAATCTGGAAGCTACTTTAATTTAGACACTGAGCTAAATTTTCTCTTAGCAGTTAGATGTTTATTCTTGTAACATATTTTTACTAATAATATTGCTTTAATTGGCACTCAATTGTACCTCTTAACCTCAAAAAAACCCTTTGTTTTTTAACAGGGCCAATTCTTCTCAGTCCTTCCTTCCCCCCAAACTTTGCACAAAAATTATTCTGATGTGGAACTGCTTCACTCTTGAGTTAATTTCCCCACACAAAACCCAAATGCAATTTTGGGGTGTTCACCAATCACCCTGAGGCAGTTCCATTAACAGCATGTTGCAGTTTTTTGGGGGGTTCTTTTGGTGGAATTTGGAGGATTTTGTTTTTGGGGCCATTACTTGGGGAACTGGAGTGGCCAAGATACAGTGCTGTACTTGTTTGTTTCTATGCTATTACAATTCTATTACAATGCTTTTTGTAACACTTTTTTTAGGTACCATCGAACCCCACCCCATCATCCCTATAGGCACAAGGTTTCAATGATTGCAGTTTTGGCATTCATAGTGGTATCATGGTACATAACTCCCACAATAATAGAGGGTCTCCTATAAAACCTATTCCCATTTAAAAGAGAAAATGATATTACTGCCCTACGCCATTTATATTATGCCTGTGAGGTCAAGTACATAGTCTGGAGTCTATGGGAATGATTTCAGACACTTATTGAAGTCATTCAGCTTTGACTGTGCTCTCTGAATACATAGAATACATTTATAACAAGAATAGTGATAAGTGCTAGATCTCATGAAATTAACAAAAATAAAATGAGAGTAGAGAACATGCCTCAATTTTTCCTCGGTATAGGGAGGTCATCCAACACTGGGTTATTACCCACTGCATGCTCTGAGACAGGGCCAGTTAAAATTGATCAGGCTAGTTCCCATAGGTAGCTGTCAGTAAAGCCCCAGTTCTGGTCTTGCTCAAATAGTATTTTCTTACCTTTACTCAGGTTAGTTCCATTCTCCTCACTTGTCTGTGTGCAAGAGTGGAAAGGGAGTAATCTGCTGTTGCATTACTTTGCCTTTACTTTAGAGGACAGCTGGTCTTGTGGTAGCAAGTATGACATAAACAGGGTCTGCCCTGGTTGCATATGAATTTGCCCTGGTTGCATATGACTTGTTGTGTGAACACTGTAAGATTTTCCCATTAGGGGATAGAGCTGCTCTGGGAAGAGCAGAAGGTTCCAAGTTCCCTCCCTGGCATCTACAAGATAGGGTTAAGAGAGATTCCTTCCTGCAGCCTTGGAGAAGTTGCTGCCAGTCTGTGTAGACAATACTGAGCTAGATGGACTTATGGTCTGACTTGTATATGGCAGCTTCCTATGTTCCATTGTACTTTCCCCCCTGTCTGGAGTTCATCACAATGGGATCAAGCACTGAGCATGCTCAAGACAGGCCAGAAATCCAATTTGTGGAGATCCTCCCACTGCAGGGTACCGTCCCCAGTTCTGGTCTTGTCTGCTGAAGGCTCAGCCATGATTGTTTCTAGCTCTGCTGGAAATTTCCTTTCCTCTACCTTCCCCCTTCTTTGAGTGTGCAAGGGTGGGAAGGAACTGCCTATAGGTTTTTTCGTTTCTTTTACTTACTTAATATTGCATAAGAGTACTTTTTTATTTCTATTCGGCTGATTGGAGTTACTTTCATTTTTGGAGTGTTTGTTTGTTTTTGCGGCTGGGCACCTTTTTGTTGAGCTGCATTCAATGGAGGTAGCACATGCAGAGGAAATGCTTAAGGGTTCTCTTTCCGAGGGCTCTATAGCCCTGGACTTGGCAGCAAAGAAGCCTCAGCCCTTTGTGGGCACTCCGACTACCTCAGGAATGGCCATTCCCGCTTCGATGGCGGCCCCCCCCCATGCCATTTCTCTTGCCGCGCAAGCTCAAGAAGGCTAAAACGAAGGAGGGCAATAAAATCAGAAAAAAGCCAAAAAGCTCTCGGAATCTGCCCACTTGAGTGTGAGTCTCCTTACCCAGGCGGTCTGCAAACGGAGCAGAAAAATAAGCGGGACAAAGGTGACCGGCAAGGGGAGTCGGCATCCATTAGCACCTTACCAGTGCTCTGTACGGGTGGTGAACTGGCTGGTCCGTGTTCCCCCTGTTTCTCAGCCCGATGGTGCGGCTGCAGGAGTGGCTCTGCCACACATTGAAGGGCTAGGAGAAGTTTTGCCGATTCCGCCGCACAACCTTCGGCTGTCCAGCCTTCAGGTACCTCCATTTCTGTTTGCCCAGGGTCCCTCCCCCCTTCCAGTGGATGTCACAGACTGGCTTCGTAATTTTTTGGTTAAGGAATACCTTCCTTTGGTCGGTCAAGGCGCTTCACAACCGCCTGCCCCACGCCCCGACCTACAGCCAGCTCTGCCCGCCGCCTCCAGGAGATGCCACCAACGCTGCTGCTCCTCCTCCCTCGTCTCCCTCCTCTGACTCTGAGCCTGAGCCTAGGCCCCCTAGGGCATTGATGAGGCATGGAGAACTGCTAGGAGCTTAACCTTCAGCTTCCTTGCCATTAGCTCATCCCAATGTTTTGCCTCTTAATTCCGGATTGCCTACCTTACCTGTTCCTCTCCAGCCCCAGGCTTTGGCTTCAGACCCAGAACTTCCTGTGAATTTCGCTAAAGCCTCAGACAAAGAGGGTGAACTTTCTGAAGAGGAGGAGGCTCCTGCCCCCCCCCTATCGGTACGCCTCTTTTCCACCTCTGATTTTGATGTAATCTTGACTAAAGCCAAGAGGGCTATTAAGGACATTTCTTCTGTGGAAGTGGTTCCCCCTTCTGAGTTGGACCAGGAGGTTTTCCCCTCATCTTCAGGAGTGTCTTTCTCCATCCCTTTCCCCACTGTGTTTAAGCAGGTGATGCTTGCAGAATGGCAAAACCCTGCATCTAACAGGCCCATTGGTTCTCTCGCTAGGAAACACTATACCCTGTCTTCCGAAGTTTCTGCCCTTTTGGCCACCCCCAGGGTGGACCCCCCATTGTCCAAATGATTTCGGGGTCTCTGTTGAATATGGAAAGTCAAGAACAACTAAAGTCTGCAGAGGATAAGAAAACTGATACTTTATTTAAAAAAATCACATGAAGTTTCGGCCACAGTAATTAAAGCAGCTACGGCAAATTCCATTTTTGCAAGGGCCTCCATCCTCTGGGCAAAGCAGTTAGCTGCCCTGGTACCACCGGACAACCCCAAGCTCCATCAAGGCCTTAATAAAATTGCTAAGGCAGCCGCCTTTATGGCGGACTGTAGCCTTGACTGTGTACAGCACGCTTTGAGAGCTTTGGCATCAGGGGTAGCTCTGAGTAGGGTCTTATGGCTAAAAGGGTGGCAGTTGATTCTAAGTCAGAAATGGCCCTTCAGGCCTCCTCTTATGTGAGTACTAATCTTTTTGGTCCTTCTCTAGTTCCCGTCCTGGTGGATACCAAAGACAAGAAGAAGGCCATGTCTTCTACCAAGAGGGATTTTCTTAGGGGTTTTCATGGACTCAAATTTCAGGGGTTTTTCCAGATGGAGATCCTGGGGTAGGGGCTCTTTCAGGCAACAAAATGGCAAATCACTCACACACCCCACCCAGTACGGTAAGCGCCAATGACTACTTGGCCATAGGGGGCAGGCTTCAGCGCTTCGCCCCCACGTGGCTGTCTACCACCCAGGATCAGTGGGTGCTGGATACAGTCACCAAAGGCTACGCTCTCGACTTCTCTGCCCTTCCTAGAGACTTTTTCTTTATCACCCCCCACTCTCAACGGCCCCAGAAACATTGCCTGATGGCAGAGGCGATTCTACACCTTCTCCAGACGCAAGCTATTGAACCGGTTCCTTGGACCGAAACATGTTCTGGCGCTTACTCACTTCTTTTCCTTGTGCCGAAGAAAGACAGATCCTGGAGAGCGGTCTTGAACCTCAGACGCCTCAACAAGTTTATCAGGAAGCGCAAGTTCTGGTTGGAGTCTCTTCAGTCTATCAAACAAGCCATCCTTCCTGGAGATTTCCTGGCCTCTGTGGATCTCTCTGAGGCTTACTTGCATGTTCCGATCCTTCAGGCCCACAGAAGATTCCTGCGCTTCTTCCACGACGGTCACCATTACCAGTATTATGCTCTCCTGTTGGGCCTCTCCTCAGCCCTCAGGTGTTCACAAAGATAATGGTGGCCATCACAGCTCACCAGTGTCTTCAAGGGGTCTGCATTCACCCTTCTTTGGATGACCTGCTGATCAGAGCCGCATCGTTCAAGACTGCCTCTCGCCACATCCAAGTCACTCTGGATTGCCTCCGGGACCACGGCTTTGTCGTGAATCTGGAGAAGAGCCATCTCCATCCCTCGCAGTCTCTCCAACACCTGGGGGTGGTCTTCCACATGATTCCAGCTCTGGTGACGCTGCTGGAAGACAGGAGAACCAGACTCACCTCTGCCCTGCTTCCTCTCCTTCAGGCAGAATCAGTGGATCTGATGCTCTTAGTGCAGATCTTGGGCATGATGACGGCTGCCATGGACTCGGTTCCGTGGGCCCGGTGGCATTCCTGCCCCCTACAATGGCTCCTGCTGCCACACCAGGAAGACATAACGTCTGTCTCCCATGTCTCAGTGGCCCTCTCAAACGAGGTGAAGCAGTCCTTCCACTGGTGGCTCTCCACGGCATTGGAACAGGGGTTGCCATTCACGGAACAGAAGAGAACCTTGATCACCACGGACGCCAGCTGTACGGGGCCAGCCAGCTCAGGGAATCTGGCGGGAGTCAGAAAAGAAGTGGAGCATCAACTGACTAGCGCTTCGGGCTGCCAGGTTAGCCCTCCTTTTCTTCCATCAGTCGGTGCATGTCCTCATCAGGACAGACAACACTACCACCAAGGCCCATATCAACCGACAAGGAGGGACACGATCCAAGGGCCTAATGACAGAAGTGGATCTTCTCTTCGGTTGGGCTGAAAGGAACGTCCTATCCATGACAGCAGAACATCTAAGCGGAGTGGACAACACACAAGCGGACTGGTTGAGTCATCAGTTAGTGGACCCATCAGAATGGATGATCCACCAAAGTGTTTTCCAGCGGAAGCGATGGACACTCTGGCGGCCCCCTGGCCCCCAGGTCTGCTTTACGCCTTTCCACCAATTCCGATTCTCCCCCTGGTCATCAGGAAACTTCAACTCGAAAGAGCAGAGATCATCCTCATCGCACCCCACTGGCCCCGAAGGGCGTGGTTCGCAGACCTAGTCAACCTGGCGATGGCTCCTCCTTGGCGCCTCCCTCTGTTGCCAGACTTGCTGTCTCAGGGCCCCATTCTTCACCCGGACCCAGGGTGGCTCTAGCTCTCCACGTGGAGATTAAAAGCAGCGTGCTGAGATCAGCAGGTTATTCTTCCCAGGTTTGGAACACCATTCTGGCATCCCGTAGGCCATCAACCCAGCGCATTTACCAAGCATCTGGGGCGGCTTTTCTTGGATGTGCTCAGCGCAAACATCTGGACCCGCTCACAGCAGGAGTTCCAGAAGTCCTAGAGTTCCTACAAGTAGGGCTTGTGCTTAAACTAAAACCGGCCACCTTGCGTAGGCAGGTCTCCGCACTGGCGTCAGTACTGAATATTTCAGAGCTGGTTACTCACTCTCTGCACCCTCACATCTCTTGCTTTCTCAAAGGTGCTTCCAACTTGGCGCCTCCACCGGTTTCCCATTTCCCCTCATGGAACCTGAACAAAGTGCTCAACGCCCTGATGGGTCCTCCCTTTGAACCCTTGAACTCCATTCCCCTCAAGGTTTTGTCCTACAAGACTTTGTTCTTAGTGGTCATCATGTCCGCTCGTAGGATCTTGGAACTGGGGGCCCTTTCGATTCGCAAGGAATTATGTGTTTTCCATCCAGACAAAGTCAGATGGAACCTGGACCCCATGTTCCTGCTAAAAGTAAATACCGTTTTCCATTGGACACAGGAGGTCATCCTTCCGTCATTCTGCCCTAAGCCCACTCATCCAACGGAGAGACGTTGGCATAACTTAGATGTTCGTTGCACCTTTCGTTTTTACATCCAGCACACTAAGGAGCTGAGAAAGATGGACTCCCTCTTCGTGTCCTTTTCCACTCATAATCTTGGCCAACGCCCTTCTAAGTCTTCCCTTGCTTCCTGTATCAGGGCCTGTATCCGCATGGCTTATGAGGCACTTGGTTTAGTTCCACCTTTGGGTATTATGGCCTACTCTACCCACAGTTCCGGCAACTTTTTCAACACAAGCTCCCTTAGTGGATATCTGTAGGGTGGCCACTTGGAGCTCTACGACCCCTTTCATTCGTCATTATAAGATCCCTTCCTTCTTGGAATCTTGGGCGGTGTTTGGACGTAGGATCCTGCAACAAGTGGTCTGAACATCCTTGCCTCCCCCTTTGGGGCTATGTTTTCAGGATTACTGCTTGGGCATGTTCCATTGTGATGAACTCCAGATAGGGGGAAAAGGAACATTGGGTCTTAGCTTGTGAAGGGTCCTTTCCCCCTGATCTGGAGTTCATCAGCCCCTCCCAGATGTTCTCTTTGTTTGTTTGTTTCACATTATGGTTGGGTTTAGCTTGTTTTTGGGTGGAGGCAGCTTTCCAGGGGCATAGTTTTCCTCCTCCACCTCAGTTTTCTCTCTGCCTATGTTGGCCCCCTTATTGCCTGGCCTCTTTTCTTCCTTGTCTGTTTCCTCCTAGCAGAGCCAAAGGTCCTCGCCAAATTTCGCATCAGCCCCGGAACTGGGGATGGTACCCTGCGGTGGGAGGATCTACACAAATTGGATTTCCAGCCTGTCTTGAGCATGCTCAGTGCTTGATCCCATTGGGATGAACTCCAGATCAGGGGGAAAAGACCCTTCACACGATAAGACCCAATGTTCTTTTCTGCCTCCAAATATGCAGGTTTCCCAGGTTGGGGACATGTTGGTGGGTTCCCTCTCTGAGGATCCCATGTCAGATGCCACAGGCAAGGATCCGATTCAGCAGCCCCTTTCCTTAACAAATGGCCTGTGCTCATCTTTTCCTCGGTGCAGGCGGGCTGCTGTGGCTGTTTCTGTTGCTCTGGAGATTCCTGGGTGAAGAGAAATACAAGAGAGTGACAACAATCAAAGTTGTAAGCAGAAAGCAGGACTGGTTTCCAGAAAAAAGGAAGTCTGGCAAATCTGCTTCTACAACTGCCACATTGAATGCATGTGTTTTGCAAGATTGATTGTTGCCAAAGCAGGAGTGGTAATGCCTGGACTTGTTCAGCGAAGAGAGAGGAGCTGAAAAGTCAAGAAACGTGTTTCCTGCATTTGGGGAAATGATATATATAACCAGGAAGTGCAAGATAAAAGATTTAGTTTGTGATGATTGCAGGACCCATAACCACAAAAGCAATTTGTCTAAAATAACCTCAAAAAGTCAAGTTCAAAAATTAAAATGAACTACTGCTGAAGATATGTTTGATAACACTATTAGGTTTTTGGTGGCATCAGCTCAAGAGTGTCCAAGTTCATAGAACATAGTGTTATTACACACTGTACAAGTTTTAGTACAAGCCCCTATAAAGGATGAAACAGTGTTCTGTTTGGATGAAGAGAGACAGACAATATCTATATAGGAGAATACGTTTATAGTGCTGAATCTTCCTGTAATTGGGGAAAAGACTCAACATTCATTCGTTTGGAATGGAAATGCTAAGATTACTAAGACTCGGAGTCAAGGTTACACTGCAAGGTCTTGGGGCACACAGAATGATACTGAATTGGAGCCTTAGAAATACACCAACAGCATAGTGTGATAGTGAGTGTGCCCAGGGATGGTTTGTCAAGAATTTGAGACAAATAATATGGGGGCTTAGTATCAAGTAGTGCCAAAATCTTTTAACTCGCAGCTACCAGCAGTATATTGCAAGTGGATGAGGAGTTAGTCTATTGGAATAAAGGATGAGGGCGGAAGGAAACTGGCAGAGAAGGAGGAAGCACTACTATCGAATGCAAGTATGAAAGAGATAAAATCTAGTTAACATGAAAGGCATGATAACTTTTTAGTGGCAAAAAAGATTAAACAGATTAAAAAATTAAATATGTATGTTTGGTGTAAAAGATATAGTAGTATCATTGAAGAACAAATAAGACATCGTGGAGGATGTGTAATAAGATTTTAGTTGTGGGGGGAACCCCTAGTATACTAGCTTCCATATCATGCAGTGCTTAGAGGGAACAAATTTACCACTAAGCTGAGAGATACTTTATGTCTTGTATGGCAAAGTTTGTGCTTCACTTAACTATTGTTGACTATCTGGACCAAATTTTAACCCAGATTTAGGTAGTCCCCTCAGATTCTGACAATATCATGTGACTTCTACAGCAGACATTGACAAAAACATTTCTAAAGGTTGGAATAAGTGCTGATGATTGAGATGCATTCTATATTTTTTGGACAAAATAGCCAGTAAGCCAAGATGAAGAACAAGAAATAATGAATGACTAGGGGTTTTTTGGATGCTTTGTTTAGCCGATTTTTACTTGCTGCTAAAATATTTAAAGCAGTATACCAAGAAGGATCCTGTGAGATGCTAAATACATGTCTGTTGATGGTTGTGTATCTGGAGATGATAATGTAGAAGAAGCTTTATTTAGATAGCAATAGTAAAGCCAAAGAAATAATGATGGCAGTGGGGATGAATCTCTGTAAATGGACAGCCAATTCTAAGCAATTGTAAAGACTCTGAAACAAAGAAAATAAGACTTTGAAGTTGTCTACTATTTGAGTTTATTTTACTTGTTGAAAAGTGTTCTTCATATTCATAATACAGTGCTGCAGATGGGGCACTATGTAATGTATCTTTGACCTAACTGACATTATTTGTGATCAGGGTGGTGGTGGGGATATATATTTCAGGAAATATGTGAACGGAGTCTTGAATGGGATGAAAAACTACCAAAGGATTTAGCTGAAAATGGGATGTGGTGTTTAGATGTACCTTATTGGCAAACCTAGAGTAACACAAGATGGTGGTATTGGGTTTATTTATTATTTAGCTATCATATTTTTATACTGCCTGATATGTACATTGGACATGTTATATGTATGGTGTGATGTGAGTGAAACAGCATATCATATGGTAGGGTGCATGTGTGCAGTGAGCAGTGAGAAAGTGGAGATGAAGCTAGTTACTTCCAAAACAAGAGTGGCTCCTTTAAAAGAGGGTGAATCTTCCTGCCTGAAACAAATGAAAATAATAGGAGCAAGATTAGGGAAATACTTGAAAGCAACACTTAGAGACAATGCTGTGAAGAATATGCAGACAGATTGAATGACTGTCAAGTAATCAAGATGAAAGGATGCAGACTTCTGAGGTATCAGAAAAGACCTCATATTTCAATATGTGAGAAGTTTAAAATCATCTTCTAGTGCTGTTTACCATATGAATGCAAACGTATGAATATTTAATTTTAATAAAATGAAAGCTGAATTTTGCAGTAAAATGGGAAAAATCTTGAAGTATCCAGTAGATATTCCCAATGCTTTTTAACATTTACACATGTAGCTGCTGGGAGAGACCATCAGGATATTTGGCGAAGGGTGTTACCATTATGCTTATGACAACCAGATCTATTTTTCCATGTCAACAACATCATCAGACAGACAGAGGTATAGCCTCCCAAAATGCCTGCTTGGAGGAAGTGATGGATGAAGGATAACAAACCTGAGACTGAATCCAATTAAGACTGAGGTACTTATTTTGTAGGGTGGCAACTCAGGAGACAAATTTGATCTGCTTGTCCTGGATGGGGTTCTGTCCCACTAGATGGAACTGGTATGCAGTCTGGGAGTGCTTCTGGAGCCAAACTTCTCTGGTGTCTCAGGTTTATTTATTTATGTATTTAAAATATTTGTATACTGCCCAAAACTTGTGTCTCTGGGCGATTTACAATTAAAATAATTTAAAACAGCAAATCAATTAACAATAAAAACCATTAAAACCATTACAAACCCAGTATTAATTTTAAAACAATAAATCTAATTAGAAGCCCAGATGAATAAATGTGTCTTCCGTGCCTTTTAAAAAGATGCTAGAGATGGCAATGCTCCTATTTCAGCAGGGAGCGCATTCCAAAGTCCAGGAGCAGCAATGGAGAAGGCCCATTCCCAAATAGCCGCCAGATGAGTTGGCGGCAACTGCAGATGAACCTCTCCAGATGATCTTAACAGGCGGTGGGGCTCATGGTGAAGAAGACTTTCTCTTAAATACCCAGGGCCTAAGCTGTTTAGGACTTTATTGGTAATAACCAGCACCTTGTATTTTGCCCGGAAATGCCAGTAATAACCAGCATTTGTATTTTGTATCGGCAGCCAGTGTGGTTATTTCAACATAGGAGTAATATGGTCTCACCTAGATGACCCAGACACCAACCTGGCTGCCGCATTTTGGACCAACTGTTGTTTCCGAACTATGTACAAAAGCAGCCCCACATAGAGCGCATTGCAGTAATTCAGCCTAGAGGTTACCAGCATATGTACCACTGTTTTAAGGTAGTTCATTTCAAGAAATGGACACAGCTGGCATGTCAGCAGAAGCTGATAAAAAGCACCTCTGGCCACCGCCTCAACCTGAGACACCAGGGAGAGGTTTGGATCCAGAAGCACCCCCAGATTGCCTACCTGTTACTTCCGGGGAAGCATGACCCCTTCCAGAACCGGCAGATCAAAATTGTCTCCCGAGTTCTGACCCCACACAATAAGTACCCCTGTCTTACTTGGATTCAGCCTCAGTTTATCCCTCATCCAGCCCATTACTGTCTCCAGGCAGGCATTTAGGGAGTATGTCTTCACCACCTGATGTTGACATGGAGAAATAGATTTGTGTGGTGTTGGCATACTGATAACACCCTGCACCAAATCTCCTGATGATTTCTCCCAGCGGTTTCCTGTAGATGTTAAAAAGCATTGGGGACAGTGTGGTGCCCTGAGGGACACTATATAAAAGTTCAGATTTTGAAGAACAGTTTCCAAGTGACACCATCTGGAATCTGCCTTCTGAGGTAGGAGCAGAACCACTGCAAAGTAATGCCTCCCACCCCCAGTCCTCTCAGACGTTCCAGAAGGATACCATGGTCAATAGTATCGAAAGCCGCCAAGAGATCCAAAAGGACCAACAGAGTCTCTCTATCAATTCCCATTTAGAGATCATCCATCAGACTGACCAAGGCAATCTCCACCCCATAGCTTACTTGAAAGCCAGTTTGAAATGGGTCTATATCAGGGTTTCTCAACGTGTGGGTCCCCAGATGTTATTGGACTTCAACTCCCATAATCCCCAGCCCCAGTGGTCTTTGGTTGGGAATTATGGGAGCTGAAGTCCAATTACATCTGGGGACCCACACGTTGAGAAATCCTGGTCTATATGATCAGTTTTCTCCAAGACCGTCGGAGCTAGGAGGCCATCACCTTCTCAGTCACCTTGCCCAGCTATGGAAGGTTGGAGACAGACCTGTAATTGCTTAACTCTGAGGGATCCAAGGCAGGCTTCTTCAGAAGCGGTCTAATGATTGCCTCCCTAAGACAAGAAGGCATCCTGTCCTCCATCAGGGAAGCATTTATAATCTTTACCAACTCCTCTACAACAGCCTTCCTGCCAAATGTTATAAGCCATGTCGGGCAAGAATCAAATGGGCAGGTGGTAGGCCACACCATTCCAAGTAACTTGATCACATCCTCAGGAGTCTCTGAAACTGGTCATCACGGAGCTGCTGGACACCTTGGCATCAGACTCTGTAATAATTGTGGAGTTTGAATCTAAATTGGCCCGAACATGAGAGATTTTGCCCCCCAAAAACTCATTAAAAAGGTCACAGTGAGTAATAGTTGGTTCTAAGTACTGATTCAAGGGGAAGGGGCGAACATTAGCCCCTTCACGACACTGAACAGTTCCACCAGATGTGAACTTGCAGATGCGATACGGGAGGAAAAGAATCGCTTCTTTGCCGCACGTATCACCTGAGCATAGAACTTCAAATGCTCTCTATGTAATAATCCATTGGATTTGAGTCAAGATTTTCTCCACTTACATTCTAGTCTACCTCACTTCTTCAGCCCCCGTAGTTCTTACATATACCAAGGGGCCAGTTTCAAAGTGGGTCGGAGAGGACGCTTAGGAGTGATCGTGTCAGCTGTTGTGGTGAGTTGATTATTCCAATTTTCCTTAAGTGGTGCAGTCGGGAAATGCTTGGCAAACAAGCAGAAGGTTGCTGGTTTGAATCCCTGCTGCTACTATATTTGGCAGCAGTGATATAGGAAGAGTCTGAAAGGCACTGTATCATACTGTACGGCAGGAGGCAATGGTAAACCCCTCCTGTATTCTATCAAAGAAAATCATAGGGCTCTGTGGTTGCCAGGAGTCGAAATTGACTTGATGGCACACACTTTACCTTTACCACCAGAGTGTCACCAGTGTCAAGAGCAGAGATAACACTAAATTTCTCCAAGGCTTCCTGGAATCGTATTGGATCCAGTTACCTTCTCGGGCAGACCATCCTAATGGGCCCTCTGCCCCTGTGGAGGTGGGATGTGGTCGTAAGTCCAACCTTAACCAGATGGTGGTCTGTCCATGACAATGAGGAAATCACCAGAGTCCCCACCCACGGAACACCACCCTGTTCAGAGTGAAAGACCAGATCAAGCATGTGACCAGCAATATGCGTTGATCCCGAGACCACTTGGGATAGGCCCATAGTTGTCATGGCTGCATGATCTCCTGAGCTGCCCCAGACAGATTGGTCCCAAAGTGAACAGTGAACAAATTGGTCCTAAACAAAGTGAACATGTTGGTCCCAAAGTGAAGGTTGAGGCAGTGGCCAGAGGTGCTTTCTATCAGTTTCGGCTACACTAGCTAGATTGGTTGCTTGAGATAATCGACCTCAGAACCAGTAGTGCATATACTGGTAATCTCCAGACTTGATTACTACAATATCCTCTATGTAAGGCTGCCTTGATACGTAGTCTGGAAATGCAGTTGCCACAAAATATGGCAGCTAGATTGGTCTCTGGGTCATCTTGAAGAGTCCACATTAAAAGAACTTCACTGGCTACCAATAAGTTTCTGGGCAAAATACAAAGTGCTGGATATAACCTATAAACATCTTGTTGGTTATGAGCACAGCTGCCTATTGAGATAATCCAAAAAGGTACATCTGCAGTTGCTACCATTCTCTGTGGCTCCCTGGAGGCCTTGGAATGTGTTCCCTGCCAAAATAAGAGCTTCCCCATCACTGACAGCTTTTAAAAAGACTTAAGACACATTTATTCACCGAAGCTTTTTAACTAGAGTTGTGGTTTTAAACAGTTACTTTTTGTTATAATTTGGTTTATTTGTTGTAAACCACCCAGAGCCATAAGTTTGGGGCGATAAGCAAATATACTAAATAAATAGTAAGATAATAATTTTAAGAAAATTAGTGTTATATGCAACTTTGCTGTTGTCTGATTGAAAAACATGGTCCAGATGTCTGTGCAATATCTGAAGTACTATAGACTAACTTTATTATAACCTGTTTCATATCTTAATAGAAGTATGATATTTGTATATGCAAATACTTCTAAAGGAAAGTCAAGCTTGTTCTTTAGATTAGTTAAGGGAAATTTGGCTAGAGATTAAGGAGTAAATACATTGCCATTGAGCTACCGATATATCTATCAGTTCAATTTCCATTTTCTGATATAAAATTAAGATGGGTCCATTAACATTGTTTTAAGGTTATACTTGACATGGTATGTCTGAAACATAGGGAACTGACTAAGATATGTGGTGATAATGTGAGAAACAAAGCAGTGTTGATGTACATGTTGAATTTCCATGTAATCTGACTTTTGAGCAGGATGTATTTAAATGCTTTAATCTTATTTGACCACTGTTTACATCTTTGCCTGCAATTACGGAAATATTTTCAGTAGTCCAGGAATTTAGTGTTAAGTTAGCAATTATAGTTTTTTTTAGCTACAAGGAGACTTATTATGCCTTTGGAAGACAAGATATCTTCCAGATATGAATAACTAGATTATAGAAATGGCTTGCAGTGGGGTAACCATGATCTGTTGCAGTAAAGACAACAGAGTCTTGTAGCACCTTAAAGGCAAATTTTATTTTAGTATAAAATTTTGTGGACCACAGTCCACTTCATCAGATGTGTGAAGTGACATAGAAAACACACAGACACACACAGTCAAAGGGCAATGGGATGGAAAAGGTGCAGTTAGTGACCATTATGTAAAGTTAAGAGATGAGAGAGAAGTATAGTGACGGTTACAATGTCAGTTATGGTAAATAAAGTAATCTTCCAGGCTATGCTATGCTAAGCTAATTAATTGAGGTAGTAAAAGTGTAGCAGTGATTCCCTATTAGAACTTGAATAGGTGGGCCTGACTAAGAGTGTGCATGGGCCATTTTTTGTTCAGTTTGTATTTGGACAGAATTCAGACTGCAGGTCCATGAACTGGTTTGGCATCGAGAGGGGTGGGGGGTGGGCATGGGTGGGTGGCATCTTTCAAAGTAAATGATAAGGTCCTTGCCAGGTACTGAAGCTGCCTAGTAATGGTTAAGGCCCACCATTTACTGGACAAAGTCTATTTTGTGTAGATTATACTTATAGGAAAGTTAAAGCAATTCTATGTAACACTTTTTAGTTAATGCTAGCTGGGCCGGGCACAGAGCATCTGCGCATCTAGCTTCCCTCACCCAGCCGCTGCTGCCAATTTCTTTCCCAGCCTGCCCACCACCATTTTCGCCCCCCACCCGCACCGCTGTTGCCATTTTCTCCTTCTTCCTGCCCCTGTCACCGTTTTCGCCTGCTCACCCCGCCGCCATTTTGTCCCCCTGCCACCATTTGGTTTTCCGCTTTGCCTCTGGCGCTGTCTCTTTCCTCTTCCCCTGCCGGCAGCTTGCTTGTAAACTCTCGCGAGAGCTGCCATACATGGGATTAGTGATGGGTACACCTAAGAGAAATATAGATAGATGCTTACAAAAGGGAAGTAACAGAACAGTTTGAAATTTGTAGGATTTCAACTTGAAACATTATTCATTTTATTGAACTTGAATAACCTTTAGTTTTATTGAAACTTGAATCATAGTAAATTTGAATCTGAGAAAGAGCTTCTGCTTCTCTTGGGCATGATGTTGTGTTGGAATTATTGGTATGATTATTGAGTGTTAAAAATCTGAAAACAGTAACCGTTAAAACTTGATGATATATTCAGATTTTTTTTAAAAAAAAAAATTAAACCTTTCCTCCAGCATATTCCCCCAGCACAATCCCTGCTAACTTGGCAAAGAGGCACCTTTTAATGTGGTGATTCTCTTTATTTAGCAGGGAGAGAGTAACTGGCCCTATGCCCCCCCGCCCCCCAGTGCAGTACCTCCAGTTACTGTTGCTGGTGTCTTTCTTATGTTTCTTTTAGATTGTGAGCCCTTTGGGGACAGGGATCCATCTTATTTATTTATTATGGCTTGGCCTTTCAGGGTTTTAATTAGTTTTAATTATTTTAATGCTAACCTGGTTTTCAGGGTTTTAATTGTTCTGACAGTTTGTTTTTTAAGATGTTTTTAATTGCTGTTTATATTTATATTTCTGTTTTAATTGTTATTGGTTTTAATGGTTTCTGTCTTTAATTGTAAACCACCCTGAGCCATTTCGGAAAGGCGGTATAAAAATCGAATAAATAAATAAATAATTCTTTCTCTGTGTAAACCTCCCTGAGCCATTTTTGGAAGGGCAGTATAGAAATCAATCAATCAAATAAATAAATAATATTCCAGTGTAAAAGGTAGTGCATTCAGCTAATTGCAGTGGCAGGATTGTGCAGGGTGGATTTGATTTAAATCACATTTTAAATTGCTTCACAGAAAGACTCGATTCTACTGATCTAAAGCACAATGTAAGCAGCCAGGAAGATTCTATTTAATGATCATTTTCTATAAAATTACATTCTTCTTGTTGAATATAATCTTAACACATATTTAGAGATGGATGTAGGTTTCATTTTTAGAAGGTAGGTACACACTGTAATATGTACACATTTCTCATAATGCTGTTTAATTTGGGCAACCAACCAGGCATTTCATTTCATTATTGCACTGTTTGCATTTTGCATGCCTTTCTTATGCACAGGTACATCAACATCATTAAAATATTCCCAAATCAGGTCTCTTATGGCCTACTGCCATGATTGGTGTTTCCCTTCAACAATTAAGGATACACTTTAAAAATGTTTCCTCAAGACTGCATGAATATGTTCTGTTCACTTTTGGGTTCACTTCCTAGTCCCTCCCCTCGCGATCCTTGGCATTTTTATCCAGACTCCTCCTTACTCAGAGCTACTTGATCACCCCAAAAGCTCTATTCATTCATTGACCTTATTTTTCCTTGCACTTTTGAGGGGGGAAGCAACAAGCAAGGGCTTGAGTGTTCGTACACTGTGTGACTGGTACGCCACCTGCAGAATAAGCCTGATCACGTCATCCCCAATATACTGCTGTTAACGTGTTCATAGAATATAATTATATTCTTTTTAGAATACAGATTATTAATATAGAGAATATAATATAGAATACGCATATTATAATTAAATATACATGATTATATTTTTGAATAGGTTTTCTATGAATTGTGGTATTTTAAAAAAATCAGATTTAAATACAATTTCTTTTAAAAATCAATTTTTAAAAATCAACCCTGGGATTGTGTATGCAACATCTGGTATTTGTAGGTCAGATACAAACCAACAAATTCTTCAAAATATCTAATAGATTACTGCCATTGTGAATTGTTGCTAAACTTATATTTAACTTTACATAATAATGCCATTGACTACATCTTACATCCCACTAAGCCTTTTGACCTTATACTTAATCTCTCTCTCTCTCTCTCCCCCCTCTTCCATGTATATATGTATATTCCTGCCAATTGAGGATGACATTTCATGAATCTGATGAAGTGACCTTTGTTCCACAAAATCTTATGCTCAAATATTGTTAGTCTTTAAAGTGCTAAAATTTTTTGGTTCGGTTAGAGAAGAATGTTTTGGCAGCATGAGGGAAAACTAACGCTTTTTGGTAAAAACTTGGAATGATTCTGTTTAGGCTTGTAAAACTGCTCCCCACTACGCCAGTTCACGATAAAGTGGGGGGCAGAGTTGTGCAGCTGGCCCCATTAATGGCACGGGGGCTGCCATTTTGTTCTCCTGGCACATGATGGTGGCCAGCCAATTAGAGTGAGGGAGTGACTGCATAAGTGGCTGGCTCCCTTCGCTCGCTCGCACTTGCTTTGTGGTGAGGCACCCGCACACCCATCCCGTTTCAGTGGGAGTTACTTAGTTGACTTTTGGGGGCCAAGTAGAATTTTTTTTGGGTCACACCTGATTAGCTTTGGGGGTGCCCCCCTCACTTCTCACTGATTCTCCTGGTAGGGTTTCATTGTCTAGGATGTTTTGATCACTTTGCAGAAGAGTGTGGGTTGGGGTAGGTTGTCAGATATTGGTGTTTGTCTGGAGGACTGATTAAGGCAAGTGGGAAGCCAAGAACAGCCCTTGCAGGTGTTGAGGCCTTTGGGCTGGGATCTGCCCCTACTCAGAGGCTGGCTAGGCCCACTACTCAGTGTTTTGTGGCCGGGGTGGAGTGGGGCTGGCTGTCCCCTCGGTGGTGATAAAACCTCGCAGTTGTGGTGATGTCTGGACCTGGAGCCGGGCTGAATCAACACCTAATCATTCGCCCTGTTCTGGGCAGTCCTCCTTATGAGGCTGACACACACAGGCAGTACCAACACTCTATTTAGTATGTTCTTCATTGCAGGTTATTTGTAAATTCAGTCAATAAAATGGCTCTAGTTCTTTCAATTTATTCGTGTCTTGTCGTTATTGGGGCCTGGGTGTGCAACAATCTCTTCTCCATTAACAGTGTTCTTCATTTGTGTGAATTTATACGAACTTCATAGTAAATAATAGAAAAAACTGGGGTCACATTCGTTGATTTTTTAATCATTTTCCCCCCCTGTTTGTAGACACTTGATTTTTTTTAAAAAAGACTTTGACAAAATCACTCAAATCTACATTGGTAGTCTTTTACACCAACTTCCAGAGGGGTAGCAGTGTTAATCTATAACAGTTAAAAAAAAAAAAAGTCTTGTGGCACTTTAAAGACATTGATTGTATTTTTTATTTATTGTAGCATAAACTTTTGTGGGCACTTGCAGTCCTTAAAGGGACAATTCCTAAAAAACCCAGAAGTAGTTCAAAGATAGACTAAAACAATAAAGTTGAGGTAGGATTTATAAGGCTTGATACCATTACTGCAGGTCTGAATAGCAACTAGTGGGTTTTTTAAAAATTGCATTATAGAGTTATTTAACATGCCATTTGTACTACTACGAACATTTATATACTGCTTTTTAATGAAGTTCCCAAAGCGTTGACAGAGAAAAATAAGATGGTTCCTTGTCCCAAAAGAACTTAAAATGTAAACAGAAACATAAGATAGATGCCAGCAACAATCATTGGAGGAATGCTGTGCTGGGGTTGAATAGAAACAGTTGCTCCCCCCTGCTAAATAGAAGATATATCACCACTTTAGGGGTGTGCACAGAATGGGTTTTGTGTTCCATTCTGAGCTCAGAATGGAATGCAAAGCAGCCCAAACACTCCAACCAGAACATTGGGGTGACCCGATGTTTCCATGGAACAAGTCTGTTCTATTAGGGTTAGGGTGCCAGCCTGGCATGTTACTGCTGGTAAGATGGAAGAGCTTCAATTACTTTAATATTAAAAGTATCTGCAAGAGCTTTGATTAATGTTAAAGGCACCTCTTGTCTCCCCCTAACAAGCACTGCCCTCACTATCTTAACTTAATTTTTAAAAAAATTGGAAACTTCAGTGTTCTGAACAGAACGGACTTGTTATGTTCTGAGCTTGGCACAGGACTCCCCTTTTAGTGTCGTTCGGTGCTGAGCTTGTAACACTTGAAATGTCCTGTTAGAGTTGGAACATTGTGAGTTTGGGACATTCTGCACATCCCTATACCACTTAGGTGCCTCTTTGTTCAGTTAGCAGAGATCTCCTAGGATTGCTAGGAGGTTCACCAGTAATTGTGATTGAAAAATGTCACCATCAGTGGTCCCTGTAATTTTTTTCATCTCTGTGCGGAGATGAAAAAAGAGTTTTGTTCTGGGCGGCATAATCAAGGCACTGTGTGTGGAGATGCATTCAGAGTGGGGCCTTCCTAATTCAACCTGAGTGGGATCTAAAATTAACTGAGTGGACATCAGAAAACTTGTGAGGGTGCACACGCCTTAGCAGGAACAGTGGTCACCATACTTAGCTTGAATACTTTTAATCTTGTCAGGCTAGGTCTCGTTTTCTCTTGAATTTGACTGTTACTTTCATTTTTTTCTGTACTCATGTGTACATTGAGGATTATACTGTATGCATTTGATGAAGTCCTCTGTAGTCAACGAATCCCATGCAACCATTTATTAGTCTTTTAGGTGCTTTAGAACCTGATTTTGCACCATTAGCTAAATTAAACATTTTAATTTTATACTTGCTGGTTAACAATGCACTATTCTAAATGATGACATGGTCAGTCCTAAAATTATCACTTTGATTATTTGAATCTTAGATACTTGTATTCTGATCCACATTATTCGTGTCATGTTTTTGTTACATAAAAACTGAAAATTGAGTCAAAAAAATTGCATGTGAAGTCTGTCCTACTTTTTAATAAGCTCATTATTTTCAGTATCTAGTTCAGTCTTCTGTCCATTGTGAGGGCCACTGGTCTGCTTTATTTCTTCCCCTGTGATTAGTTCTGTAAGGAATCCCTGCTCAGTGCTTTTGTTAGGTTTCTTCATTATATAAGATGCCTTTTGTCCTAGTTACTCAGGCTTAAAGAATTGAAGCATGATTTGCATATGAGAACATCTGCTTTCTTTCAAGAAGTATAAAGTCTTGCATGCTTTACCATTATGGTGTGGGGGCTGGGGGAAGCATCCACTATTTAGGGGCTGTATAGACCAGAGGTTGGCTGGTTAGAGTGGACGACTCATTGAAAACAAAACACAGTTCTTTCTCTAGCCATTTTACAGCCAAAAGTTTGAAATGTTCGGGATCCACAGTGCAAGTAGGAGGAATGCCAAATGTTTATGTCTTTCCTGATTTTAATTGGCTCATGATGTTGAATCAATAATATGGTTTTGTCAGTCAAACTATTGGGAAGAATCAGCTTGAAGTATTGTGAGACAGAAAATAAATCTGCTGAATATTTGAAATAGCCCTGCTGAATATGTATTTTCAATGAGTTAAACAAAAATTCCAGCTTTGACTTTGTAAGAATAGCTGGAAAATAGTGTTCCAGAGGCTAATTACAAACATTATATGCTTTTAACACAGAGCTCTTCTTTTGAGTTAAGCAGACATTAAGTCATAGGTTTGGAGGCCAGGTCCAAAGGCCATACAGTATTATGTAACTTTAAAAAATAATAGAGAGATGCATGTAATACATGAAAATACTTGCTGGACACTGATAGTTTACAACTGCACTGCTAAGATATTTAATTCTATTTCCTCCCAATGTTGCCTTGGTAAAATTTGCACAAACAAACATCAGGGTTGGAAAATTCCTGGACAAAGTTGCTTTGGAACAGCTAATGAAATACAACAAAAAACTAGAAGTATTTCATTAGCTGTTCCAAAGCAACTTTATCCAGGAATTTTCTAACCCTGATTTGTTCTTTGTGTCTGCTCTGGTCAGTCCTAGTATAGAGACTCTCAGCTGTGTCGTTTAATGTTGATGTAGTTGATGGTATCACAGGAAAATTAAAGTGTACTGTGGAGGTGACGTGTCCAGCAACTCCTCTTATAGGATTAGACTGGATCACTTTCAGTTTGTGATTCCTGAGGATGTGGATAAACTGTTTCAGACTGTACGCCCTGCATCCTATTTGTTTGAATTAGCTCATTTCATCTGGTCATCTGGTAATCGCATTATCAGAGAGGGTCTGGTAAATCAAGACCATCATTGGAGAAGCCGCTGCCAGTCTGTGAAGACAATACTGAGCTAGATAGACCAATGGTCTGACTCAATATATGGCAGCTTCCTATGTAAATATTATAAATGCTTCTCTGGGGGAGGGCAGGATGCCTCCTTGTCTTAAGGAGGCTATTATTAGACCTTATTTGAAGAAACCTGCTTTGGATCTCTTAGAGTTAGCTACTTACAGACCTGTCTCTAATCTTCCTTGGTTGGGCAAGGTGATTGGAGTGGTTGCTTCTCAGCTCCAGGCAGTTTTGGATGACACAGATTATTTAGATCTTTCTAGACTGGCTTCCGGGTGGCCTATGGGGTTGAGACTGCCTTGGTTGGCCTGATGGATGATCTCCAATTGGCAATCGACAGAGGGAGTGTGACTCTGCTGATCCTTTTGGATCTCTCGGCGGCTTTCGATATCATTGACCATGGTATCCTGCTGGATCGCTTGAAGGAGGTGGGATTGGGTGGCACTGTCTTACAGTGGTTCCGATCCTGGTAGATTTCCAGATGGTGTCTCTTGGAGACTATTGCTCTGAAAAGTGAGAGCTGAAGTTTGGGGTTCCACAAGGCTCCATACTGTCTCCAATGCTTTTTAACATCTACATGAAACTGCTGGGAGAGATCGTCAGGAAGTTTGGTCTGGGATGCTATCAATATGCTGATGGCACCCTGATCTATTTCTCTATACCAACTTCATCAGGAAATGGCATGACCCCCCTCAGTGCCTGCCTGGAGGCGATATTGGGCTGGATGAGGGATAATAGACTAAGGTTGAATCCAAGCAAGACGGAGGTACTGTCTATAGGGGGTCGGGATCCGAGAGATGGTTTAGCTCTGCCTGTTCTGGATAGGGTTACATTCCCCCTAAAATATAAGGTTCGTAGTCTGGGAGTACTCCTGGATCCCAAACTCTCTCTGGTCTCTCAGGTTGATTCTGTGGCCAGGAGTGCTTTTTATCAGCTTTGGCTGATATGCCAGATACGTGGAGACTAGTGACCTTATAACTCGTTTGGTGGCAACTCGGGATCAGGACTTTTCTGTGGCTGCCCCTGATCTTTGGAATGCACTTCCTCTTGAAATAAGAGCATCTCCTTCTCTGTTTGCTTTTAGGAGGACCCTGAAGATGTACTTGTTTTCCCAGGTCTTCAACTGAGATTTGATTTTAATATGTTTATAATGTGTTTTTTATCTATAATTTTTATCTTTTTATGAATTTTAAATGTGTTGTGTTGTATGTTTTAATTCTGTACACTGCTTAGAGATTTTTATACTAGGGGGTTTATAAATTCTATAAATAAATAATAATAATAATATCTTGGGAGTTCTCCTAGATCCAGAACTCGCTCTGGTTTCTCTGGTTGAGCCAGTGGCCAGGAGCACCTTTTATTAGCTTCAGATGATATGCCAGCTATGCCCATTTCTGGAGGTAAATAACCTTAAAACAATGGTGAATATGCCGGTAACCTTCAGGTTTAAGTACTGTAAGGCACTCTACGTGGGGTTGCCTTTGTACGTAGTCTGGAAACTACAATTTGTACAGAATGTGGTAGTCAGACTGATCTCCACGACAACCCAAAGGGATCATATAACACTGATTTTAAAAGAACTGCACTGGCTGCCAATATGTTTCTAAGTGAAATACAAAGTGCTGATTATTACCTATAAAACCTTCAACGGCTTGGATTCAGGGTACTTAAGAAAGCACCTTCTCTCTCATGAACCCTGTTGTCTACTAAGATTATCTAGAGAGGTCCAGTTATGGTTTCTACAAGCGTATTTAGTGGCAACTTGGGACCAGGCCTTCTATGTGGCTGCCTCAGGGCTTTGGAATATGCTTTTTCTCCAAATAAGAGCATCTCCTTCTCTGTTTGCTTTTAGGAAAATGCTGAAGCACACCTGTTTTTTCAGGCTTTTAACTGAAATTAATTTTAGACTATTTAACTGTTTTTTGCCTATGAGATTTTTTAAACTTTTTATTCCATGAATTTGTGCTAATTGTTTTTACTTTGTTTTATATTTGTTGTGTTTTAAGTTGTGTATTCCACTTAGAGATGCACATATCAAGCAGTATATAAATAATGCTAAAATAGCGATCACCTGCCTTTGTTGCCATTATTTATATGGATTGGCAAGCTTCTGGCTGGACATGGTGAGAATCCGTTTTTTGTTCCCTCAGTGCTGTGGATTAGTGGGGCTCTTTGTCATCTGCTGCTCAGTGAGAGATGGCACATGGTTGTTTGGATCCATCAGGATAAATGATACCACGGCATCACATGATGCATAACTGCAAGAGAAACCAGACTCTTATGTCCTTTGTTACTAAGACTGTATTAGGTTCTTGTTCTAGTTTAGCTGCCTAGTTTAGCTTACCTTGTAAGACCACCCCCCCCGCATGTTCATTGATATTTAACCTAATTAATTCTCTCTTAGATATTGCTGGACTAGAACAATAGCTAACATTTTATGGCAGCCTGTAAATATAAGCCTTGCCTGTAAATAAGGCCTTGCTTAGCTTTTCTCACCTTTCCCACCCTTTCTGCTTTGACTTCTCCCTTTCCCCAATGTCCAGTTTTTTGGATTATGTGTCAGTAAGCTGGTGTATTTCTGTGATTTTACATTTGTGCAGCGGTCCAGAGATGCAGGTTTTGGGCGGTATATAAATATAAATATGTTAAATAAATAAACCCCTTGCCCAAATTTTGAGATACTTTATATAGCAAGGGCAGGACTGCTTTTCTCTCAAGAAACCTGGAGAGGTCCAGATATGGTTGCCACCGGCTCGTTTGGTGGCAACTTGGGACCAGGCCTTCTCTGTGGCTGCCATAGTTGGGTTGGTTTCTTTCTTTCTTTCTTTCTTTCTTTCTTTCTTTCTTTCTTTCTTTCTTTCTTTCTATATAATTCTCTTAAGGCATACCCATGGCTAATCCCATGTGTGGCAGCTCTCGCAAGAGTTCACAAGCAGCTGCGAGGAGGGAGGGAGACCGAGGAGGAGGAGGCGCTTGCGCTGCCGCCACAATTGCAAGCCACTGAGGATGGCCAAGCTGGCAGTGAAAAAGGGGCTGCTGGTGGTGGGAGGTCAAGGAGAAGGTCGTGCTGTGAGTGGTCAAGCAGCTGACAAAAACAAGCCACTGGGCTCCTCGTGAGGAGGACGAGAGCTGGCAGGGGGAGGGAGGTTGAGGCGGTGTCAGCGGCACCATTGCGAGCGGGCGAGCAGGCAGTGAAAAATGGGCTTCTGGTCTCCTTGTGAGGAGGATGAGAGCTGCTGGTGGAGATGGCAGAGAGGGAGACTGGCTGAAGGAATGGGAGGAGAACTGGCTGAACCCTGAAATGGAGGAGGAGGAATGGAAAACTAGAGGTGCAGATGCTCTGTTCATAGGTCAGCTAGTTTGTAAATATCTCTCTGAATGACATGATTCCTTGAAAGACTACCACATCATAGACTCCTTTGTAGTATGATCTATCAACCACTTTCAGTGGAGATGATTTATTTGTTAAGCTAGTTTAAATACTACTATGTGCACTTAAATGAATTGCAGCTTTTGGATGCAGTCTTTGAATGTTGCACTACAGTGATGTGCCTAGGGTTTATGATGGAGCATTTTTTGATTGCATCTATCTTTATGTCCAGATCCTCAATGTAATAGTAGAACTAAGGCCTGTTGATTTCAATGGATCATTTTCATGTAGTGTAGTTATGATCATTATGTTACTTTGTGATAGGAATAGCCACTGCACAGGGGCTACAGCAATTATTTCCAGAGCTGGTTCTATGGAGTGAGAATCCTGATCCAAGTAAGGAGATCTGCACATGAAAACAGGCTTTTTCATTGTATCATTTGTTGGATGAGGAACCAGAGAAAAATCTATTCATGCAAATGTGTTTCTCATTGCATTGCTTTAAATGTAACACAAATTTCCATGCTCATCCCCATCCGAATTGACACGTGCTTGAAAGCACTGCAATAGATGAATATGTAGGTGTGCAGGAGAAAATGAGCAAAGGGCTTTACTTTCTAACTTTGCGCTCTATCCTTCCTATGTTCTACAAACCTTTTTGTGAATCTCACACAAAATATAATACAAAGAGTAAAGGTAAAGTTGTGCCCTCAAGTCGATGTCGACTCCTGGCGCCCACAGAGCCATGTGGTTTTCTTTGGCAGAATACAGGAGGGCTTTACCATTGTCTCCTCCCATGCAGTGTGAGATGATGCTTTTCAGCAGCTTCCTATATCGCTTCTGCCTGATATAGGTGTTTTCCATTTTCTGGGAAACATACCAGTGGAAATTCGAACCAGAAACCTCTTGCTCTCTAGGCCATAGGGTCTAGACCAGGGATTCTCAAACTTGGGTCCTCAGGTGTTATTGGACTTCAGCTCCCATAATCCCCAGCCTCAGTGGCCTTTGGTTGGGGATTATGGGAGTTGAAGTCCAATAACACTTGAGGACCCAAGTTTGAGAATCACTGGTCTAGACCAACCTCTTCCCCTCTGAGCCTTAGGGTAAGTCCAGTATAAACTACCACAAAAACCCCATAAATGTAGTTTATGGTGGGTTTTCTTTACTTTTTTTTCTTTCTTTGCATGTTCATACTTGTAATCCATAAGCACTACAGTGCATATTAATTCTCATTCATTTACCTTGTATTGACTGTTGGTAGGCTTCAATGTTGTTTTTGTCTTGTATAGTATCTGATGTTCCACTGTACGCACTAGCATTTTTATTCCCAAGACTAGTGCAAGATCAGTAAGGAAAACTCCCTGGAGTGCTTAACATTTATTTACTACAACATAACTTGCATTTTGTCTGTTCAAGATACAGTATTTTTAGACTGATCTTAGGAAGCTGCCTTCTACCCAGTCAGATTATTGGTCCATCTAGCTCAGTATTGTCTATATAGACTGGCTGTGGCGTCTGCAAGGTTACAGTCAGGAGTCTATCAGACTGATCTAGAGATGCCAGGGAGGGAACTTGTGTACAGTACAGAGTGTACAGTGTGATACAGTAAAGAGATTAACAATTGTTAAAACAAAACTAGGCACACCAAACTAAAACAGTTCCAAAATGGTTTCTAAAAGGCCTGGAAAAATGAAAAGGTATTTTGTTTGATATCCTTAAATTTGCACTCACGTACACCTTAAGTGGTACAGCAGAGAAATGCTTGACTAACAAGCAGAAGTTTGCCGGTTTAAATACCTGCTGGCATGTTTCCCAGACTATGGGAAACACCTATATCAGGCAGCAGCAATATAGGAAGATGCTGAAATCTTAACTGCATGGGAGGAGGCATTGGTAAACCCCTCCTGTATTCTACCAAAGAAAACCACAGGGCTCTGTGGGCGCCAGGAGTTGAAATCGACGGCACACTTTACCTTTACTTTACTCTGCCACATCTGATCCTCACACGAATTGTCACACTTCTGGCCATTTTTCTGTAGGGACAATTGATTGGGTTATCTAAAAGGAAATCCTTAAGAGTGTCATATTAATCTTTTTAAGTTAATGTGAAAGGCATGCTGAAGGGGATCTGAGTGTTTTGCAAACTTGCAAGAATTTACTAGAGGGTGCTTTGTGCAAAGTTTTTTGTTCATCCTCTTTCGGGCTTTAAACTGCTGCAACTCTTGCATTGTCATTGGAAGAAATTTTTCAGAAATGTGGAATGCAGAAGAAATTATCGGATATTCTGGAGGCTAGACAGTAATGGCTTAAAAATCAGTCTGCATTTGTAGCCCACTTGCCACAAGGAAGAAGGCTTATGCGAGTCTTTCTTTTCATCTAATAACTTGTGCTTTTGCAGTCAGATACAAACCAAATTCACAGCCATTCCTAGGGGATTGAAACGTCTATCTTTTTGGCCAATCCACCATGCTGTTTTAAGATGACAACCAGTCAAAGTGTAGGCACAGTTTCTTTGAAACTCGTATGCTGACAACTGGCTACCAACCAAACTCCCATCACGTTGGAGGGGTTTCTAGGGAAAAAAGTCACCATGTTAAAATATGTAGAGAGTAGGTTTCATTCATTTTACTTGGAACTACTTAATTTGTTAGAATATGAGAATATTATATCGGTCTTGTCTCAGAAATGTTTGATAGTGCTGTGTCACAATAATGGAATTATCGGCACTAAAGTACAGTGTTTTGAATTAATGCGGTGGTGTGAAAATAATGGAAGCATGGATTACTTATCTAACATTAAAGATTAGCAAGTCAGCTTCTGAAAAGGTTGATTGTAAGATCTTCTAGTCTACATGTACATCTGAGATTTAGAGGATGTTGGGTTGGCAGTAATTCAACAGCAGTCTAGAATAGGATGCCAAATCTTTTTGGGTAATGTCAAAAATGAAGAATTGATTTAAACAGAAAGTCTTGCTTGCTCACACACTGGTTTTATTGGTTGAAATTGATAAGGGGGTAAAAACTGCAGTATAAAAGATTAAATCATTTAGCTTTCCAAAATCACTGTTATCTACCAACAGTAAAGCAGATGATGTTAAACTTGCTCTTGCATTTCAGTTCAGGTGATGTCAGTGTCCGGGGCAGAAAACTAATTCAGTACTTCTAGGTACTAACATTCTAATGCTGGCATCCCGCCCCCCGCCCTTCTCTCTGCTTGAGTATGTGCTTAGCAGTATTAATATCTGGGGAAGCCGGATATAAAATGCAAATAGGTTCCTTTGCTCAGTTCTGGTAGCTGAAGCATCCTGAACCTTAATTTCTCCTCCTGCCTAATACTAAAAGCTGTTAGGGGCTTGATAAGGGCAATCAGGTATGCACAAATGCACACACCAATTTCTCTCTCCAACATTTGTGCCTCCTGCAGAGTTATGAGCATGTAATTTTTCAAAACTGATATTTCTATGTATATCATGGGAGTCGCCTGAATATGCAGAAAACCCTATCTTTGGGTGGCTGCATTTCATTGTCAAGTTTACTATTTGTTTACTGACATATTGTAGCTCTTGTAGGGTTATATCCTAACAATCCCACTTGCATAAGGGAAGGGGTGATTTTAGCTGATCATCCCTTGCCTCTGTGGTTCCCTGTGTCACCCAGAAAATCTGCTTCTTCGACGTGGTCTCTGTGCTTCACACGAATGGGCTTTGCGCCTGCGCAGAGACCACATCGGAGCTTCCAAGCTGAGAACTGCTTTTTTGGTGGTAACCTCATCCCCTCGGTATATAGGCGGCTGCACGGGCTTCCCTCTCCAGTCTTTCTTCGTCCGCGATCGAAGACACACCGCTGAGCTCTTCCTTGCTAGATGCTTTGCAAGTACTGCATTCTCCTTGCTTTTCTCCTCAACTTTTAGTTCAGTACTTCCCCTCTTTAGCATTTTTATTTTACCCCCGGTCCCCTCCTTGGACAACTTTAGCTTCACTTTCCACCCGTCATGGCCTTCGGGCCCAGCGTCTTGCGGAGTCTTCACCTCCGCTTCTCTCCATTTACTTTCTTTGGCCTATGGCAAAGACTACAAAATTTAAGCAGTGTGGTCGCTGCAAATCCAAGATCCCCTCCACTGACGGCCACAAGTTCTGCCTTTTTTGCCTTGGGGAATCTCATAAGGTTGGTTCTTGCATTCATTGTGCGGCCTTCACCAAGCAGGCATGCAAAAATCGGGCCTCTCGACTTCGTTCTTGGCTTGGAACAATCCTTCCAACCTACGGGCTCGGACAAACTGTCCACTATGCAGGTCTCGTCCAATACCTCCCCTGCAGCCTGGGGCTTACAGCCCATTTTATCTCCTCTGGGAGTCTCAGCGACTACCCCCGAGGTGAATCTGCCCGTCGACCCCGCAGCTCGGGCTTTGACATCGATGCCGAGGTATTCGGTGGCAGTATCGATCTCGATGGCAGCGTTCTATCCAGCTGTCCAAAAAGAAAAAGAGGAAGAAGGACCGTCGAGCCCCTTCTGAACCTCCAACAAAGAGGCAGAAATCGACACACGATACCGAACGTCGATCTCAAACTCTACAAACTGAAACCGTCCTGGATAAAGAGGTCGCCTATGTCTCCAGCCCTCACGATCCCGTGTACGAGTCCGAACACAACTCTCACGAGGAACTCCCTTCAGAACAACCGTGCTGTTGGGCTAACCAGGATCTGGAGGCTGCTCTGGACGAGCGCTATGCAAGACAGGTTGAGGAAGAGGCTGACCACTTCTACGCTCACCAAGAAGTTCGTCAACGCCAACAGGCCTCCACGGCTGTGGAGCCTCGCCTTCGACGTTCTGCCTCCCCTCGCTCTTCTGTACCAGCCTACCTGGCCTCTGCTTCGCTCCCAAACCCGTCTTCAGGACCGACAATTTTGCCTCCTCCCCCGCCTCCCTGGACCACGTCTCTTCTGCTTCCACGGGTTCCACCTAGAAACTTGCCGGTTCAAGCAGCTATGGCTACTATTGCTCCCGATTCCAGGCCAACGCCTCGGCTTTGGATTCGACCCATTCAGCCTCCAGTATCGACCGATTCGTCAAACTTGTCTTCAGACGAAGAGGGCCTGGAATCCTCCATTTCCAACCGCATATCTCTGGGGTCTTCGCCCCCCTCTCTATTACTGGACCCTAGGCCCAGTTCTCCATCGGAAGACTTCTGTATTTATACAGACTTTGTCTCACGTATGGCAACTTCCCTTGGAGTCCAGCTTACCCAAGGTGACAAATCTGAACCCTATCCTCTCTTTCAATTAATAGAGGAGGACGCCTGCCCATCGGTATCGTTACCATTAAACCCTTTCATTTTTAAAGTAGCCAAGGCCTGTTGGACCAAGCCGTCTTCCCTCCCACAGACATCTAAAAGGCTTGATTCCTTTTACAAGGTCTATGCATCCATGTAGACGATTCCTTCTTAAGGCAACATCCCTCTACGGATTCGATTGTGGTCAAATCGTCCCTTTCTATATTCAGGGGATATTCATCTTCCACCCCATCAGACAAGGAGGGAAAGAAACTAGACGGTTTTGGAAGACGTTTATACTCAATCGCTTCTTTATTGACTAGAATCACTAATTACCAGGTGTACTATGCCAAGTATCAATCCTTTCTCTGGGACCATGTTGCTCCATTCTTGGACCATCTCCCCTCAGATCAACAGGCGCCGGCCAAGGATTTCCTCCGGGAGGCCACACAGGTCTTTAAACAGGAACTGCATGCAATTCGCCATTCCACCGAAGGGGCCACAAAAGTAATGGCAACCTCCATCTCCCTTCACTGCCATGCCTGGCTTAGATCTTCCGGCCTCACGCCAGATGCCAGATCCAGAGTTGAGGATCTGCCCTTCGATGGCTCCTCCCTTTTTGGAGAGAAAACGGATGATACCCTTCAGAAAGTACAGAAACTGCGCAATACAGCCCGCTCCATGGGCCTTCAAAACCCCTCCACCACAAACCACAGAAATGGCAACGGCAGCCATACGCCTCTATAAACAACAATACTACCAATCCCAGGTAAGTCATTTCGTTCCAACAGATACCAGCCCTACAGAAAGCACTCCAACTTCTCCAGAACCAAAAGGCAACACCGATCCAAGGGATCTCAGCCTGCTACCAAGGGACAGTGACTTGCGCCCTCTGCCCCGCTGGGGCACCAGACTCTCCCTTTTCATTTCCGCTTGGGAGAATATCACCACGGACTCCTGGGCCTTGATCATAGTACAGATGGGGTATGCTATAGAGTTTGCATCCACTTCTCCATACACCCCCCGTTACCCACTCCACTCACCCTGGCTCTCCTGCAGGAGGTCGACTCTCTACTCTCCAAATCTGCAATAGAACTGGTTCACCATCCACAAACCCCGGGGTTCCACTCCCAATACTTCACTGTTCCCAAGCCAGATGGCTCCCTTCACCCCATTCTGGATCTCCGGGACCTCAGCTCCTATATAACTTACTGCTGGTTCCGTATGGTCTCGATTCCTACCATCATCTCCTTTCTGCAAGAGAACCAGTGGTTCGTTTTCATTGATCTCAAGGATGCATACTATCACATCACCATCAGACCTCATCATTGTCGTGACTTCCACTTTCAAATAGCACACAACACTTAACAATTTCGCACCCTTCCTTTCGTACTGGCATCTGCGCCCCGGGTGTTCACCAAATGCATGGCCCCGGTGGTGGCAGCCCAGCAACAACAAAATATTCAGATAATTCTTGACCTCGACGATTGGCTTGTGGTGGCTCACAACCCATAATCCCACCTCAGAGACCTTCACGTGGTCATCACTCTCCTCTCAGACCTGGGCCTACAGGTGGGCTACAACAAATCGAAGCTCACACCTTCCAAAACCATAGAATTTCTGGGAATCCTCTTCGATTCAGTACAATCCAAAATTTTCCTCCCTCAACGCAGAACCCAGGCGATCCTGGACTTATCAACACACCTGCTCTGCCACCCTACCCAGTCAGCGCGTACGGTGCAATCCCTGCTAGGGCACATGGCTGCCACCACCCATGTCCTCCCCCTCACCAGGCTACGGGCCAGGACTCTCCAGCACTGCTTCCTCTCCTTTTTCTCCCCTCAGGAGGACTTCCTCGCCACCAAACTAATGCTTCTGCCTCGGGTACTGCACTCCCTTCTATGGTGGATGGACAAGACCAACCTCGCCGTCAGTTCCCCCTTCCACCCTCCCCGCCCAGCCCTTCTATTCACCACGGATGCATACTTGGACGGTTGGGGTGCTCATGCCAACAATCACAACATCCACGGCATCTGAACCCCGGCTGAAGCCTCTCATCATATCAGTTCCCTGGAACTCTTGGCCATATTCAAGGCCTTGAAAGCCTTTCTTCCCCTAATACGAGGCTCTCATGTCCTCTTTCAAACGGACAATACTACCACCAAAGCTTACCTGAACAGACAGGGCGGCATGTCCTCCATCCCCCTCCTGTTCCTGTCCATGGACCTATGGCTATGGTGCATTCACCATGATATCACGCCCTCAGCGGTTCACATACAAGGACAAGACAGTATCACGGCGGACAGACTAAGCAGAACTCACACAACATCTCACGAGTGGCAACTACATCCGCCCATGCTCGGCTCCCTCTTCCGCCATTGGTTCCTCTCGCGTCAGAGGCGAATGTGCAATGTCACCAGTACTGTTCCAGGTCCGGGATCGGACCCAATTCCCTGGGGGACGCATCTGCCCTACCTTGGACGGACCGTCTCATCTACGCCTTCCCTCCAATCCCTCTACTTCCTCGAGTCCTTCAGAAGATCTCCCAGGACTGCCCTCATAGCATCCTCATCGCCCCGTGGTGGCCCAGGCAGCCCTGGTTTCCCCAACTCCTTCCTCTCTCCAACCACCAATACCACCGCTTCCCGGACATTCCTCACCTCTTCTCCCTGCAGAATGGTTGTCTTCTCCATCCAGACCTACAGCGTCTCCATCTCACAGCCTGGCACATAGTCCCGCCCTCCCGGCGGACCTGCTCAGAATAGTCCAGGCCTCATGTAAACCCTCCACGGTCTCCTCTTACTCCCACAAATGGACCCGTTTTCAGACTTATTTAAGGGACAGAGAAATTCCCCTGCACTCTGTCTCGGTGCAACACATTTGTGTCTACTTACTTTCCCTTAAGCAGGCTGGACTTAAATTCCCGTCATTGCGGATCCACCTGGCAGCCATAGTGGCTAACTCCCCTACCTCCACACCCTCGTGGTTCCAACGCCCTGCCGTCAAGCGCTTCCTTAAAGGGCTCACTCACCTTTACCCGGACCCGCCGGTCATGGCCGCAGCTTGGGACCTGACTTTGGTCCTCTCTTCACTCATGAATGCTCCCTTCAAGCCCATGGCTACGGATTCTCTTGATTTCCTTTCCTGTAAAGTGGCCTTCCTTATGGCTATCATCTCGGCGAGACGGGTCAGTGAATTCAGGGCTCTTAGAGTTGATCCTCCTTACCTCACTTTCCATAAAGAAAAGGCCGTCGTACGACCGGACATTGCCTTTCTTCCGAAGGTAGTCACTTTGTTTCACCGTTCCCAACCTATCTCCTTACCTGTGTTCTTCGCTGAGCCAGCGACTGCGGCCGAACAACACCTCCACACTCTCGACGTCCGATGGGCACTCGCCTTCTACGTCGACTGCACCTCTGCCCTTCGAACCTCCAAGTCTCTCTTTGTGCTTCACTCAGGCCCCAACAAAGGCAAACAGGGCTCTGCACAGACCATATCCAGATGGGTGGTCCGTACCATCTCCCTGGCATACCAGATTGCCAAGAAACCTCTTCTGCCCTCTCTTAAAGCACATTCGACGAGAGCAGTTGCGGCATCTACTGCCTTTGACAGGTTTATTCCCCTAGATGTCATCTGCCAGGCAGCTATGTGGGCCTCAAAGTACTCCTTCATACACCATTACGCCCTGGATGTCCAAGCCAGAAAAGACACAGCGTTTGGCAGGGCGGTGCTACAATCTATCTTCGCCTGATCCCGCCTCCAGGTGAGCATGGCACGGGTGCAGCTTGCTATGCGCTCATTCGTGTAAAGCACAGAGACAACGTTGAAGAACGACAGGTTGCTTACCTGTAACTTGGGTTCTTCTAGTGGTCACCTGTGCTCTTACACGCCCACCCATCCTCTCCTCTTCTCATGTTTTTTCTGCTAGTCTCTTTCAGATTGTGGACTCAGAAGACTGGAGAGGGAAGCCCGCGCAGCCGCCTATATCCCGAGGGGGCGGGGTTACCGCCAAAAAGCAGTTCTCAGCTTGGAAGCTCCGATGTGGTCTCTGCACAGGCGCAAAGCCCATTCATGTAAGAGCACAGATGACCACTAGAAGAACCCAAGTTACAGGTAAGCAACCTGTCGTTCTGAGGGTTGAAGGGCCCTCCAACAGAGTGGCACAAGAATTGAAACAGAAAGGCAGGTGACATTTGCCTTTCCCTTGCATAAGTAGAACTTTTTTCACTTGTGCTGGGAGCTTAAGATACGGCCCATACATTTTTAATGATAGAAGCTTGGACTCAGTTCTGTGTTGGAATGCCTGTGTGGCTTCTTGTGTGCAGTTACCTGAAAATGAGCCCATCTTTCAGGAAGCTTAGGTGTCTTGTCTCTGTCAGTGGGCAAAAAGCAAAACAAAAGCCTCTTTTGTGGCCACTCTGTTTAGCTTTGACATAGCTATTGTGTGTACTACTTGCTTATTTTATTATTTTAAATTTTATATTTTTAATACAATCTAATGCAGTGGTTACTCTTCTGCTACACCTTTTCTCTTAATATCCATATATACTGCAGGCCCTGGGCCCAGCTATGTTGTTTGTTGTATTAAATGCATTTTGGAGTAAGGGAATATAGCCCCTTGTCCCTGATAGGATTGGCTCCTTAATTGCCTAAACCTGAATGTACATTGTAAAATGGTACCCTCTATTGCAGCATAGGGTGCAACCAGGGGTCAAGAAATGTTGGCTCAGTTCACAGCCAGACAAAATATTTTACTCTTCAGATGGTTCCTTGAAATATGTTGGTATATTACTTGTCAGAATTTTTTTCTACTCACTAGGCATCATTTTTCACTTATTACTGAGTAATAGGCTATTAGGGGATTTTCTGAGCCCTGGGTGCAACCCAGCAGCTTCTCCCACTTCCTACTCCTCTGCCCCATGTTCATATATAGAGCTGAGAAAAATGACAAATCAACCAAATTCTGATGTTTGGCTGTATCTGGGAGGAGTATGATTGAAGAGGATTTCTAAGCGGGGGAGAGAGACAAAGAGACAACAGCCAGGCAGGAGGAGATGAGAATTGCACAGCAGGGAATTAATCCACTCAAAATAATTTTGTGTGCTACTTTTGGCACCCATGCCACGGATTGCTGATGCTGACCCGTGGTGTAGGCAATACTGAGCTAAATGGATCAATGGTCTAATTCAGTATAAGGCAGCTTCTTTTTATTTATTTATTAACCCTGTTAGCAACCCTGCATAGTTTATATAATTTTAACACAGCCATAGAAATATAAAATGAAACATAGGGTTCAAAAATCTTTAATTTCATAGGTAAAGACTTTGCAAGAAAAGACTGTAAGAGACAAAAGCCGTTATTAACAAAGATCTGTATTATACCAAAAAATATATTTCTCGTACTGCTAGTCCAATTAATGTCACACAGCTCTTGCAGTAGTTTTCAGGGACTATGTGCTGGAAATTGGGGGATAGGTGAAAGAAGGGCAACCCCCTGTGGGAGGAGTTTTGAATCTAGATGTTGCATATTACTGGGATGTGAAATCGTAAATTAGAGTGAACAAATGAAGACTTGGCATGCAGCATCTGAAAGGTTACTGAGCCCTGGTCTACACTGACTGGCAGCGACTTCTCCAAGGTTTGAGGCAGGAGTCTTTTTCCCCTATGTTGGAGCTCATCACATAGGGTTGTGCACTGAGCATGCTCGAGAAAGGACTGGATCACATGGTTTAATTTCCTGTTGGAAGCTGCCTTCTCTAACCCCAGTTCCAGTTGTGTCTTGCTCGAGCTGGCATATCTTATAGAGAGCTCTTCAGTATTTAGCGTTTTTTGGCCTCCTATTCCTTCCTTTCCTGCTATTCCCTCTACTATAGATTGTGCGAGAGTAGGAAGGGATATCTTATTCAGATCCTAAATTATCTCATACCAAATACCATTCTTCTTTCTTTCCAATTCATTTCATTTGTCATTTCGTTCTTTTTATCTCGGGTGGTTTTGCAGAATGGAACTGGTTCACGCTGAAGAGCTCCTGAGGGGCTCACTCTTGGAGGGCTCTCAGCTACCACAGGACCTGAGTAGCTTAGAGCAGAGACCTGTGACCCCTCTCCGGCAGCTGGAATCTTCCCGCCGTGCCTGCCATTTTGATTCGGGAGCTGGACAACTTGGAGCTTCCTCCCAAGAAAACCAGACACTGTGGGGACCAAGCCCCTCAAAAGAAAAAGAAGTGCAAGAAGTCTCCTGCCTCTGATATAGAGACCTCTGTACGTCTCAGCAAGCGGCTTCGAATCCTAGGCGGTATGCAAACGCTCAAGCAAAAACCACGCAAATCGATCCCGATTGAGGCGGACAACCAGCGCTCTTTGGGCAATCCCCTGGTGTCCTTGCTCTCGCCCGTGATGGGCCCAGTGATTGAGAGGGAACTGGCTGGCCCGTTCATTCCCTCCACACTGCTGACGCAGCTACTGCCCGCCGTTGCTTTGGACGCTTCTCTGCTCATGGCCCCGAATGCCCCGGTCTCCATGAGTACTTTTTCTTCTCCTATTTAACCACAGTTTCTCCTGTGGCTCAGAGATTTCTTCAAGTCTGAATATTTTGTGGCCGCCCCACTTGAACCACCTGTGGCTCGGATTATTGAGCCACCTGCGGCTCCAATAGACGCGCCCCTGGTAGCTCCCTCCACAGCTCCCTTTCAGCTGCCCACCATTCCCATGGCACCCCAGCGCGCCCCTAAAAGAGGCAGAGGTCATCTTTCTTCTTCTTCTTCTCCTGACTCCAGTCCCCGCTGGTGGGCTATTCCGCTCACAGAATGGGGTCTCTTCACACCTAGGGTCCTCCCTCTCAGACACAAGTGGTGGCATGGACACTTATCCTCTTCTGAGGACGAGATCAGACCTAAGCATCCTAGGGGCCTTCCTCCCCCACTCGCTCCTCCTCCTCTCTGCCCTCCAACAGGGGTCCCAGCTGTGCCTGTTCTACCCCCCAACCTCCCACTCCTATGCCTGCTCTACAGACTCCTCTCCTCTCCCCTTCCCTTCCCACACTCCTCCCCCTCCTTCCCTTCCAGTCAGGATCCACATTTCTAGCTCTGAGGAGAGCAACAGCTCTGATTCAGGTGAACCAGGCAACACCCCAAAGAAACATTATGCCTTGCCACAAGAAATTATATCCCTGCTGGCAACTCCTAAGATTGACCCCCCCAGTGGCACAGCTGGTTTCTGGATTGCTCCTTCATTCCGAGGGCCAAGAACAATTGAGGAACCAGGAAGATAGGAAGTCTGATTCTCTTCTGAAAAAGGTTCATGATGCTGCAGCTACAATGATCAGGGTGGCTGCCACCAACTCCATTTTTGCTCGCGCCACCGTCCTCTGGGCCAAAGAACTTGCTACGTTGGTCCCACCTGAAAACACTAAGCTCCGTCAATGAATCAACAAGATAGCCAAGGCAGCGGCGCTCATAGCAGACTCCAGCTTAGACTGCTTTCAGCAGTCTTCCAGAGATATGGTTACAGGAGTGGCAGTATGCAGGTCCCTTTGGCTCAAAAGTTGGAATGTGGACACCAAGTCCAAGCTTGCCCTCACCTCGGCACCGTTCTCCAGCGCTAACCTTTCCAGTCCGACGCTGGACCCTATTCTTATAGAAACCAGAGACAAGAAGAAGGCTATGCTCTCTAACCGTAGAGATACTCGCAGGTTTTTTTTGACCCACAACATAGTTCTTTTGCCCCAACAGCCAACCAGCTTTGCAGTACCGAGAATTCCATCCCCAGAACTCCAGGGGTTTTGGAGGACCACAGTGGCAACACAGGTCCAGAGAGAACTCTGGGGCCTCCAACTCCTGCCTTTTTCCCTCCACCACAGCACCACGTAAACAATGACTCCATCCCTGTGGGTAGCAAGTTGCTAGAATTCGCCACAACCTAGATGTCCACGTCCAATGACAAATGGGTCATCGACACAGTCTCCAAGGGTTACTTCCTGGACCTCATCTGTTCCCCTCCCCACCACTTCATGCCTTCACCATGCTCCAACAACCTGGACAAACATATGCTCCAAGATTTGGATGCTCCTAAGTTGAAGACAGATCATCCTGGAGAGAATCTATGTGGTCACTAAGAATCGACACCGACTTGACAGCACTTAAACAATAAAGTAGTACTGAGTGTGCCCATTAGCATCACTGATGGACTGTGGTATCACCAATTTGTGTATGATACCTAGCAATTCCCATCATTAAAAAAACCTGCTGACGTTGGGAAGGTGTGGATGTCCTGAACCAGTGCTCGGAGACAGAGGTGCTCTGAGTTGATAAGAATCAATGTTGACTCTCTTTTTTTTCCATCTGTCTGTGGAATGAGTTTTGTTATGGGCAGCAATATGGAAGTAGTGCATTCAGAGTGGGACCTTCCTGATTCAACCTGATTAGTATCTAAAATTAACTGAAGGAACATCAAAAAATGTGTGAGCACGTCCGTGCCTTTAAGGGAACATTGGTAAGAATCCACTTAGTGATATATAACCTGTTCTAAATGGCATCACACTCCCTCAGAAGAACAAGGTTCATACCTTGGGGTTACCTCTCTATATAACTTTGTCTCTGAATGCTCAGGTGACGTTGGTAGTCAGCAGTGTTTTTTAACCAGCTTTGGCTGGTTTGCCAGCTGTGACTCTACCTGGAGAAAGCAGATTTGACCTTGGTCATCTGTGCATTGATTCATCCTGATTGGGCTACAGTGATGTGCTGTACATTGGGCTGCTTTTGACAATGGTTTTTGGTAACGTCAGTGTGTGGAGAATGCCACAGCCAGCATTCCTGTTGGTGGGTAGTAGTATGAGAGCATAATAGCTATTTTGTACCAGTTGTACTTACACTAGTTACCACAGGAACATAGGAAGCTGCCTTATACTGAGTCAGAACATTGGTCAATGTTGTTTACACAGATTGGCTGCAGCTTCTCCAAGGTTGTGTGCCTCCCGAGTCCAAGTTAAAGCCCCCTACAGTCTGGGGCCAGTATAGCTTAAGGCACAGCCTGTATGAATCTACCTGTACTTTGAGATCACACTGATAAACTCTCTCTTCGGCTTACCATAGTCTGAGTTGTTTGGTGCTGACCAGGAATAGGGCCTCTTTTTGTGGTGGCATCCAACTTTGGAATGTCCTCCACATGAAAGTGCTCCAGGCCCTTTTATTTGCCTTAAGTGAAGTATTAAGGCCTTCCTGTTTTGCCAAACTTTTGCTGAGGGGTGATAGCTGGTAAGGATGTGCACGAAATGGATTTTGCATTTTGTTTCAAGCTTGAAATGAAACAGCCAAAACATTACGTCGCAACATAAGTCGTACTGGTTGTTTTGATGGAACAAAAGTCAAAATGTTTTGAGTGTTTCAGCCATAGGAAACAATGGGGAAACATGAAACACCTCATTGTTTCCTATGAGTAGCTCCTAGGGACACCAAAGTGGGTTGGGTGAGTAGAGCATGATGGGTGCTACCTACCACCCAACCAGTGTTCCCTCTAATTTTTTAAAATCATTTGTGCACAGAATGTGTTTTGTTGTGGGTGGCAGTATCAAGGCAGTGTGTGGGCATGTGCTTTCAAAATGGGGCCTTCTTGATTCAACCTGAGCAGAATGCAAAATTAACTGAGCGGACATTTTAAAAACGTGTGTGCGCACACATGCGTAAACTTTAGAGAGAACACTGCACTCAACCCACAAAAGGAATGGGCAAGCGGGCGATTTTAAACCTTTTCCCCAAACCCCCATAGGATCCTATTACAGGAGGACCTCAGTATTCATGGGGGTCCGTTCTCCTCAATTACCATGGATAACATAACTGCAAATAGTGAATCATTGTTACTATGGAATCGTGGGGGTTAGGTTCCTGGAGGTCGCAAAAAAGGAGGGAGGAGACTAGAAATTGGCCCGAGATACATGGGGGGAAAGTGGCCTCCGCAGGTCTCCAGCGATCAAGCAATAGCCCCCCAAGAGTCTCCATTTTGCCCTTTTTTGGCAAAAAGTCATGAGGTTTTTTCTTCTTAAAAGGAGCCACAGAATGGTTCCTGAGCTTAAAATGGCAGCTCTGGGGTCATTTCTGGCCACCTCTGATATGTGGATTTAATCCTCCCCCCAATTTTTTCTACGTATACCTAGGTTGGGTGTCAACTACCTCACCACGGATATGCGAAACTGAGGTTGCTGGATTCACGAGTAACGAGGTCCTGCTGTATACTCAGAGCTGGGAAAAACCACAAAATCAAACCTTTCTTCCTTCCATCTTGCCTGCCACAGAGAGTCAGGAGGACAGAGCAGTCATGGCCTGGGCAGTTCAGCTCTGAGCTCAGCTATCAGAAGACTGAACAGGATGGAAGGAGCAGGAAGAAATGTGAGAAGCACTTGAAGATCTTCCCCCTGGGGAAAGGGCTGCTCTGGGAAGAGCATCTGCATGTGTATATGTGTGCAGAAAGTTCCAAGTTCCCTCCCAGACATCTCCAGATACAGGGCTGAGGGAGAGACTCCTGCTTGTAACCTGGTAGAAGTTTAACTGTGTACGGTAGACAGTACTTAGCTAAATGGACCAGGGGTCTGACAAGAAACAAATCTTCTAGATACTTACCATGAGAAAAACTATAAGGGCTCCCTCTGCCTCTCAGTCCCTAAGTTTGAAACCATTTTGAAACTCCCTCCTCCCAGCCAATGGGGGCACAATTGCTCATGACAACACTTGATTGTATGATAACAAGCCAATCAAGCAGCAAGGAGATCGCAGGCCATTCAGAAGCCAGTGCCAGAATACCAATCAGTAAGTGAAAAACAGGCTTCTAAAATGGCGCTTGAAATGTCAAAATCTTTTGACTCGAAACAGGGTGGTTTTGTTCTGAGCTCAAAACAGACCCTTTATTTAAAGGACATTTTAAATAAAGTCCAGTTGGTATGCATTGAGGACAGATGCTCTGACCTATGGTCACTCCTTTATGGAGTACCCAGGGTTCAGTTCTTGCCCCTGTCCTCTTTAACATCTATATGTTAAAGAGTTATGTTAAATGACCCCTGGGTCAGGTCATTTCCCAGTTTGGGGTGAGATTTCATCAATCTGCTGATGATACTCCGCTATATATTGCCATCCCAGACCATTCTGGGGATGCTGTTTCTGTGCTTACTCGATGCCTGGAAGCTGTTAAGGTCTGGATGAATCAAAATAAGCTCAGACTGAAGCCCACTAAGACAGAACTACTTTTACTCAGCCCTCACACAGCCAACAGGTGGATGTGAACCTTGTTTTAGATGGGGTGGCGATGCCTCCAAAGGAGCTTGTTGGTGATTTGGGGGGTCTTTTTTGGATTCGCGCCAACTGCTTGAACAGCAGGTAGAGGCTGCGGCCAGAAGTGCTTTTGCCCAGCTTCACCTGATTCACCAATTACGCCCTTAACTTGATTGGCAGGCATTAATGACAGTGACTCATGCCCTTGTCATCTCCTGCTTAGACGATCGGGAAGCTACAACAGGTCCAGAATGCAGCGGCTCACCTACTCATGGGTGCCAGAAAATATGACAGAGTAACACCTTTCTTGCAGTTATTGCACTGGTTGCCTATCCACTTCCGCGTTCAACTTAAGGTCCTGGTTTTGACCTTCAAAGCCTTGCTGTTTTGGCGCCTGTCTACCTACAGACCCGCCTCTCCCATCAAGTTACATCCCATCCTGTCAGATAATCTCAGATGGCCCTTTTGTCGGTCCCTGATTTCTGAGAGGTTCGGCGTGCTAGGCCCCATGAAATGGTCTTTTCGGTTGCCGCCCCACTTCTTTGGAACTCTCTTCCCCTTCAGATTTGTTTAGCCCCCTTCCTTACTGATTTTAAAATCTCTGTTGAAGACTTTTATTTTTCGCCAGGCTTTTGCCCTGTAGTTTACCTTTTTCTCTTTTTTTTGTTAGTTTAGTTTTTAATTTAGAATGTAATTTTAATGTTGTCTTGGTTTGCATGTTTTTGTACACCGCCCAGAGTCTTCGGAGTGGGCGGTATATTAAATGTTCCTAATAAATAAATAAAATAAATTTTGTTTCTAGCTTGAAATGGTTTGTTTCGAGTTGAAATGTTTTGCACATCCCTAATAGCTGGCTCTTGCTGATTCCATAATAGTAACTCCCTTGCCTGCTGTCTTATAGGTGGCTTTTAGGTTGCTGTTTTAGTTGTTTTACCTTGTTTGCTGTGTTTCACTTCTGTATTTTAAATTGCCAGCCACCAAATGGGACAGTGGGGAAATGACTTGACTAGGAAGCCAGAGGTTGCCGGTTCGAATCCCCACTGGTATGTTTCCCAGACTATGGGAAACACTTATATCAGGCAGCAGCAATATAGGAAGATGCTGAAAGGCGTCATCTCATACTGTGCGGGAGGAGGCAATGGTAAACCCCCTCTGCATTCTACCAAAGAAAACTACAGGGCTCTGTGATCGCCAGGAGTCAACACTGACTCGATGGCACACTTCGCCTTTTATTTTAACTTGTATTTAAATTTTATAAACTGCTGAGGTTGCACAGCCTGAAAGGCTGGATTTAAGATTAATAATGATACCGTATTTACCTGAATCTAAGAATAGGTTTCCCCCAAAAATTCTTTGATGTTAAAAATTGGAAGGTCATCTTAAATGCAGAGGCTTCTTCCTTTCAGGTAAATACAGGTATATAGCCTATATAATACAATATTAAGTATTTTTAAAGAGGGTTGCCTAATTCAGAATTGTCTTCTGTCAGGTAAATACTGTCAGGTAAATACAGATATAGAGAAATAAATTGAAACAGCTGTGTTGAATGTGAGAAGCCTAGTCTTGTGATGAAAAAGCATGGTGACAATTCACAGCAGCATTAATTTGTGATAACTTTACACTATGAGGAAATAGGGAACACTGTAATATGATAGAACAGCTTTGTAAAGATGCATAAAAGTTGCTAGTCTGCAAAAATTAGTAGCCTGCTTATGGACAGAATCCCCCACACAAATTCATTCACAGAACAACAAAAGTATTGCTTGGACATAATTCCTGGTTATTTATGATGAGTGCTTAAATACAAAATTGTGGTTAAAATTATTGGTCCTTCTTCAGAACAGAGACAATAGAAATCAGCAATCTGAATGAGAAACAGCTGACTTCAAATCAAGCATTGCTATGTTCTGTTGGGAAAGGAGCCAATCATTTGTCATATTCGTTAATCAAGTTGTATTGCTAAGATGTTACTACCAATTACTTCTGTTGTGAACTATCACTATACAGTATTTAGCTTGTATACTTTCACGAAACAATAGGAAATTTCACCACATTTCCTGTTGTTTGCCACAGTTGTGTGTTCATCTAGACTCATGTGTCTCTGTGTGTTTATGTCTTTGAAGTGCCGCAAGTTTTGATCTGTAAGTAAGAGAAACTGTTCAGCTAGTCTGTGTAGATCAAGAGCGATGATTTCATTCTTCTTTAGGGTGCATTTTTATCCTTTACTAACTGCTCATTTTACTGCAGAAGCTTGTTCTAATTTCATCTGGCAGAGATCATTGCAGTTCAGAATTTATTGAGATTGCCTTGTGGAGTTTGGCCCCTGAAGGATTCCTGGAGCCCCTATTTAAGTTATCTCTGTCAAATCATCTCTTCTTCCTCTTAGAAACTTTGCTTTGTGACTTTCTACTTCAGAACCCTCCTTGACCTGCTATATGCTCTAATCTTTTCTGCACCAACTCTGACAGATAAATTTACCTTAACTGAATTGTTTCTTTGCAGTTCTTCTGTCCTGTCCATAAACAAATGATAAGCCTACTGAGCAAGTCACTTCTGTTTTTTACAATATAGAGTAATGCAGCTTCTAAATATATTGGGTATCTAAAGCAAATTTGAGTTAATGGTACTGCCACCTTAGGAATTCAGATTTGGCTATATTAAACCACTAAGTGCTCCTTAGCTCCTAGTACACATTGTTTCAAATAAGTATTAATGCTAGTTTATCTGCCAGAATAAGTTAGTCAATTTTTATTTGTGTCAAAATCAGAAGTAGCTAGCATTAACATATTCTGCTATTCATTCTGTGATATCTTTTCCTCTGAAAAGAAATTTTTTTATACCCAAGACATTAAAAGCCCCCCACTTCCAGATTATGATGATGGTGTGGGCTTCAAGAACAGTGCCTGTAGTGGAGAGAAATATAACAATCATAGGTAGAGCTGGGCACAGCTGTCATTATTATAAGCCCCTGGTGGCACAGTGGTAAAACTGCCGCCCTGTAACCAGAAGGTTACAAGTTCGATCCTGACCAGGGGCTCAAGGTTGACTCAGCCTTCCATCCTTCCGAGGTCGGTAAAATGAGTACCCAGAATGTTGGGGGCAATATGCTAAATCATTGTAAACCGCTTAGAGAGCTTCAGCTATAGAGCGGTATATAAATGTAAGTGCTATTGCTATTGCTATTATTGGGATCAGTATAGTCCTGATTGCAGTAATAATCAAATTGTGCTCTCAATTCAAAGGGTGGTCCATCAGTATCGACATGAAGCATCAGGCTTGGATGTAGGGATTGCCTTTACTGAAGAGGTGGCTTTTCTGAAGAAATAGGCTGCTTTTCCTTGTCTGGTCTCACCCTATAATGCACCAGGAAAGGAAGCAGTGTCATGATGTTGCATCGTTTTTCTGGTGCATTACTGTGGGGGGGGGCAGGGGGGATGGTCCCATGCTTTAACTATAGGGCATAGCCATCCTCACCACTACCAGTAATGCACTAGGAAAAGGAGACACCATGATGTTCCTTCCTTTCCTGGTGCCTTATAGGGCAGAAAGCCACCTAATGGCACAGTAGGAAATGACTTGCCTAGCAAGCATGAGGCTGCTGGTTCGAATCCCCTATGGTATGTTTCCCAAACTATGGGAAACACCTATATCAGCAGCAATATAGGAAGATGCTGAAAGGCATCATCTCATACTGTGTGGGAGATGGTAGTGGTAAATCACTCCTGCATTCTACCGAAGACAAACACAGGGCTCTGTGGTTGCAAGGAGTTGACATCGACTCAACAGCACACTTTGCCTTTTAGAGGGCAAAAGAAGGCAAAGAGAGGTGGAGATTTGAAACGCCACTGTGGCTGCCCAGAAGATAGTCAGTTCTTTGGGGAAGCTGGCTCTTTTGTAAAGATAAACTTCATGTTCCATCACACTCCAATTGTATTCAATACCATACTGGCATGATGTGGTTTGATATCTAACAGATTACTGATATTGAAGGCATTTTTCATGGGAATAGTTTATGAAGAAAAATGCTCTGATAGGGCTTTCATCACCTCAGTCATTATTACTGGATCGATGCGTGCACAGGCCTAATTACAGGTTAGCAACTCCATATACAAATCATTACAAGGTGATTGTTAACTTGATTTTAATGATTATTTAGATGGTTCCTTCTCTCAGACATCAGGAGAATTGAGCAATCATGTCACTAACTGTAGTCTTTAAAACCAAGAGGAAGCAAGCTGATTGCACTAAGTTTTTTGGGAGGAAGGGAGATTATTATTACACCAGGGCTCATGTTGGGGAGTTATTCGTTCCATTCTTCCCTGTAGACGTGGACTCTGGTTTTTAATGGGTTACTTGTCATAAGTCAATGAGATATTTCAGCTCCTAAACCTGAAGCAAGTCAGTGAGATGGCTCTTCATGTTGTCATTATGAATGCTAATTTTTCAAAGTTGAGGTGCAGTTTTTCACAGATACCTGTAGTCAATAGTCCTGATTGATTTATTAGCTTCTGGGTTAATTTTAAGTATATTACTACATGTTATACTGTGATCTTCCCCCACCGCTGATATTATGTAGAATATTAAACTGATATTGAATAGTGGCAATTTCTCTATCCTTGGTTTAAAACGTAACACTAGAAATAATGCCAAAAATATCAAGCTCAACAAGAACATTTCCACATGTGAAATATATTTCCTCTTAGTATATTTTTCATTCTGAGCTATTATGAACTGTGCTTACTAATGACAGTCATGTTATACGCTCTATGATGGTACTTAAAATGCATAACATGTATTGCAGAAAGCAGTGGTTGCTATAGCAACTTCCTAGTAGGTCACAGGCAGTGTTGTGTATATATGATCTGGCTGTTAATGCACACTAATATGCCTGATGGAGAAAGGAGAAATACAGAAACCAAGGAAAAGATAGCCGAAACCTCTTCGAACTTGCGTTGTGATGCAAATTGCTATAATTTTTAACTGTGATAGTAACTGATTGATCTGTGGAATGTCGTATCTTAACTGAATGTTTATGCTTGAACAATACAAAAATCTTTTTTTACAAGATCGTTTGCCCAAAACTCTTTGTGGAATTGGGAGGACAGATAAGATGCATTATATAAATCCCTGGCTGAAAATATTTTGGTTGCAATGATTTAATTGCACTTAATGTGCTCAGCTTGTGCATTGAGTTGATCCTATTCTTGCCTGATCTCTGAAGCAGTACTCAGATTCAGATCATGGGAGGAGTCTTGTAAAAGATACTGCTGTATTGCATACTTGCTCTATTAAATCTGGGCCACTGAACACATAATTTGGTGGCATTGAGCTCTGGATATACAAGCAGTTAGTATCCTGGAACTATAGCACCTTTTTGTTTTATTACCTATATATTACGATGTTATTTATTGTTAAATTTATATACCGCCTTTCATTAAAACAACCCCAAGGCGATTCCTTTCATTAAAACAATTGCAATATGCACAAACTAAAAGACAATCAGTACTACTTGTGATACTTGCACAATGTTTTGTTAAATGAATGTCTGGTATAAATTGGTCTTGTACATCTAGAGCTCTTACTCAGGGCATATATTGCAAACCTAGTGATAAAATTCCTCTAGGTTTTTTGCTTTCATGTGTCATTATTATTCCTCTTACATAGAAATGAGAAGAGGACTCCCTGTCCCTGTATATATCTATTTTTATCTCTGGAGTGGTATCATTTATAGTACCACTCTTATATTATGAGAAGTGAAACAGAATATTAGTGTTAAGGTAGCGTAGTAAGATAGCCAAACTATGCTGAAGAACTTGGGAATTCCTAGCTTCCTTTTTGTGATTTCACATCAGAGTTATTGGTATGTGCAGCCTGTTTTCATAGATGTAGTTACAGCATAATTTGTGGAGAGGGAGAAAAAAATATAATTGCTTTTCACAGATACTTAAATTTTAAAAACATGATTGTTTTGATTTGAAAGCCTATGGCTGCTACAACACTGTTTGTCTTGTATTTGGGTTAAATAGGATGATAGCTAAATTACTACTATAGAGAATCCAGTTCAGGATATTTTAGGCATACATGTCTATGTAACAGGATAGTTGAAACGAGGTATATGCCTGAGTTACTTGCCCCATGTGAATGAGAAGCTGCAAGACTACTGCAGTCAGTTGTCTTGAATTTAGAAAGCATTTGGTACAGTATTGCACAGGGTTTTATTGAACTGCAAAAATATGAGCATTTAATACCAGCATTGTAACATGGATTAAAAGGAAGAAAATAGTTTTTCTGCAGTTGTCTGAGGTCATCCTTCATAACGGGTTTTGCGCCAATCATGCCTCAGGAAGACAGGAAACACAATTTTAAACTGATTGGTAACATCTGGGATAGGCTGGAGGTGCCCCCAACGCCCAGTTCTGTTCCTTTCTCACCTCAGGCAACAGTGATATTAGAGAGCTCTGATAATCCATGTTTCCCAGGCTTGTTTTTCTTTTTCTTTTTTCATTCCTAACCTTACTGCTCTTCTGGAGCTGGTTGAAGCCTCAAAGAAGGCTTTCAAAAAATCCAAACATTCTAAGAAATAGAGCGTCCTCCAAGAGACAAAAGCAGCCATGAGACTGATCCAAGAAACACAAAAGGAAATTGAAACCTCAAGTCACCCGTCTTAGTGAGTGCTTACTCCTACGGGCGGTATGCCAACAACACTTCCCTCGGTGCCTTCTGTCCACCATTTTGAGAGAACAGAGCAGCACGGGCTTATCTATAGTCCAGATGGGCGATCTATGTATGCCTGCACCAAAGACTACCGGCGATCAGCTGGGGGAGGGGGAGCCTGGCTCATCAGTAGTTCCCTCTGCATCTCAGCCAGCAATGCCGTTGGACACAACTCCCTCTGAGCCTCCGACAGAACCAACAATCCCTTCTAAACAGCCACAACCTAAAGGGGATGTGAGTACTGGCCCTTCGGGGAATTCCATGCCACACAAACGGGTTGCTCCGGATATGGACATTTGGCTAAAGGAATTTATTCAGAGAGAACTAAAGGCTATGGTTTCTCCTTTCTTCCATCCCTGCCTCCTGCAGATCCTTTGCCCATCACAGCTGCTCCATTACCTCCTCGCCCCAAACGCCATGCCAAGCCCAACATGGTTTCATCGGCTCCAGGCTCCAATCCCACCAGTGGGGTTATACCACTTAACGAGCGAGGACATTTTCTCTCTAGACCTCTAAAACATAAATGGAAAAGAAAACATGTTCCATCCTAATCTCTCTCCTCTTCACAGGAGGATCCTCCCCCTCCCAACCCCCCCATTCCACCTACCCCAGCACCTAACCATCAGCCTACACCTCTCAGTCTTATTCCACACCCCCGGTCCCTCAGAGACCCCCTCAAGGTCATCCTCCTTTAGGCCTTCCTTATCCCTCCCACTCCTCTTCGTCTTCGGATACTGAGGAGGGTGAACTCTCTAAAGAAGAGTCAGCCAATCATATTCCCAGTTCTGTCCAATTCTTCTCCGCTTCCAATTTTGATGTCCTATTGGTCAAAGCAAGGAGAGCCATTAAGGATGTCTCCCCAGAAGCAGTTTCCCAGATCCATGCCAGCTTGGACCAGGCTGTTTTTCCTTCTACTTCCACTTCTTCCTTCTCCGTTCCATCCCCTCCCTTGTTTAAGGACATCATACTGAAAGAATGGAAAGTTCCCTTCTCAGCAAAACCGGTTATACCTTACCTTGAAAAACTTTATGCCCTTCCCGATGACATTATGACTCTGCTTGCTTTTCTCACTGTAGATATGCCTGTGGCACAGTTAGTATCGGGAAGCCTCCGCCAGACCACCCAACTCATCCAGATTTCATGACTCCTTCCCTGTAGAAGGCCATTTCCACCTTTTCCCATCAACTTGGAGTCTTTCTACATCTGGTGCTTGGGTTCAAGAAACTGCATCCCGGGGCCTCCTTCTAGAGTTTACCACCTTACCTCCAAAAACCTTCATACCTACACCAACATTGAAAAATCTGGTGAAGGCTCAGCAGATGTCTCTAGCGATTCAGCTCCTACTCCAGATACAGGCCGTTGAACCTGTTCCTACAACAGAAAGATGGCTGGGCATCTATTCAATTTTGTTTTAGGTGCCGAAAAAGGATGGCTCGTGGAGGACAGTCCTAGACTTAAAGAACCTCAATCATTTCACCAGGAAAAGGAGTCCCTTAGTACCATCAAGGAGGCAGTTAGCAACCAAGAATTCTTGACATGCTTGGACCTATCAGAGGCATACCTTCACATACCTATCCATCCATCCCATCCTATCCATCCAGCCAGGCATACCTCCACATACCTATCCATCACAAATACCTCAGATTCTGTGTCAACAATCTACACCTTAATACCCCTGCTAACTTGGCAAAGAGGCACCTTTTAAGGTGGTGATTCTCTTTATTTAGCAGGGGGAGAGTAACTGGCCCTATCCACCCCCAACACAGTACCTCCAGTGACTGTTGCTGGTGTCTTATCTTCTGTTTCCTTTTAGATTGTGAGCCTTTTGGGGACCAAGATCCTTCTTATTTATTTATTATTTCTCTGTGTAAAACGCCTTGAGCCATTTTTGGAAGGGCGGTATAGAAATCGAATAAGCAAGCAAACATGGCAATGCTATTCGCGCTGTCTTCTGCCCCACAAGTTTTCACCAAAATCATGGTGGCTCTGATTGTCTGGATGTTCACCAAAGCCCTCCATGTACGCCTGTTTCTGGAAAACCTCCTGATCTGTTCGCCCTCCCTTCTCCAGGCCCAAGTCGATGTACAGAAGACCATTTATCTACTCCCAAACCATAGTGTTGTGATCCACTTTCAGAAGAACCACCCCATTCCCTCTCAGTCCCTTCAGCACCTCGGGGCCATGTTCAACACATGCTAAGGGATAGTTTCCCTTCCACCAGATCGCAGAGAGATGATCTCGGCAATGTTGTTCCCCCTCCTCAACAGCTCCACGGTGGACCTCATGCTCCTGGCTCAGCTCCTAGGCTACACAATCTCTTGCCTAGAATGTACCCCATGGGTGCACCTGGCACTCTAGTCCCCATCAATGGTTGCGCCTTCCCTTTCAGGATCAGATCATGGGCAGATCCCACAAAACAAACTCCACAGCTCCCTCCAGTGGTAGGTATCACCAGCAATAGGCAAGGGCCTCCATCCTCCAGACAAGATAATATCCACAGGTACCAACCTATCAGGATGTGGGGCTCACTGCCTCAAGCAGTTCACCTAAGGGGACCTGGTCACCACTAGAAGCTTCAAGAAATATCAACTGGCTCAAACTTTGAGCGATCAGGTTGGCTCTGTTACAGTTCCTTGCATTAATTTGGGCCCAGCACATCCTGATTTGTATGGACAACATAGCAGCAAAGTCCCATGTCTCGAATCAAGATGAAACCAGGTCCCTCTCCTTAATGAAGGAATCGAATCTTGTTTTCTCGTGGGCGGAGAAACATCTACAATACATTTCAGCCAAACATCTCAGCAGGGTAACAAACCTGACAGCGGATTGGTTCAGTTAAAGATCCATAGGCGGAATGGACACTCCACCAGAAGTCTTCAACCAAATTACTACCAAGCTAGGTCTTCCAAGTGTGGACCTATTCGCCTCTCTGCTCAACCACCAGCTTTGGAGATGCTTCACCAGATTCCGCCTCTTCTCTCCCCCCCCCCCCGGTGAAAGTAACAGATGCATTGACAGCTCCAAGGCCTCTGGGTCTCCTGTATGCATTATCTCCAGCCATCATAGCGAAAGCTCTTCAAAAGCTCATTCGAGAATGCACAAGAATCATCCTCATCACACCTCATTGGCCCCACCGACCATGGTTCTCAGAACTTGTCGCCCTGTCTACCCGAAAGCTGTGGCTGCTTCCCTGCTGCCTGGATCTTCTGTCCCAAGGTTCTGTACTTCTTCCGGATCCTGACTGGCTCCAACCCTACACATGGATGTTGAATGCACCGTCTTAAAAGACTGCGATTACCCAACATCAGTACAAAATACCACACTAGTCTCAAGAAGATGGTCTGCCAATTGGATTTATCAGGCCACTTGGGCAGCCTTTTCCAGATGGGCATGTAGGAAGCATTTCTCCCTGTTATCAGTGGGAACTCCTGGAGTACTTTCCTTCATTCAAGAGGTGCTAGACATTGGTCTCTGATCCAACACCTTACATAGACAAGTATCAGCACTTTTGCCAATCTTGGATCTCAACCTACAAGGACCCACTCTTCGGCATCCGCACCCGAGATGATTCCTTAGGGGAGCCAACAACATAGCTCCTCCCCTGGTACATAGATCCCCTTTCTGGAACCTCAGTAAGGTCTTGAATTCTCTTAGGAACCTTTTGAACCTCTTTTTTCAGTACCTTTCCTACAAAGTGCTTTTCCTAGTGCCCATAACCTCAGCTTGCAGAGTTGCAGAATTAGGGCCCTTTTTGGCCTGAAAAGAACTCTGCAGCTTTCAACAGGATATCTTCATCCTCTGTCTGGACCCTACGTTTATCCGAAAGATAAACTTAACTTCCACAGATCTCAAGCTATAGTTCTTCCCTCTTTTTGTCCCTCCCCCAAACATTCAAAAGAGAAAAGTTGGCACACCTTGAATGTCCGGACAGCCCTACAGATCTATCTAAAGTGTACCAAACACCTAAGACAGTCTAATTCTCTCTTCGTCAGTTTTCATTCTACATTGTTGGGAAATAAAGTTTCCAAGACCACACTTTCTAAGTGGATCCGTGCCACTATATCGTTAGCCTACAAGTCCCTTCGTCTGCTTGTAGCCAGAGCTATCACAGCACACTCTACTTATAGCGCCAGCACCTCAGCCGCATTAGCTAATGAGCCTCTTTAGGTCATTTGCCAAGCGGCTTCATGGTCCTCAACTTTCCCATTTGTCAAACTTTACAAGATTGCCTCTTTTCATTCAGCTCAGGCGACTTTAGGCCATACAGTTTTACAGCAAGTGGCCCGCTCTTCCCTCCTTACTCCTTTTCTGCTTGGTCATGTCCCATTATGAAGGATGACCTCGGACAACTGCGGAAAAAGAAACATTGGTCTTGCCTATGAAGGGTTCTTTTTCACAGTGTCTGAGGTCATCCGGCCCACCCGCTGATGTCTGCATCGTTCCACGGAGGAGCCAGTTGCAGGAGGAGGCCGACTTGCAGGGTTTTTAGTATCTCTTCTTTTCTGATAACCCATTCCAATTATTCTCTCTATGTTAGTTGATCTCCTATTTGTTTTCCTAGACTGTATATTTACCTAACCTTGAAGACCTCGATCTGTATACCTAGCTTGACAGTTCCAGAACTGGGGGTTTGGGGTGCCTCCAGCCTATCCCAGATCTTACCAATCAGTCTAAAATTGTATTTCTTGTCTTCTTGAGGCATGATTGGCGCACAACCCATTATGAAGGATGACCTCAGACACTGCGAAAAAGAACCCTTCACAAGTAAGACCAATGTTTCTTTTGCTAAAAGGCAAATTTACTGATTGGAAGGTAATTAATATTTATAAAGCTTAGAAAAAAAGCTTCAGAGCATTATTGTACAGTGTTCTGAGCATGTGACATGGTTTCTTGTTTTTTGTTTTGTAAATTGGTGGTAATTGTAACCTGATTCATATTGCATGTGACCAGATTTAGGAGATATATTTGCAAGGGGAAAGGTCAATGCCTTTGAAAGGCCAATGCCTTTGAAATCAAATAACCAACTAACCTATCTGAAGCTTGAATTGTGCCTGGATGATGCTGTAGAGAGTCAGTGCAGCTTGCTGCTTTAGTCATGAGTTACTTTAGTACAGGAACTAGGAGTGTGTTGATAACATTTACAATCAATTCGGATAGCAAGGCATCTCTTGTGAAGTATTCCTGCACGAGATACTGGTCTGGACACTTTTGGAGTACTGTCTAATTCTAATCAGTCATAATAAGTAAGATATTAAACAGAATAGGGTTGGCTAATTACAACTTGGCTAATTGAAAGGTCAGATATTGAATACTAGTCAAGTATTTAAATCACAAATTTATTGGAAAGGTAACAAAAGGACTTGACAAATTCAAAGATGTCAGCATGTTGTCAGTCTCACATGGAGGGAAGGCCCACACAATTGACCCCACCAATGTGGTTGCAAGTTGTCATTTAAACAGAGGTGTATTTGATGTCATGGGATATTTTATCACTCATTTGACTACTGTTGTGGGCATAAAATGGAATGGTGCTAATTGCCACAACCAGAATGATTATAATTCTTCTCTGAACATTCTCCTGGTTTTCCTATCTATATATATAATTCTCATGGGTGTGCCCAGGAGAAATGCGTCCCGGCAGCCCAGCTGATTGGCTGGGCTGCAGGGGGCGCCTGATTGGCTGGCAGCACACCCAGGAGAATTCGCTTGCTGGGCAGCTGCGGAGGCAAGGCGGCGGGCCCAGGGCCGCAGCAGCGGAGCCCAGCGAGGCGGTGGGCCCAGCAAGGTGGCAGCGGCCCCGGCCGTGAGGCGGGGCGAGCCGGCGGGCCCAGCGCGATGGCGGCGGGCCAGGCCGTGGTGGCGGGGCCCAGCGAGGCGGGGCAAGGCAGCGGGGTGGGGCAAGGCGGCGGGGCCCAGTGAGGTGGCGGGCCCAGCGAGGCGGGGCAAGGCGGCGGGGCCCAGCGAGGCGGCGGGGCCGGGCCCGGCCGCGGAGGCGAGGCAGCAGGCCTGATGGCGGCACTCTGGGGCCGGCCAGGCCTGCTGGCGGCGGCGGCCGCACTCTGCCCCGCCGGAGACGGGGGGCCGGAGGAGAGAGAGAGGTAGCCTGGCCTGGCCTGGCCGGGCCCGGCCGCAGAAGCGAGGCGGTGGGACTGGCCGGGCCGCGGAGGCGAGGCGGCGGGACTGGCCGGGCCCAGCCACGGAGGCGAGGCGGCGGCGGTTGCACTCGGCCCCCGCAGGGCGGCGACGGCCGCACGGGTCAGCTAGTTGTTTATATTTTCTCCCGTTGTCTTCTGTGGGTATTTCTCCAGTTATCTGCTTCTTGGACTTCTGCTTTTTATTTTTGCTATTCGTTTCTACTAATTTGTTTCATGTTTTCAGTGTCATGCTGATGATTATACTTTGCATTTCTTCTTGGTCTTGCTTTTCCTTTGTTCTGTGAGATAGCTTAATATGGATAAGGTAGAATTGTGTCTCTTCCTCCTAAATCATCCTGCTTATTCTGTACTTTTGTGTTGTGCTCCTGTAATGGTAATTGTAGAGCAGTGGAGGGCTGTGTTTGTGACAGCTGTTCTATTCTGTACGTATCTCACAAGGTCTTGGATCTTCTCTTTATGACATTGTATTCCACTGCAGTCACTTCCCTCAGTTTCCTTTATTTGTCATTCTTTTCTTCCTGCCATTTTTGTGAATCATTCTTTCTTGCACTCATTTCATTGGGTGTTCATTGCCTTTATAAGATCTTCCTTATTCCATCTAGGGAGGAGAGCTGGTCTTGTGGTAGCAAGTATGAATTGTCCCCTTTGCTAAGCAGGGTTCACCCTGATTTGCATTTGAATGGGAGAATATATGTGAGTACTGAAAGTTACTTGCCTTAGGGGACTGGGCTACTTGGAGAAGAGTATCTGCATGCTTGCATGCAGAAGGTTCCAAGTTCCCTCCCTGGCATCTCGAGATAGGGCTGAGAGAGATCCCTGCCTGTAATTTTGGAGAAGCTGCTGCCAGTCTCTGTAGACAGTACTGAGCTAGATGGATTAGTGGTCTCACTCAGTATATGGCAGCTTTCCTATGTTCTTTCCTCAGTCGCCTCTCTGCTTAGACCAGGCCTGCTCAACTTCGGCCCTCCTGCAGATGTTGGCCTACAACTCCCATAATCTCTGGCTATTGGCCACTGTGGCTGGGAATTATGGGAGTTGTAGTCCAAAAACAGCTGGGGGGCCTAAGTTGAGCAGCCCTGGCTTAGACCCATTGTTGCCACCCCAAAATCTATCTGCACTTTATTGTGTAAACTGTACTGGTAACTGTAACTTTCATGAGCATGCTGAGCTCCAAACCACTTGACTCATTCCCTCTTTTTCACTAAGAAATAAATCTTCATAGGGATTTAGATGTAATAAACAGAAAAGAATGAAATGTGATTCTTTATTGTTGTAGTTGTGTTGTAATTCCGATCACAATAATTGAGGAATTGGCAACTTTGGAAAGCTAGACTTCTGAGGATTTTAGCAAGAGCCTGCAGAAGTAGCATGAAGAGTCGCATGTCCCTTTTTTCCAGACTTTAAAATGTGAAGATTAGTTCTCCCATATACTGAAATACGTATTTTGTTGAAATGTGTCTTTGATTTTGTATAAATCTTTTTCTACTGTGTACATGTAATGCACATACATTCAGTGTAAAGATTTTATGAAGGTAAATATTATTAATGCTGCCTGTATGAGTGAAAAATATATATTTCTCATAACAGTACATATAGTCAATATTGACCCGTGATATATGTGGTGGTTAAAAAGGGATAGTCCAAATACTATGCAATGTCCAGTGTTAGAGACTGTAAATGAACTGAACTGTAATGGACAGCATCCACTTTACTTTACCTTTAAACACATTGAAATCAATCATACAAGTTAGTAATGACTAACTTAAGTTGTATTAATTTCAAAGAGTCTTGGTCATAGCTAATATGGTCTGAATGCTGCCCAATATGTTCATATGATAAGTTAGCATGGTATGAAATACTTGGCTTTGATTGCATGCATTCAGAATACTAAATAATCTATATGCCATGGTTGGAAAAGCCCCATGTGAGAGATTTCCCCCCACAGCTCCCTCAGTTGTGTGAAGCTGCTGTTTTATTTCACAACTGTGATTTTAACTAGAATTTGTTTTTGTTTACAGGCTGGACTTGAAGATTGCTCGGAAAACAACATATTTTGGTTCTACTAACATTTCATGGTGTACTACAAAATGATTACTTCAGAGTTACCAGTGCTACAGTGAGTAGTTATTTTTTTTAGTGTGTGTGTGTGTGTGTGTGTGTGTGTGTGTGTGTTAGCAGTGCAGAAACATACTTTGGGGGAGAAGGATTTTTTTCCAGGTAAGATTTGGGATATGATTAGGAGTCCACAAATTCTGACACAGCTTTGATAACCAAGCTAAAATGTATGGTTACCAGGACCTTGACCATCTGCTGCACTTCAATCCTGTACATGTTTATTAACAGGTAAATTCCATTGTATTCAGCTGGGCCTGGTAAGCAAGCATACAGTTGCAGTCTTAGTCCCTGGCCTCATGCTGCATCGCTATGTGGGTTCAGGGGCAATGTCCTGAGCAGATGAGGCATTCAGGGTGTCTGGGCTATCCAGTGCCAGAATGGCAAGTCTCAGCTTCCTTCTCTAAAGCCAGAGGCAAAGCTTGGCACTGGATGGATGAGGCACTCAAGCACCTAGCCCATCCGGTGTCAAAACAGCCAACTCTCTTGATTTAGGAGTTGGAAAAATGAGGATCTTCTCTGTAGTTGAGCTGTGCCCTAGTGGGGTCAGTACTGCTGCATGGACAGGCTTGCCCCGCGTCTCCCCAGCTTTAAGTTGCTTCTCTCATCTGTAAAATAGAGTGATAGAACACTTCACCATGATGAGGGTGATGAGCAGAAATGTGGAACTCTGAATATGGTACATTGTATATCTTGACTGCTATATAATACTATTTTGCATGTTAACATTTGACTCTGGAAAGGTGACAGTAGTAAAGGCATAACTGTAACGAAACTTTTATTGGGCCTGTTCTTGCTGATTCGGTAAAGGAACCTAGCCTTTTTCATATTAGCTATGGAAGAGTGAGCTGAGTGCTAGTCTTTGTCAGTGAAATACAATTTACTGCAGTTGTATCTCTTATGAGGGGGTGCTGTTGGCCTCTTTTTTGGAATCTTGTAGGTGATGTTGTAAAACAGGCAGTTTCTAAGAAAGTCACAACTATAAGCTTAAAATCCAAATTTTATTGAATATAGAGTGAGTCTTAGATAAGATAGAACATGCAGGTATTCCCACACGGCATGAAGTGTGCATTGTATATTAAAGAGTGGAGGTATATTAAAGAGCTTCACCATCTCTGGCTGCCTTGAAACAAATCACTGTACACTGCCTTGAGATTTAGGTGTTAAGTGGTTTATAAATATAATTTTGAAAAATAAGAATTGGTCAGGAGGACTGGAGAAGGGAATGGAGGACAGAGAGAAAGAGTCTCGAGTGAGTTTGTGTAGATGAAGAGAATTGACTTGATCCAGGAAGGGAGCAGAGGAAAGAGAGAGAGGTAATCAAATTAGTTTGGGGAAGGTGAGCAGATTGAGTCGGTTTGGAGGACTGGAGGAGGAACAGAGGAGAGAGAAAGATAGATGTGAGCAAGTTGAGTGGAGACAGCAGATTGAACCCATCTGGAGATCAAAAGAAGAGGGTGGAGCAGAGAGATAGGAAAGTCCTGTAGGAAATAGGAGATAGGAAAGTCCTATAGAGAAGCTAGGAAAGAGCAGAGAGAACCAGCTTTGTTCTGTGAAGGGTGAGACACAACTCAGCTCTCTGGGTTTGGAACAAACCCTGGGGTGGAGTTGTGCAAATGAAGGGAGATTGCTGGGAGTCTGAAAGTGAGACTTGATATGGTGGCTGTCCCTGTGTTGCCAAGGGGCCACTGACAGGAAAATGAATTGTACCAATGCTGTGGGTAACTAAGCAGCCAGGGACTGTGATGTGGGTATCATGTGGCTAGAGTCACCTGAACTAGGAATGACACCCTGTGGGTATACTTGGCTAGGAAAATTGGACTAAAACTTACTCCTGATGGGTGGTAAAAGCCTCAGTTGTCCTCCAGCCATAGCTCTCACACGGGAGAGAGTGGTCTGCGTACAGATTTGTTTTTAATGGTGCACTTGTGTAAAGTCTTTCATGGATCAGACTAGAATGGGCCGTCGGTTATGAGCCTGCAATCTTGGGGTGGACCTTCAAGTCAGGGTCCATACAGGGGTACCCTTTTTATTCTGGGCAGGAGTTTTCTTTCACTACTTTCTCTAGTGAAAAGTAGATTGTGGGGGAGGGGGATGACACTCAAGTCTAGGTAGCTGGTACTTCAAGCGCACATCGTTGATAGCATTGCTCTGGAGTGCTTGGCTAGACATTTCAACTATGTTTTGGCTTAGCATGGGGAATTAGCTTGGCTGGAGGGAGCATTCCTGTTACAGTATCAATTCGAGCAAGTTTTGCGTTTTGGAAATGCTGAGGAGGCAGAAATGTAACACAACAGATTTGTTTAATGGTAAAATGGGTACATGAAAGCAAAAGTTAGGCAAGGTAACAAAGAATCTCACTGAAGGTAATTTAGCTTAGGGTCCAAATTTTCACTTTAAGGCTTGTTGTGGAAAGTACTTCAAGGCAGGAATAGAGGGAAGAGAAAAGGGGGCAAGGAGACTTAGAGGGAGAAGGTTAGTTTAAGCTAATCCCCCAGTGCTTTCGGTGCACTTGCAGGTCGATGCAGCGGTGGGTCTCTTTGCAGGAAAAAGCAGAAAGGCAGGAAGGGAAAAGGGTGAGAGGCAAATGGCTACCACTCACACCCTTGAGAACCATCAGGGTAAGGGTCCATATAGATTCTGATTCCGATTCTGCGGTCATATATATTATATATTATATTAATTTGATATCTATACCGCCCTTCCAAAAATGGCTCAGGGCAGTTTACACAGAAAAATAACAAATAAGATGGATCCCTGTCCCCAAAGGGCTCACAATATAAAAGAAACATAAGATAGACACCAGCAACAGTCACTGGAGATACTGTGCTGGGGGTGAATAGGGCCAGTTACTCTCCCCCTGCTAAAGAGGGGAGAATAAAGAGACTCACTCCATTAAAAGGTGCCTCATTGCCAAGTTAGCAGAGGTTGACATGTGGCTTGGCCAGGAGTAATTACACTCCAAAACATGTCTGGAGGCAATTGATAAGTCATGCTTTCTTCCTGGGGGGCAGAAACTCAAGTAGAACAATGAAGTTCATGGTTACATGAGCTGGTCAGTCTTGGGCAAAAGTAGCTTGTGGAAGTGTACATGGAAATGCGAATAGCTAGGCTTAAGGCTTATCTATGACATGGAGATGATGATACAGGTGCAAAGATATATATTTTAAATTTTAATTGACTGCCTCTGCTCTGGTTGTTGACAACTAATGGGCTATTAATGGTGAATTGGGAAATCTTGCTTTCTTATCTGAGTTGTGGTGGAGAGTGCTTGCCAGCTATTTCTCTTGTGAAATGGGAGTACTCTTTAACCTTAAGGAGCACTTTTTGAATTAGGTCTACTTGTTGCTTGGCTGTTTGTTCTTGAGATAATGAGAGAGAGGTTGGGGATGAAACTTTGCAGTCTTGGCTATTATGACCTTGGGGTACATTGCCCCCTGTTTTGCTCATGCCAAGCAACCAGCTGTGAGCGTTGGTCAAATATGGGCAGGTGAAAAATTCATGCTTTCATGAACTGAAGAATTCAAAATGGAGGCTGTGAGCCCACAGTTTAAATTGCATAGAGGGGTGCTTTCTGTGCTACTCCAAAATAGAGCTATTCTAGCAACAAAACAGATACAAACCTTACCTTGCAAGTGGAATGTTGACTTTTGTGGTTTGGGAATTTTGTTGATTCTAAGAGGTAGGCTAATCCGGGAAGGAGACCGAGTGGTTTTAACACCTGGGTGAGGCAAGCAGCATGGATGCCAGGTTTTGGGTTGGGGGGGGGCAGTCCTCATGAATGCTTTAGAGTAGCCATACAGAAAGTCTGTTTCAGGGTGTTGAGGAGCCCTGTGCAGATCCCTATGAGAATCAGATGCGATAGCTATGCTTCCTTGCTTGCCTGACGTCCTAGGCTGCTTTTTGGTTTCAGTGTGAAACACCATATCCTTCCTGGATTTGCTCAAACACAGGTCAAGCCAGACTAGGCACTTCTGTAGTGGTGCCAAAGGGGTGTACAGCGCGTCTCAGTTCTGGAGCATGCAACATACCCTCACATCCTATTTTTTGTGTTGCATCGTTAGGCAGCTAAACCAAACCAAAATTCAGTCTAAATTATTGTAAGCCTCTGAATGCAAATTGAAACTAGACGAACAGTTTTGATGAAAAGCTGGTGATATATTAAACTTAGGCAACATCTCAGTTGAGTATGTTGTTCACTGTAGTCCCATAGTGAAAGAAAGGGGCTTGTAAAATCATAGAGAACTAAAAGGACTTGATGGCCCCCTGGGATATAACCTATTTATTTGACTATGCTCATGGATGCTGTGTATTATTTGTAAGAATCATGTTGGTCTGAATTTGTATAAGTCCTGTGTGAGCAAGCTTCAGTTGGGAGATGGTATAGAGGTGGTTAAATTAAACCTCTATCAATTAAAGCTGACTGTAGCTAGAATTAAAGTGGAACAGCTAATGACTGCTAAACATTATACATGTTTTTAAAATGTTTAATTACATTTGTATTTAATGTAGTTTTTATTGTGTAGTTGTACTTTTTATGTTTTAAATGTCTTGTAAACGGTCTTGAGATTTTAATGAAAGGAGATATAAAAAATTAAGAATAAATAAATAAATTTGGTTAGAACTGAACCAAACATTGGATAGTGTCTACAGGGTCGTTTGAGGAAGGTCTCTTTCTGGTTCTATGCTCAGCAAAGTTGTGCTACCGCTAGTGGAAGAGAAAGGATGCTCTGTGATGTGTTCCTTATTTGCATGTCTACAGGCTTGTGCAAGAGGTTGGGTAATAGTAATAATACTTTGTGCCAAGTGCAGTAACTAATCTGGAACAGAGGTTAATGTCTTTGTGCGAAGAGAGTGCACTACATCTTTACTCTAGGACAACAGCATTAACATCCGCACAAGACTATTTTGGGTGCTACCCGTTAAACTTGTTGATTGATGGTCGCTCTCACCTTTTATATTGTGTAACAAAACTTAAGAACATAAGAACAGCCCTGCTCGATCAGGCCCAAGGCCCATCTAGTCCAGCATCCTATTTCGCACAGTGGCCCACCAGATGCCGCTGGAAGCCACAGGCAGGAGTTGAGGGCGTGCCCTTTCTCCTGCTGTTACTCCCCCGCAACTGGTACTCAGAGGCATCCTGCCTTTGAGGCTGGAGGTGGCCTGTAGCCCTCTGACTAGTAGCCATTGATAGACCTCACCTTCATGAAGTTATCCAAACCCCTCTTAAAGCCATCCAGGTTGTTGGCTGTCGCCACATCCTGTAGCAGAGAGTTCCATAAGTTGATCACGCGTTGTGTGAAACAGTACTTCTGTTTGTTGGTCCTAGATCTCCTGGCAATCAACTTCATGGAGTGACCCCTGGTTCTAGTGTTGAGTGAGAGGGGAAAAAAAAATCTCTCTCTCCACTTTCTCCACACCATGCGTGATTTTATAGACCTCTATCATGTCTCCCCGCAGTCATCTTCTTTCTAAACCAAAAAAGCCCCAGGTGTTGTAGCCTTGCCTCATAAGAAAGGTGCTCTAGGCCCCTGATCATCTTGGTTGCCCTCTTCTGTATCTTTTCCAGTTCTACAATGTCCTTTTTAAGATGTGGTGACCAGAATTGTACGCAGTACTCCAAGTGTGGTTGCACAATAGTTTTGTATAAGGGCATTATAATATTAGCCGTTTTATTTTCCGTCCCTTCCTAATTATCCCTAGCATGGAATTGTCCTTTTTCACAGCTGCCACACATTGAGTCTACACTTTCAATGAGCTGTCCACCACAACCCCAAGATCTCTCTCCTGGTCATTCACCAACAGCTCAGATTCCATCAGCGTATACTTGAAGTTGGGGTTTTTCTTCCCAATGTGGATCACCTTACACTTGCTAACATTGAACCGCATTTGCCACTTTCTCACCCATTCCCCCACTCTGGAGAGCTCCTTTTGGAGCTGCTCACAATCCATTTTGGATTTCACTACCCGGAAGAGTTTGGTATCATCTGCAAATTTGGCCACCTCACTGCTTACCCCTGCTTCTAAATAATTTATTAATGAATTAAAAAGCACTGGTCCCAGTACAGGTCCCTGGGGGACCCCACTTCCTTCTTCCCTCCATTGTGAAAACTCTCCACTTATACCTACCCTCTGTTTCCTGTCTTTCAACCAGTTAGCAATCCACACATGTACTTGTCCCTTATCCCATGACTGCTAACTTTCCTCAGGAGTCTTTGATGAGGAACTTTGTGAAAAGCTTTTTCGAAGTCCAGGTAGACTATGTCAACTGGATCACCTTGATCCACACACTTGTTGACTCTGTCAAAGACCTCCAAAAGGTTCAAGATTTACCTTTGCAGAAACCATGCTGGCTCACTCCCAGCAGGGCCTGTTCTTCTAGGTGCTTTACAATTTTGTCCTTGAGGATGCTTTCCATCAATTTGCCTGGAACGGACGTTAGGCTAACCGGCCTGTAATTTCCCAGATCGCCCCTGGACCCCTTTTTGAAAATCGGTGTTACATTTGCTACTCTCCAGTCCTCTGGTACAGAGCCTGATTTCAGGGATAAGTTATATATATATATTTGATGGCACTATGGTCACTGTTCCCTAAAGGGTCAAGGACACTGACATCACGCACCACGTCCAGGGTGCCACTCAGAATTAGGTCCAAGGTCGCCTTCTCTTTGGTTGGTTCCAAGACCAACTGTTCTAGAGTGCAGTCATTTAGCGTATCTAGAAATTTGACCTCTTTGTCCTGACCTGACTGTGAATTTACCCAATCTGTGTGTGGGTAATTGAAGTCACCCATAATTACAGCCCTTGGCTTCCTTGACGCTTCCCTAACATCCTCTTGCAACTCCCAGTCACTGTCGGCGTTTTGATCCGGAGGGCGATAGTATGTCCCCAGTAGCACGTTCCCTTTCAGGCCTTGTATTGTCACCCACAAGGTTTCTGTGGAGGACTCCTGTCCACCTAGGTTTTCTACCTTGTTAGATTCTACCTCTTCTTTAACATACAGTGCTACTCCACCTCCAAGGTGCCCCTCCCTGTCCTTTCTATAGAGTTTATACCCAGGGATAACAGTGTGCCACTGGTTCTCACTGTTCCACCATGTTTCTGTTATGCCCACTATATCTATTTCTGCGTTATCAACCAAGCACTCCAGCTCACCCATCTTGGCTTGGAGGCTTCTGGCATTGGCTTATAAGCACCTATACGCTGAATCTCTCACCTGATGTGTGCTATTCTTTTGACTCTTTGACCTGCTGGCACTGGTTCCCATCTGCTCTTTATGAGGTTCCGCTCTGTCCCCTTCTGTTTTATCTGAATCCTTTGCACCCTCACACTTTAAGAGATGGCGTTTGCCAAACGGGATACTACCCAGCTCCCATCGGCTGTTCCCCAGCAGTCTGGTTCCATCTTGGTTCAAGTGCAGCCCGTCCCTTTTGTACAGGCCTTACTTGTCGCAAAATGTATCCCAGTGCCTAACAAATCTAAACCCCTCCTCCCGGCACCAACATCTCATTCATGCATTGAAACTCCTCAGCTCTGCCTCTCTCACCGTACCTGTATGTGGAACAGGTAGCATTTCTGAGAATGCTACCTTGGGGGTCCTGGACTTCAAAATGCTACCTATCATCCTAAATTTGGCTTCCAGGACCTCCCGACTACATTTCCCCGCATCGTTGGTGCCCACATGCACCACGACAGCTGTCTCCTCCCCAGCACTGCCTAAGAGCCTGTCTAGTTGCTGTGTGATGTCCGCTACCTTCGCACCAGGCAGGCAAGTCACCGTGTGGTCAACATGTGGGTCACAAACCCATCTCTCTGTACCTCTGATGATCGAATCACCCACTACAAGGAGGCCCCCACCCCCCAGAGGAGTATCCTCTGTGTGAGAGGATATGGGCTCAACCATGGAAGGAGTCCCTTCTAAAGGAGCATTTTTCCCCTGAGTAGGAGATCCTCAGGATGGGTAGTGAACTGAGCATGCTCGAGACAGAACTGGACCACGTGACTTGTTTGTGGGCATAGCCTCCTCCATCGTAACCCCAGTATCAGTTCTGTCTTGCTCGGGATAGGACGTTTTAGGAGAGAGCTCATGCAGTTAAGCCTTTTCTTCAGTTCGTTTTATTTATTCTCCTTAATGACCAGCCTCTTGGCTATTGAGGGAGACAGGAGTCACAACTCTTCAGACTGTGCCTGCCTGGTGGTTCTCTAAGATTTCCCTACCCCCTTTCTCTCCACTTTGTGTCTGCAAGGGTGGGGAGGGAAGGGAGCTGCCTCTATTTGGAGCCAACAAACAAACAATCAGATAAGATTTCCTACTCAGGTTAATCCTTTTAGCTTGCATTCGGCTTGATTGGCTACTTACTAAAGTATTTGCATTTGTTTGGAGGGGTCCTGGTCGGTGCAGCAACTCAGAAGGACTCTTTCAGGGCTCAGCGTCAGAGGCTCAGGCTTCTCAGCTGCCCACTTGTTCTCTCTGTTCTTGTTGCCGCGTCTTAGCCCAGCATGACTGCTTCAGCTTCCCCTTCGACTGCAGCTGTGGCTCAGACAGTGGGGACGGGGACCTTGAGGCAGCACTTAGCCAAAGCCCCCAAGAGGTCCAGGCGCAGTGGACGCCAAGAAATAGAGGCGCAGGCCTGATTGAGTCCTTCCAGCGTCTGAAAGGGCACAACGTACATTTAAGGGAGTTCCTGTTGATTCAGGCGGCCGGCTGTAAATCAAAAGTGAAAGCAACCAAATGGCGCCAAGTGGAAGGATGAATCAAACAAGCGCCTTCACTTTGAGGGAGATGACAGGAGCCCAGTGGGCACTATCCCGGCGTCTAATCTTCTGGCCATTGGGGCCTCAGTGTTTGAGGGGGATCCGGCTGGTCCGCGCATTCCCTCCACGCTGCATGATGGATCGCCCACACGCTCCCCACACGCAGTCACCGCTGTGAGTAAAGACCTTTTCTCACCCAGGATTCTCAATGGTTGCGTGAGTTTTTTCGGAGCAGTGGGAGGTCTTGTGGCAGCATGCATGAGTTTCTTCCCCTTTGCTAAGCAGGGTCCACCCTGGTTTGCATTTGAATGGGAGACTGAGCGCTGTAAGATATAAAAGTTTTCCATTGAGCCACCTTCAGCCCCACTTGCTACTCCCCTGGCAGGGCCCTTACCAGTTCTGCGGGGGCCTCACCCCTTACACACAGGGATACGCGTGACTCCCAAGTCGTTCCAGGACAGGGACCCAAGCCCAGGCGGGCACCCAACAGTGTGAGCGATGGGCGATGGAGGGGTTGTTCTCACCCTCACCTGAACCCAGCCCATGGCTTGGGGCTTTTTTCCTCTGTATGAGCGTGGTTGGTGTATGCCCAGATTTTTTGCCATGCAAAACCAAGAGAAGGCACAGGGATTCTTTCTCCTCTTCCTCCCACCCTCGCAGGGGGACAGGAGTTGTTAACGCCCCAGGCTCCCCAGTGGAGCCAGTGTGGTGTAGTGGTTAGAGTGCTGGTCTAGGACTGGGGAGACCCAAGTTCAAATCCCTATTCAGCCATGATTCTAGCTGGGTGACTCTGGGCCAGTCACTTCTCTCTCGGCCTGGCCTACTTCACAGGGTTGTTGTGAAAGAGAAATTTAAGTATGTAGTACACCGCTCTGGGCTCCTTGGAGGAAGAGCGAGATATAAATGTAATAATAATAATAAGGCGGCCTTCCGGTCTCGCACCGGGTCAACTTGCGCCATTCCCCTTTTCCCTTCCCCCCAGTCACCTCAAGTGGTGCAGCAGGGAAATGCTTGATTAACAAGCAGAAAGATGCCAGCTCGAATCCCCGCAGGTAGCTATACATATACCAGCAATTTATGAAGAGCCTGAAAGGCATCACCTCGTACCCTCCCCTTCCCCAAAGACTGTGGAGGCCTACAGCCCAGTTACCACCTGACCATCAGTCAGAAAAGCACTCCTTGCAATCTCTGCCTCTGGACCCTACTGGGCCATTGGAGCCATACAAGGAGGAAGGGGAATTATCGGGGGGGGGGGGGATGTGACGCCGCCCTTTTCTAACTCTGCCAGACCTTTTTTCCTCAGCAGAACTCGAAGGTTTTACTATCTAAGGCACAGCTCACAATCAGTGCTGTCTCCCTGTCGGAAACTGCAGAGCCGTCTTCGCCCCTTGACTAACATGTTTTCCCTGCAGCTGATCCGGTAACATCCACAGTTACATTCCCCCCTCTATTTCGCAGGGTGATGTGTGCAGAGTGGCAGCGCCCGGCCTCGGCCAAACCGATGGGTGACCTCCCCAAGAAATATTTCCAGTCCCAGGGGACCCCTCAAAACCTTTGGCCACACCTAAGGTTGTCCCTTCCGGGGGCTCAGTTGGTCTCCTACACTCATAGGACAGGGACCTCTCTAGGACAACAGGCGCTGACACTCCCTTCTATTGAAGGTCCGAGATGCCTTCAGCCACGTCCCTCAAGATATGCACGACCAGCCCCATCTTGCTCGAGCATTTGACTCTGCACCAAGGCGCTGTTCGAGATGGCCCCTTTCAACCGGCCTAAGGTTTCACCAGGGCATTAACTAAATGGCCGAGACTGCTGCTCTTAGGGCCAAGTCTAGCTTAGATTGTACACAGTTGAGCCATAGTGGTGGGCGTGGCTGTATACAGGTCATCTTGGCTTAAGACCTGAAATGCTGACTATAATTCTAAGTTTCCTTTGATTACTGCTCCATTTGTGGGAGCTACCCCCTTTGGTCCCACTTAGACTATGTTTTTGGTCAAAACATGGGATAAGAGTAGGCTATGCCTTTTCCACACAGAGATCCCAATGGGTCCCTCTGTAGTTCGTCTGGTCCCTTTCACCCTTAAAGGCAACACTACTTCACACCGATTCCAGCAGTACAGTTCTCTACTGGGAGGCTGAGTGTGCGAACTTAGTGGCCAAGGCCACAAAGATGCTTTTTTGTCAGGAGAAGATCCAGATTTCATAATAATGTATTATATAGGAAAGTATAACAGGATGGTATCGGAGTTCTAAACTTAATGGCCTACTATGAAGCCTTGCATTTTAGGGATATTTTGTGGTTAATAGCACACAACATTTACCAATTTAGCGCCCTTCCTTTGGGACTGGCATCTGCGCCCTGGGTGTTCACCAAATGCATGGCCCCGGTGGTGGCAGCCCTGCAACAACAAAATATTCAGATATTTTGTGACCTCGACGATTGGCTCATGGTGGTTCACAACCCACAATCCCACCACGGAGACCTTCACGTGTCATAGAATTTCTGGGAATCCTTTTCAATTCAGTGCAATCCAAAATTTTCCTCCCTCAACGCAGAACCCAGGCGATCCTGGACTTATCAACACACCTGCTCTGCCACTCTACCCAGTCAGCGCGTACGGTGCAATCCCTGCTAGGGCACATGGCTGCCACCACCCATGTCCTCCTTCACGCCAGACTATGGGCCAGGGCTCTCCAGCACTGGTGTCTCTCCGTGTTCTCTCCTCATGAGCACTGGTTCCTCTCTGTGTTCTCCCCTCAGGAGGACTCCCTCGCCACCAAACTAACGCTTCTGCCTCGGGTACTGCACTCCCTTCTATGGTGGATGGACAAGACCAACCTCGCCGTCAGTTCCCCCTTCCACCCTCCCCGCCCAGCCCTTCTACTCACCACGGATGCATACTTGGACGGTTGGGGTGCTCATGCCAACAATCACAACATCCACGGCATCTGGACCCCGGCTGAAGCCTCTCATCATATCAATTATCTGGAACTCTTGGCCATATTCAAGGCCTTGAAAGCCTTTCTTCCCCTAATACGAGGCTCTCACGTCGTCTTTCAAACGGACAATACTACCGCCAAAGCTTACCTGAACAGACAGGGTGGCACGTCCTCCACCCCTCTCCTGTTCCTGTCCATGGACCTATGGCTATGGTGTATTCACCACGATATCATGCCCTCAGCGGTTCACATACAAGGACAAGACAATATCACGGCGGACAGACTAAGCAGAACTCACACAACATCTCATGAGTGGCAACTACATCCACCCACGCTCGGCTCCCTCTTCCGCCGTTGGTTCCTCCCAGAAATAAACCTCTTCGTGTCAGAGGCGAACGTGCAATGTCACCAGTACTGTTCCAGGTCCGGGATCAGACCCAATTCCTTGGGGGACACATTTGCCCTACCTTGGACGGACCGTCTCGTCTACGCCTTCCCTCCAATCCCTCTACTTCCTCGAGTCCTTCAGAAGATCTCCCAGGACTGCCCTCATTGCATCCTCATCGCCCCATGGTGGCCCAGGCGGCCCTGGTTTCCCCAACTCCTTCGTCTCTCCAACCACCAATACCACCGCTTCCCGGACATTCCGCACCTCCTCTCCCTGCAGAATGGTTGTCTTCTCCATCCAAACCTACAGCGTCTCCATCTCACAGCCTGGCACATAGTCCCGCCCTCCCGGCGGACCTGCTCAGAATAGTCCAGGCCTCATGTAAACCCTCCATGGTCTCCTCTTACTCCCACAAATGGACCCGTTTTCAGACTTATTTAAGGGACAGAGAAATTCCCCTGCACTCTGTCTCGGTGCAACACATTTGTGTCTACTTACTTTCCCTTAAGCAGGCTGGACTTAAATTCCCGTCATTGCGGATCCACCTGGCAGCCATAGTGGCTAACTCCCCTACCTCCACACCCTCGTGGTTCCAACGCCCTGCCGTCAAGCGCTTCCTTAAAGGGCTCACTCACCTTTACCCGGACCCGCCGGTCATGGCCCCGGCTTGGGACCTGACTTTGGTCCTCTCTTCTCTCATGAACGCTCCCTTCGAGCCCATGGCTACGGTTTCTCTCGATCTCCTTTCCTGTAAAGTGGCCTTCTTTACGACTATCACCTCGGCGAGACGGGTCAGTGAACTCAGGGCTCTTAGAGTTGACCCTCCTTACCTCACTTTCCATAAAGAAAAGGCCATCGTACGACCGGACATTGCCTTTCTTCCGAAGGTAGTCACTTCGTTTCACCGTTCCCAACCTATCTCCTTACCTGCATTCTTCGCTGAGCCAGCGACTGTGGCTGAATGATGCCTCAGGGTACTATACTAGAAGCTCCTTGCCAATTTCTGAAGACAGCCAGGACCTGAAGGACTGATGAACCTTGAGTGGAAGAGGGACCTGCTCGTGGGTACGTATCATGATTAGGTCTTAGAAGGGGAGAATCAGCCACTGAAGCAGGTGCGAGTGCCATCTGGCCCATGGAGGGCAGCATCCACTAATTCAATTTTTGACCGAGAATCCATCCTTTGGGCGAAGGACCTCATGGAATACATTCCTCCAGAGAATGCTGAGCTTCACCAGGATATCAACAAAATGGCAAAGGAAGTGGCCCTCAGGAAAGAGTCAAGCCTGTACTGGATTCAGCATGCCTCCAGGGCTATGGTGTCAGGGGTAGCCATTCGCAGGTCCCTCTGGCTTAAGAATCAGAGTGTAGATGCTAAGTCTGAACTTGCTCTTGCTTCCTCTTTATGTACAGGCAACAAGTTTTTTGGAAACTCACTTGATGCCATTGAAACCAGGGACAAGGAGGAGGTTATGCTTTCTGGCTGTAAGGAATGTCTCAGGCCTTTTCACCCCCCTATCTCCTTTTATCCCAACAGACAATTTCAGGGAAACTCCAGAGGTCAGTACAGGGACAACTCTAGCACAACCTTCAGAGGCCAGGGCTGAATTTTCTGGAGGCAACACAAGAGGACCCCCAAGGTCCCTAGAATTCATGCCTCTTCTCTTCCCTCTTGCAGGACAGTAGAAAACAACTGCTTGGTCCCAGTTGGGGGCAGACATGTCTTCGTCCCAGCCTGGGTCTCCACCACACAGGATCGCTGGGTGATCACTGTTTTTAATGGCTACTCCCTTGACCTCTCAGCCACACCTCCCAACCATTATATAGTCTTCCCAACATCCAAGAATCCGGATAAACATTTCCGCATGACTCCGGCCATTCTTCATTTTAGTCAGATCCAGGCCATTGAACCTGTTCTCTTGACAGAAATATGTCAAGGTGTATATTCTATATTGTTTCTGGTGCCAAAAAGAAATGGTTCCTGGAGAGCTGTACTGGACCTGAAACACCGCAACAAATTCATCAGGAAGCGGAAGTTGCGCATGGAATTGTTGCACACCATCAAGGAGGCAGTCTGGCCTTAAGATTTCCTGGCATCTTTGGATCCCTCGGAAGCTTATCTCCACATCCCCATACTACTGGAACACAGGAGATTCCTGATTTACCCATAACCAGCTGCTCGAGCCTCTGTCCTGAATCTCTGATTGGCTGATTCTTTGGTCCTTCACCCTCACATCTGATGTTTCCTTAATGGAATGTCTAATCTTGCTCGGCCTCTGGACATATGGCACACTCGGACATGCACAGAGCTCTCTGCATCTATCTCAGGGGTGCCAGGGAACTTTGGAATCAGTCCAGTTCGCCACTGATCTTCCACGCCTCTTCCCTGGGCACCAAGGTTTCCATAGGGCATGCATCGACTTTACCTATGAGACCCTCAATCTTTTGGTTCCATGAGGCATCATGGCCCACTTCACTCGCAGTGCACCCACCTCAGCAGCATGCTCCGCTTCTGGACATCTGTAAAGCAGCTACATGGTCCTTCATTACTCCTTTTATTTGTCATTATAAAATCTCATCTTTTCAGGAAGCCCAGATGGCACTTGGCCACAAGGTTCTTCAGCAAGTGGTTTAATTACATCCTGTCCCACGTAACCTTTACCACTTGGGCATGTCCCATTCTATAGGATGATCTACTACACTGCAGGGAAAGGAACATTGGACTTAACATGCAAGTTTACAGAGGTCATCTGACATTCCCTCATATGTATATATAGTTGGTGTAATGGGGGCTGGGTCTCAGTGTTTGGGTGGCAATGACTAGCAGGGAGAGTTCCAGTTTTTAGGATTCTTTCCTTCTGTTTGATCCGGTTTTCTGTCTGTTTTATAACCTATTGGCCTTCCTAGGCTTTTCTGTCTCTCTGTCTATGCCTGACTCTCCACAACAGTCCTGGAACTGGGCTTTGGCTGCTCCTGGTGGGCGTAAACTACCCTCAGTTTAACCTCAGTCCTGCCTGCAACAAGCATGCTGGGTACACAACCCATTCTATAGGATGACCTTTGTATACTGGGAAAAAGAACCCTTCATGGTAAATCGAACGTTCTTTTCACCTGTTCAGGCAGCAGGAGTCGGGAACTTGCACTGCTGCACATGCAGTGCTAGTCCAGATGTCAGTCATAGTTGCATAAAATTCATTAGTAAAAATGAATGGATTACCTGAGCCACTTTAGGAAGGATGGTATATAAATTGAATCAATAAATTGTAACTAGTGCTGTTCAGGTGATTATCTCTAGGATTATCTCTAGGAAATGTGTGGAAGAATACCTGTGTTATTGATTTAGAAATAAATTAAAAATATTTTTTCACATTAAGCTTTCAATTTTTTATGGTATAATATTTAAATCATGTTAATGTGTTAATTGATTTCTCACCTATCCCCAGTATCATATATTTCAGTTGAGCTATTCAAGTACTTGTAAAACCTGCAAGATAGTGTGTGTACTTCATATACATCCCTTCTCAAGAGAACTGATTATGTTGGATTAGGGTTCTCATGATCCCTGGAAATTAACATGGTGATGGAGAGTTGTGCTATAAGGTTTTTTCCTTGCACTTTTTTTAAAAAAAGCCAAATCAGATCACAATCTATTTAGTGCATCAGGAAAAATTGCATAGTAAAAATTGCCAAGAGATAATTTGATTTTATGCAAATAAGGAAGAAAACTCAGTTTTCTGGAAAACACAAATCTCTGGAAAAGAAGGTGGATTATCAATTCCAGAAATGCAGTAAGATTACCATGCGAGTCAATTGACCTGTAGAGCAAGTAACATATTAAAACCTCCCTGACCCATTTTTGGAAGGGCAGCATATAAATAAACAAAACAAATGTTAAGGATTGTATTTATTATGAGGTAGAACAGCTACTCAGTAAAATATTTTTAGCAAGCTTAAAGCTCAGAAAAACTAAGAGAAGGTTCTAATCCTGAAATGACAATTGTATTATAGAAGCTTTATTAGCATTGTAAGATCTATATTCAACAGAGCAGATTTGATTTAAATCACATCGAGTTAAACAGTTGCTCAGGAAGTCTCAATTCAATTATTTTAATCACTAGTGAGGAAGATTCTATTTAATCCTTTTCTAGTAAAAGTGTTTTCTTGTATTATATAACCTTAATGTTGTTGTTTGTTGTTTACACAGTCAGACAGGTGTTATTGACGGGTTTGTTTAATCCAGACATTGAGTCCTTCCCAAGGACCTGGGATGGCTGAATTTTATTAACAATATTGTTGTTTTTATAGATATCGTCGCAAAATATAGGCTGTTGCCAGTAAAGTTGCTTATTGTAACTTTTAAAAATTGTAATAATAATATTTATTTATTTATTTATTGGTTTGTTTATTTATTACATTTATAAACCGTCCCATCCAGAGGCTCTGGGCAGTGTACAACAACTTTAAAAAGACACAAAAAAACCACAATTCAAAACAGATTGCTAAAAACAATTCAAAAACAAAACCATTTAAAACCAATTAAAATAATTTTTAAAAAACACTTTACAAGCATTGGAAGGCCAGGCCAAACAAATAAGGTTTTAGGGCTCTCCTAAAGGCTGATAGCAAGCCTAAATTGCGGATATCTGCCAGTAGTGCATTCTATAGACAAGGAGCAGCAACAGAAAAGGCCCGGTTCCGAGTCGTCAGTGCCTCCCCTGGGAAGTGCCAAACCAGCTTGAGAGCCACCATTTGAACTGACTTGGGATGGGGAGAAGTTGCTTTTAAAAGCAGGTAAGGAGCTCCTTACCTGCTCATCCCTGCCCCACCACTGATTCGTTTGTGGTGTCAAATCTCCAAAATGCCATGCAGGGAACAGCGCCACAACTCCGCATGGCATTTTGGAGAGCAGGTGCCTCTGCTGGAACAGAGCAAAGCAGAATGGGTGCTCTTTCAGCTGTAAGTAGTTCTGTGTATTTTTTGGCCATGGTTTCCAATGCTTGGCAATGTGGGATACGATTTTACCCCACAATAATAACGTTTATGTCTTCATGATAACTGGTGAGGGCTAAAAAAATAAATAGGCAATTTCAGCCAAGTCAACATAAGAAATTTAAAATATTGGGTGGTATAGCTAACATGTCGTCTTTTGTCTTCCTGTTTGCTCATAGTCTGTAAAAGAAAGACAGGCTTTCCTGCTTGTTCCTTTCTCAAATGTTCTCAATTTAGAATGAGTTAGTCCAAAGGATGAACAAATTCACTCTACATCTGCAGAAGAGGCTAGTGCTCTTAAAAGCTTGATTACCACTTTAGTTGTCTCTGAATCCCAAATGCTTGAGTGACTTCCACCAACTCTCTGCTATGACTTCGTTTAACACTTCATTAGCAAACGTATAGTTCTTGAATTGATTACCCTAGCTGTGACATTTTCACTTGGAATACGTTTCCTCAGGAGTGCATGAATATGTTTTGTTTCACTTTATGTTCCTCTTCCCTGTTCCTTGCTTTTATGTCCAGATGACTTCTCCTTACTCAGATCTTCTCCATTTCCCCCAAATCCTCTATTCATTGACAACCTTTGTCTTCACACTTTTAGAGAAAGAGGTAAGGGCATGACTCTGTGTGCGCATATACACTACCTGCAGAATGGGACTGATCAGAACTCTCATTTCCATAGACTGCTAACAAATATGTTTGTAGATCATAATTAGAAGTTATGATACTTATTCATGTTAGCTTTGATTAAGTTCATTGTTTGATTAATTGTTCTAAGAATTATAAAATGTGATTTAAATAAGAACCGATTTTTCTTGAAATTTATTTTTATCCACCCCGATAATTAAGGAAATAAACAATTACTTCCAAATCCTCAATTATATATGATTAAAAGTTCCATTTGGATGGACAGCTAGGTCAAATTAGTATTCAGTACAAATGGAGGCTGGGAGGAATTACGATCAAGAATGAAATAAAATTGTTTTACCAATTTTAATTTACTTGACAGAAAAAACACCGATAAATTTCTATATTAGACAGTATAGATAGATAGATGCTCTCCTTTCAATTTCGACAAGTTGAATCTTCTCTGTTGCAGGACACAAATTAGAGGATATAGAAAAAGTAAAGTGATGGTGTTGAGCCAGAGTTTGATGGCTTTTTTCTCCTTGGATGGAAAAAGTTATCTAGATTGCATGCCGTGATGTACAGGATGAGGGGGGAAAGCTGCTTATATGGCAAAATGGAGCTGAGATTTGAATGACGTGACATTTTTATTATTTCAAAGTCTGATTGTACAATTCATGTCTTGTTTGAATGGATCAATACAAATGATAAACACACACCCATCAAATTTACTGGCCACATGAAAGAGCATCAAATTTCCCTTCTTGGATGTCATGCTTTATAAACATGAAGATAAGATCATTACTAAGGGGTGCCATAAACTCACAGAGAAGCATGACTGTTTACATTATAACAGTTTTCATCCTGAGCACATTAGAGATAACTAGTTGGGCTGGGCCCAGAGCATCTGCGCCTCTGGCCAGCCCACCCACCTGCTGCCACCTTCGCCCCCCACAGCGCTTTTCTTGTCGTCGTTCTCCCCCCCCCCCCAATTACTGGCTGGCTGGCCTGCCCACCGCTTTTTGACAAGCCGGGCACTGGCTTCTCCTCCCCCACTCCCATTTCTAGCTGGTTTCTAGCGGCCTGCCCACCGCTTTTTGACAAGCCGGGCACTGGCTTCTCCTCCCCCCACCACCACTTTCTGGCCAGCCGCAGCCACCATTTCCTCGCTCCCACCAATCCTGTGGCTATCCAGCAGCTCTCTGAAATCTTGCGAAAGCTGCCATGCATGGGATTAGCCACAGGTATGCCTTAGAGAATTAATTATATAGAAGATGGATAGTTTTTAAAAGTTAAAACTGAATTATATTTGAGATAATACTTGAATATGAACATTCCAGATAAAACATGCTCATATTTTCAGAAAAGTTTCTTTTTTTCTCTTGGTTGCTAAAAATACCTTTTCAAGATGGTTTCATAATGGTACATCACTCCATGGAAGATGTGTACATTTACAGAACTGGAACTGGAAATTGCTGATTATTTACCTATAAATCCATGAATGGCTTGGGCCCAGGGTATTTAAGAAAGCACCTTCTTCTTCATGAACTCCACCGCCTATTAAGTTCATTAGGGGAGGACCAGTTGCTGTTGCCAATGGCTTGTTCGTTGGCGACCCAAAACTGGGCCTTTTCTAGAGTTGCCCTGAGGCTCTGGAACACACTCACAATGAAATTACTCTCCCCATCTCTGATTGCTTTTAAATGATATTTGAATTCACATCTGTTTCATTAGGCTTTTAGTTTATGATGTTTTAGGTTTTTAATGTTTTATTTTTGCCAACTGCAGTCTGTTTTCTATGATGTGGTTTTTAGCTGCTGCTTAAGTTGTAAACTGCCCTGAGATTTTACATGGGGGAGCATATAAATGCACTAAATAAAATAAATAATTATTTGAGAAGCACATTATGAATAGGGGAAGATGAAACAGGATAGCAAAGTATAAATTTAATCATAAAAATGAAGTAAAAATTATGAAATGTTGGGTCTACATATAGTTATTGTAAGTGTTAGTTGACTATGGTTTATTTAATGTGGAAATTTGATGTTGCTGGTTGAATATGGTTTATTTAATGTGGAAATATGATTTTAGTAATAATGTACAATTTTATTGATTTGTATTTGTGTAATAATTAAAAAGAAGAAAAAGTGGAACCTTGTGCAATGAAATATTAGTAATCCCTCATGAGCCTGGGATACAGAACTAGCACCAATTGAAGGGACTGTAGATGAAGTTGTAGCTCTATATAACAGCTCACTGTTAGGTATATTAATGAAATTTAGAAGTAAGAAATGCCTGTGCTTTATTCAAACTAACATTACAAATATATCCAGTATTGGAGATGGAGCTGCCCAAGTATATATATTTGTTTTTGCTAGTAGGGAAAGAAGTTAAAAAAGAAAAATGAAACTGTCAGTGTTCTAGTTAAGTGTTATTACCTGACCTTTGTTGTTTGACCTTAGGTCCTTATTATCTGGCCTTAGATGTTTGATAAAATTACCATGAGAAACAGGAGAAACTTGAATAGTTGGAAAGAAGACTAATATTATGTAAGGAGCGAAAATATTGAACTCAGTGGGCTTACCTCTGAGCAAGCATACATAAGAGCAGACTGCAAGTGTCATAGTAGTTGTAGAGAAGATTTGTGTTCATATTTTTTTTAATTGAAAATAAGCAATAATATGGGCATATTAGCATTACTCCATTTTATATTATCAGTATCTGAAAGGACTATAACCTTTTGTTAGAACTTTTACTTTGCACTTTGTAGATTCCCGAAAATGAGAAGTTTGTACAAATTAAAAGAAGCTTCACCACTTCTTGTATATCTGAGCACACAAACGTTCATCAGTTTATCATGTAGGAGATGGAGGAATAGGAGGCAAGTCAGAAGCTGTAGAAAGGCCTTGCCACTATATTTCAGGATCAGGTAGACTAACAATGTTTGGATTACTGAACATGCAGAATGCAGTACGGTGCAATCACTACTTACTTTACTATCTTTAAATCTTGGATTTGGGAGTTTTGCAGAAGCATGAATTGGAAGTAACCATATTATTTTGTAAGCATCAGTCTGGAAGAGAAAGTATTGCATTAACAAGTTCTAGTAAGAACTAATCTGCCTACTTTCCTTGCATTATCACTACACCTGGGCTAAATTTGGTCCAAGTCGGTTAGGCAGTTCACAAGTTAGTCCACTTGCACCTCAAATATTCATGTCTCTGTCATCTTGAATCAGGGTGGATGACAACACTAAAAACTACACCACTGAGCTGTCTCTGTGTCCCTACACCTGTACTCAGTTTGGTTCATATTGGTCCAGGCATTGCCAAATTGATAGGGGGACACAGGTGTACACACATAGAGAATGCTGGGTGATCTTATAAGCCTTCTAGAAAGTAGGCTAAAAATGTGCATAAGATTAAAAAAAAAACCTTCCTCCCTGCCCCACCAACTTTGAATTTCCCCCTTGGGAAAAATCTGTTGCTGAAGTGACCTTCTCCCATTTTTCCTCCCAATTTTTCCATCTATCTCACTGCTTTCCTCTTTCCTAACCCCACAGGCTTGCACCTCACTAAATTTACTGAAATGATTGTCCTTGATCTAAGGTAGTATCTTAAGTCTTTTGCGGATAATGTCCACTTTGTAAAAATGAGAGATTAAAAGAAACTAGTGTAGGCCTGCACAACATAAGGCCCAGGGGGGTGGATCCAGTCTGCTGGGCTTTTTTCTGTGGACCCCAGGTAGGAATATCCTGCAGCAACAGCAGGTGCCATGAAGAGCTCTTGGCCTGTCGTGTTGATGAGCAGCAGCAGCTCAGGACAGTTGGCTACTTGAGACCAGATGCCGCCTGGGCTAGAGCCCACTGACACCATCCCTCTTTCCACTCAGCTTTTCCCTGACTTCAACCCTCTGTATCTCACTTGAATAAATATTTTTAATAGGTGTTGTTTTTTTTAAATGGCCAACTTACTGCCATTGCGGGACCTCGGGGGATCTCCTGTGCTTCCCCCTCTCCCTGCCCGCCTTCCCCCATCGCAAATGGCCCGTTTAGGCTGAGGGGATGTGTCTGGGAGAGCAGAAAGGTGGGGATAGAGTGGGGGCAGCAATATCACAGGTATCAGGCAGAGGGAAGTATGGCGGTGGGAGTTGAGCAGGTCATTACAGGGGGAAACGGTCCAGGCAATTGAGGCCTGTTTATTTTCCAGCACTTCTCCCAACACTCTGACCACAGGGAGCTCTGAGAACACTCCCTTGAGGATTATGGTGCTGATGCTGAATGCCAGGTCAGTCAATGCTAAAACATCCCTCATCCATGATTTGATTGTGGATGAGCGTGCTGACCTGGTATGTGTGATGGAGACCTGGTTGGATGAGCTTTGTGGGGTTGGTCTCTCTCAGCTCTGTCCTCCAGGTTTTCAGATCATGAAACAGCCCCACCTGGAGGGTTAGGGAGGGGGCGTTGCAGTCATCTATCGAGAAATCCTCCCAATTTCCAGGTGCCCATTCAGGCAATCTCAGAATTTTGAGTGTTTGTCCTTGAGGGTGGGCCTCCGGGATAGGCTGGGGATTCTGCTGGTGTACCGACCACCCCGCTGCACTTCAGTCTCCCTACCTGAGCTGGCGGGGGTGGTCTCGGGTTCCCCCAAGCTTATTGTTTTGGGTGATTTCAATGTCCATGCTGAGGCCCCCCAGTGGCTGTGGCTCAGGATTTCATGGCCTCCATGGCAACCATGGGCCTGTCTCAGTTGGTATCAGGCCCTGCCCACATGGCAGGACATACTCTGGATCTGGTTTTTGCCGACCAGGGAATAAATGATCTGGATGTGGGGAAGTTTGAGATAACTCCCTTGTCACAGACAGATAATCATCTGGTTCAGTTTAGTTTGACTGCTCCGTCTGCCCTCTGCAGGGGTGGTGGGCCGATTAGGATGGTCCGCCCCGGAGGCTTATGGATCCGCTTGGATTCCAGAAGGCCCTCGGGGAGTTTCCAGTGTCCAGAGCTGGTGACCCTGTCGAGGCCCTGGTTGATCTCTGGAATGGAGAGACGGCTCGGGCTGTTGACATGGTTGCTCCTAAACACCCTCTCCGGCTTGGTGGAGCCTGTTTGGTTCCTTGGTTTTCCTTGGAGCTTAGGGCGATGAAACAATTTGGGCGACAGCTGGAACGATTCTGGAGGAAGAGTCGTGATGAATCTCACCGAACACGGGCTAGAGCCAATTTTAGGGACTACTCTGTGGCGGTGGGGGTGGTGAAGAAATTCTTTTTCTCCACCTCCATTGCATCTGCTCAGTGCAGACCTGCAAAGCTGTTTCGTGTAGCAAAGACATTGCTGCACACATCCCCCCAGGTAATGGGGGAGGAACCATCCACAGCCCGCTGTGATCAGTTTGCCTGTCACTTTGCAGATAAAGTCGCTTGCATCCGTGCTGATTTGGACTCCAGAGTTTTGGCAGTTCCACCAGACGTGCTTTTGGTATCATCTGGTTCTGTTGTGTTGGATTCTTTTCAGTTGGTGCAGCCTGAGGATGTGGACAAGATCCTGGGCAGTGTGCAGGCTATGTCATGTGCTCTTGACCCTTGCCCTTCATGGCTAATAAAAGCTGCCAGGGAGGGTACAGGTAGATGGTTGGAGCTAATTAATAATGCCTCATTAAGGGAGGGCAGGATGCCATTGTGCCTCAAGGAGGCAATGATAAGACCATTATTAGAAAAGTCCTCCCTTGATTCCTCCAACCCGGACAACTATAGACCGGTCTCTAACCTGCTCTTTTTGTGCAACGTGATAGAGCGTGTGGTGGCATCCCAACTGCAGAGGGTCTTGGATGATACGGATTATCTGGACCCTTTTCAATCTGTCTTCGACCCCAGATATAGGACTGAGACTGCCTTGGTCGCTCTAGTAGATGACCTATGCAAGGAACTAGACAGGGGGAGTGCGTCCCTGTTGGTTCTGCTGGACCTCTCAGCAGCTTTTGATACCATCGACCATGGTATTCCTCTGGGCTGCTTCTCAAGTATGGGAATTGGAGGTACTGCATTGTAGTGGTTCCGGTCCTTTCTTGGGGGGAGGGTCCAGAAGGTGGTGCTGGGGGACTACTGCTCGGCTCCGTGGCCATTGGCCTGTGGGGTCTCACAGGGTTTGGCCTTGTTCTCCATGCTGTTTCACATCTATATGAAACTGCTGGGAGAAGTTATCCAGGGACTTTGACTGAGTTATCAGCAATATGCAGATGACACTCAGTTCTATCTCTCCTTGTCACCTGATCCTAGGTAGGTGGTGGATGTCCTTAATCGGGGGCTGGAGGCGGGCTAATAAACTGAAATTGAATCCGGGCAAGACGGAGGTAATGTTGGTCAGTAGGAGAGCCAATTGGGATGAGGAGATCCTACCAGTTCTGGATGGGGTTACACTCCCCTTGAAGGAGCAAGTACACAGCTTGGGGGTATTAGTGGGCCTGGCTCTGCTTTTGGAAGCTCAGGTGGAGGCGGTGGCCAGGGGTGCCCTTGCATGGGTTCGGCTAGTGCGCCAGCTGCGTCCCTTTCTCAAGAAGGCAGATCTGGCCACAGTTACCCATGCCTTAGTCACATCACAGCTGGATTACTGTAACATGCTCTGTAAATGCAGCAGGTAGGGTTTTATCTGGAGTTGCCCTGTGAGAGCACATCACACCTATTTTGGAAGAGCTGCACTGGCTACCAGTTTGTTTCTGGGTCCAATTCAAGGCGCTGGTTTTGACCTTTAAAGCCCTTAACAGTTTTGCCCCGGGATATCTGAGGGAGCGCTTGCTCCCAAGGGTTGCTCCCCGCTTGACGAGGTGTTCTCAGGAGGCTCTGCTCCAGGTGCCGACAATGAGCGAGGCTTGGTTGTCGTGCACGTGGGACAGGGCCTTCTCTGTTGCTGCCCCCAGACTCTGGAATGCTCTCCTGATGGTTATTCGCTCCTCAGTCTCCATCACAGCTTTTAGAAAGCATGTTAAATCTTGGCTTTTTACCCAGGCTTTTATATGATTGTCTCTGCTGCTGCTTTTTGTATTTTGTACTGTTTTTTATGCTGTGTTTTAAATTTCTAATCAGATTTGTTTTATATTTTTAGTTTAATATTTTAATTGTGTCTTTTTTACAATCTTGTTTTTAAATTTTGCTGTAAACTGCCTTGGGATTGTTTTAATGAAAGGTGGTATATAAATTTTAACAATAAATAAAAATAAAATACATTTTGGGCCTCTCTGTGCTGGCGGTGGCGATTTTGGAGGCTGCCGTGCATGCGCACTGGCCATCTGCATGGCCATGGCCAGTTTGCATGCTCAGAGGCCTCCAAAATGGTCACCCAAAATGGGCTGTTTGAGACCCAGGGAGGCTGGTGGTGGGAGAGGGAACATCTTTGAGATGACAAAGATGACAAAGAGAAGCCCAAAATGGGCTGTTTGAGACCCAGGGAGGCTGGTGGTGGGAGAGGGAACATCAGGAGACACCCTCTCACCACAGCCTTGGCAGCCGGTCCGGAGGCCCCACAATGGCGGTAAGTCTGTCATTAAAAACAACAAATTATTTCTTCCCACCACCAAGCCAGGTCTGAACCAGTTTGGACTCGAGCCCGACCAGGCTAAGCTCTAGTGTGCACAAACCTGGAGCACACCTGGTTCGATTCGAGTAGAGTTCCAAACGGGACGGGATTTTCCGATTTTGTGCACACCCAAATTAACACTTGGGCAGGGGATGGGACAGTAAATACAGTTCTAATACATTTGTTTTTGTTTGGTTTTTCTGTCAAATATTTGATAAAAATATAAATATGCACCACATTTATATACTGCCTGATATGTGTGTATCTAGGCAGTGTACACAATTTAAAGCAACAAATATAAAATAGAGTAAAAACAATCAAAACTGTTAAACAGAATAAAAAATTAAAACCATTTGGTAGGATAAAAACAGAGCTTAAAATTAATTTCAGTTAGAAGCCTGAGGAAACAGGTGATAGATCTTTATTACGTTACTTGACCAAATACAACAATTACCGTTCATAACAACATACAGTCGGTACGATCAATCTATCGAGTTAAACACATTGAAGTAAGAAAAAAATTATCCTAATAGGGATACTAACCAATTGAGGGATCCTTAATCATTACTTGGTGACTTTTATACACAATAATGCAAAATTTAGCAACACAAGAAGTAACAAATATATTATTATCAGCAAAAAGTAAACCCATTAAAAGGGGTAAAATCTAGGGGTGTGCAATTCGGGTTTTCGGGTGATTCGGCTCGGACCCGAACCGAATCACCCCTGTTCTGTTTTGTGCCCGAATCTGGGTCACCCGAATCACCCTTGATTCGGTTCAGATTCGGATTTAATCCGAATCTGAATCCGACTCGATTTGGGGGGTAAAAAGGGTCCCAGGGGTAAAATTTTGGGGTGGGGTGGTAGTGCCCAATGGGTAGAGCCTACCACCCCAATTTCAGGGGGATTGGGCAAAGTCCTGATTTTTGGTGAATTTTTGAGGTTTTAGTGACTTTGGGGCAGTTCGGGGGCATAGCATGGGATCTGGGCAAAAGGAGTGGGGTGGGGTGGTAGTTCCTAATGGGTGCAGGCTACCACCCCAATTTCAGGGGGATTGGGCAAAGGGCTGATTTTTGGTAAATTTCTGAAATTTTCATGTCTTTGGGGCAGAAAGTGGGGCCTGGGGCAGAATAGTGGGGTGGGGTGGTAGTGCCTAATGGGTGGAGGCTACCACCCCAATTTCAGGGGGTTTGGACAAAGGGGTGATTTTTTGAGAATATTTGACGTTTGGGAGTCTTTGGGGCAGATTGGGGGCAGAAAGTGGATCTGCCCCAAAGGAGTGGGGTGGGCTGGTAGATAGTGCCTAATGGGTGGAGGCTACCACCCATCCCCAATTTAAGAGTGATTGGGCAGAGGGGTGAATTTTGGTGAATTTATTTTTATGAGGTTTGTCTTCATAAGGTGAAGTGTGCTAAATTGATTACTTCCTCATATTATTCATAGTAAAGGAAAGTGTGAAAAAGTGAAAGTGGGGTCATGAGAGTTGTCTAATTGAAAAAAAATCTCATTTGCTATGATACAATGAGAATTCACACCTCAGAAAAAACTATCCTAGGCGGTCTCTGAATCGACGCATATTGCAGGTAACACACTTGATTTGGTCTTTTACTCTGATAGATATGGTGTTCTGTGGGTGGTGACTCCTGTAACCTCCCCATTGTCATGGACGGACCACCACTTGGGACGAGGGGCCTATTAGAATGGTCTATCCAAAGAGGTTACTGGATCCAATAGGATTCCAAGAAGCCTTGGAGGGATTTCATGTTGGCGCTGCCTGTGATCCTGTTGATGCCCTGGTTGAGAATTATAACAACTTGCTTACCAGGGCAGTAGACACGATTGCTCCTAAGCGTTCCCTCCCACTTGCCTCAAAATTGGCCTCTTGGTATACAGAAGAACTACAGGGGCTGAAGCAGCAAGGTAGACGACTGGAGCACAAATGGAGAAAGACTCGACTCAAATCTGTCAGATTACGACATCTAGCATATTTAAAAATCTATGCTCAGGCAATACGTGTGCCAAAGAAGCAGTTATTTCCTGCCCGTATTGCTTCTTCGAGTTCAAGTCCAGCGGAGATGTTCAGGGTTGTGAGGGGACTAGTATCTGCCCCCTCCTCCCCTGAATCAGAATTTGGAGGCATCAGTGACCCACTGTGAGGTGTTTAAAGAATTTTTCACAGATAAAATCTCTCAGATTTGGGCTGACTTAGATGGGGACGCCATAATTAATTCGATGTCTGAACTGGAGCTATCCAACAACACCTCTTATGTGATTCGACTGGATTGGTTTCAGCTTGTCACTCCTGAAGATGTGGACAAACTGCTTGGGGTGGTGAGGGTCCACCACTTGTTCTCTTGAACCTTGTCCAACATGGCTTGTTCTGTCTAGCAAGTAGACGGTCATAAGAGGTTTGGTGGAAATTTTAAATGTCCTCTCTGAGGGAGGGCAGGATGCCTCCTTGTCTTAAGGAGGCAATAATCAGACCTCTTTTAAAGAAACCTGCATTAGATCCCTCAGAGTTGAGCAATTATAGGCCTGTCTCCAACCTCCCATGGCTGGGCAAGGTAATTGAGAGGGTGGTGGCCTCTCAGCTCCTGGCGATCTTGGAGGAAACTGATTATCTAGACCCATTTCAGACTGGCTTTTGGGCAGGCTGTGGGGTGGAGACTGCCTTGGTCGGCCTGATGGATGATCTCTAATTGGGAATTGACAGAGGAAGTGTTACTCTGTTGGTCCTTCTGGATCTCTCGGCGGCTTTCGATACTATCAACCATAGTATCCTTCTGGAACATCTGAGGGTGTTGGGAGGCTCTGTTTTACAGTGGTTCTGCTCCTATCTCTCCGATAGGTTCCAGATGGTGTTGATTTAAGATCGCTGCTCTTCAAAATCTGAGCTTAAATAGGTGTCCCTCAGGGGTCCATACTGTCTCTGATGTTAAATAACATCTACATGAAACCATTGGGAGAGATCATCAGGGGATTTGGAGTGGGGTATTATCTGTATATTGATGACACCCAGATCTACTTCTCCATGTCAACTTCTTCAGGAGCTAGCATATCCTCCCTAAATGGCTGCTTGGGAGCAGTAATGGGCTGGATGAGGGATAATATGCTGAGGCTGTATCAAGATAAGTCGGAGGTACTTATTGCACAAGGTCAGGACACAGGAGACTATTTTGATCTGCCTGTACTGGATGGGGTCACACTTCCCCAAAAGGAACAGGTTCGCAATGTATACTTCTGGATTCACACCTCACAACCTGGTTTCTCAGGTTGAGGCAGTGGCCAGAGGTGCTTTCTGTCAACTTCAGTTGATACATCAACTGCATCCGTTTCTGGAGATCAGTGACCTCAAAACAGTGGTACATATGTTGGTAACCTCCAGACTTGACTTCTTTAACACACTCTACATGGGGCTGCCTTTGTACGTAGTCCGGAAACATCAGTTGGTTCAGAATGTGGTGGTCAGGCTGGTCTCTGGGTCATCAAAATTTTTGTTTTAATTATTAACTGATTTTAATGGTGTTTTAATGTAAACCGCCCTAAGCCTTTTCGAAGGGCGGTATAAAAGTTTTAATAATAAATAATAATAATAATGCAAGATCTAATAATAACACCAGAATTAATAAGTGAAAGAGCAAAGAAAATTAAAAATTGGACTGCTCCAGGCGATGATGAACTGCATGGCTTTTGGCTTAAACACCTAACAAGCCTTCATAAACAACTATCAAAACAGTTCAATCACATGTTGCAAGGAGGTGATATTGAACAATGGCTAACAACTGGGAAAACTCATCTCATCATGAAAGACCCAGCAAAAGGTGCAGTTCCAAGTAATTATAGACCGATAACCTGCCTGCCAACCATGTTCAATTTGTTAACTGGAATAATAGCAGATGAAGTGATGCAACACTTATTAATTAACAAACAGCTTCCAGTTGAACTTGCCTGAATACCAGAGGCACAAAAGACCAGCTGCTGATTGACAAAATGATTTTAGAAAACTGCAAGAGAAGAAAACCCAATCTAAGTGTTGCATGGATTGACTACAAGAAAGCCTTCGATTCATTGCCTCACACATGGATACTAAAATGTTTAGAAACAACTGATGTCAGCAAAAACGTTCAGATATTTATATAAAAAAAGCAATGAGCATGTGGAGTACACAGTTAACAATCAATGGCGAGACACTTGGATAGGTTAGCATTACAAGAGGTATTTTCCAAGGGGACTCACTATCCCCTCTGTTGTTTGTAATCGCCATGACCCCACTTTCACAAATACTAAACAAAACAGGCCTCGGATACCAAACATATAAAACATCAAGTAAAATAGACCATCTGCTGTACATGGATGATCTGAAATTGTACGGAAAGTCCCAGTCGGAAATTGAATCACTGCTAAACATTGTCCGTATATTCAGTAGCGATATAGCAATGGAGTTTGGACTAGACAAGTGTGCTGCATTAATAATGAACAGAGGGAAAATAAGAAAAACAGAAGGAATAGAACTGCCCAATGGAAGCAAGATCAAGAACCTGGAAGAGAAAGAACATTACAAATACTTGGGCATTCTCCAGGCTGATAACATCGCACACACTGAAGTTAAAAGAAAAATAGGAAGTGAACACATCAGGAGAGTTAGAAAAATCCTCAAGTCCAAACTCAATGGCGGGAACACCATACAAGCCATAAACACCTGGGCTATACCTGTTATCAGATACACTGCAGGAATAATAGACTGGACCCAGGCAGAGCTAGAGACGCTGGATCGTAAGACCAGGAAAATAATGACCATCAATCATGCTCTGCACCCCTGCAGTGATGTCGATAGGCTCTACCTTCCTCGCAGCTCAGGTGGAAGAGGAATGCTGCAAGTCCATCAAACAGTAGAGGAGGAGAAAAGAGGCCTTGAAGAATATATCAAGGACAGTGAAGAAGATGCACTTCAAATGGTCAATAACAAGAAACTATTCAACACCAATGAAACAAAGCAGGCCTACAAGAAAGAACAAGTCAAGAACCGAGCAGAAAAATGGAAAAATAAGCCAGCCCCTGCATGGCCAATATTTGCACAATATAAGTGGAAAATCAGACATCACCAAGACCTGGCAATGGCTTAAGAATGGTTACTTGAAGAAAGAAACAGAGGGTTTAATACTGGCTGCGCAAGAACAGGCACTAAGAACAAATGCAATAAGAGTAAAAGTATAAAAATCCACAACAAACAGCAAGTGCCGCCTTTGTAAAGAAGCAGATGAAACCGTGGACCACCTAATCAGCTGTTGTAAAAAGATCACACAGACTGACTACAAACAAAGGCATGACAAGGTAGCAGGGATGATACACTGGAACATCTGCAAAAAATACAAGCTACCTGTAGCCAAAAATTGGTGGGACCATAAAATTGAAAAAGTTGAAGATAATGAAGATGTAAAAATATTATGGGACTTCCGACTACAAACAGACAAACATCTGCCGCACAATACACCAGATATAACTGTAGTCGAAAAGAAAGAAAAACAAGTCAAAATAATCGACATAGCAATACCAGGGGATAGCAGAATAGAAGAAAAAGAAATAGAAAAAATCACCAAATACAAAGATCTACAAATGGAAATGGAAAGGCTGTGGCAGAAAAAGACCCAAATAATCCCAGTGGTAATTGGCGCCCTGGGTGCAGTTCCAAAAGACCTTGAAGAGCACCTCAACACCATAGGGATCACAGAAATCACCATCAGCCAATTACAAAAAGCAGCTTTACTGGGAACAGCCTATATTCTGCGACGATATCTATAACAATTGACAATAAAATTCTAGCATCCCAGATCCTTGGGAAGGACTCGATGTCTGGATAAAACAAACCAGTCAATAACACCTGTCTGACTGTGTAAACAATAAATAATAATAATAATAATAATAATCTTGGCGAGACCACATTACACCTCTACTGATGGAGTTACACTGGCTGCCTGTAGGTTTCCAGGCAAAATATAAAGTGCTAGTTATAACATATAAAGCCCTAAACGGCTTGGGCCCTGGGTATTTGAGAGACCATCTCCTTCATTATGAGCCCCACCATCCATTGCAGTCATCTGTGGAGGTCCGTCTCCAGTTGTCACTAGTTCGTCTGGAGGCCACACGGATACGGGCCTTCTCAGTTGCTGCCCCAGGACTATGGAATGCGCTCCCTATTGAAATAAGATCCTCCCCATCACAGACAATTTTTAAAAAATGTTTAAAAACTCATCTTTTACTCAGGCCTTTTCAGCTTCTGGTTAATTTATAGGTTTTAATTTTGTGATTGATTTTTAAATTAGTTTTTATGTGTGTTTTTTGTGTGTGTTAAACTGTTTTTAACTGTTTTATATCATTGTGAACCACCCAGAGATGCAAGTTTGGGGCGATATATAAGTGTGATGAATGAATAAATAAATAATTGCCCTTTTGGGGGCAAGGTCATAGAACATAGATCATGTAGCTGTGATATGGCTACAGTGGATCTTGGGTGAGAAGGATTATTTGGATCCATCTCATCCTGATTTCAGAATGGAAGCCACCTTGGTCATCCTGGTGGGATGATCTTTGTTGGGACCCAGACAGAAGGTGTTCTTAGTTGGATCTCTGGACCTCTCAGCAGTATTTGATATCATTGATGATGGTAGCCTTATTGATCACCTCATTCGGTTGCTCCTGGGGAGGGTCAATCCTGGACTAGTTTCTCTTTGGCCAAGGGGAAGGTCCAGAAGGTTTACTGGGGGTACTACTGTTTGACTGAATGGTCTTTGGCCTTTAAGATGCCATAGGAATCAGTTTTGTCACCTATGTTCAATATCTGTATAAAATTGCTTTTGAGAGGTCACCTGGAAACTGTCATCAATATGCAGATGACACTCAGCTTTATCTCAATTTGTCATCAAATGCCAGGGAAATGATACATGTTCTGAGTTGGGGATTGAAGGCTGTGATGGGCTGAATGTGTATGATGGACAATACAGAGTTATTGATGGTCATTAGGTGAGGTGATCAGGGAGTTTAGTCTGTTCTTTCAAAACAAGTGCAATTCCATCCAGATCAGGTGCACATCTTGGGAATTCTCCTGGATAAACAGGAGGCTGCTGTGGCTGGGGTACCTTGACTAGTGTGCCAACTGCAACCCTTCTTTGAGACTGCATGGGCACTGTCACCCGTGCCTTTGGCATGTCTTGATTGGATTTTAAATACAGAGTCTGTCTGTGCCTGCCATGAAGAGCATTTGGAAACTATAAATGGTGCAGAATGCAGTGACCAAATTATTAACTGCTCAGTGTGCACATAGTGCATTTATTCTGATGGTCTACTAGGTATCAGTCTGTTCCTAGGTGCAACTCAGAATGTAGGTTATTACCTTTAAATTTTTAAATGGTTTGGTACCTAGTGTGATGCCTCCCATGGGGATCGTGGAGGAAGATTCCTCAGATGAAGACCCAGAGCAGGGGGAGCAAGTCGACTCAGCAGAGTCAGAGCTGACAGGCTTGCAGGTCCCTCTGCCTCCTTCCCTTCCTCCTTCTGATTAAGTCTCCGAGGCCACTGAAGTCCAGGTGCCTCCCTCAGATCCCCAACAGCGACGTTTGGCCAGAGTACAGGTTCAGAGGGAGGAATGCCGTAGATTGGAGAGGCTGACCAGAAAGGACAGGTGTTCCAGCTCTGACCTGGCTGCATCTCTCTGACAAGGCTCAGCTGCAGTAATGGGCGGGACTCTCAGCACACTGCCTATTTAGAGCAGCCTGAAAGCTGGGTTTGTTCTGGAAGCAACATCCATAGTGACCAGCTTTACCGTGAGCAACCTTGACCTGGAAATCTGGACCTGTTTGTTGTGACTGACCATGGTTCATGTTCATCCCTGATCCTGACTGTGGAATCTCCAGTACTGACTTCTTGCAACGTTTTGGTGACTACGCTTTGCCTCTGTTCCTGTCAGTTAGCTCTCTCTTCCCCTCTGAATAGAATGGTTTCGCAGCTGCTGGGCAGTCTGCCAACACAGGTCATTACTCCTAGGTATGGTAAGGACTACCCTATTCTGTTGTTTTGACAAGATCTGCCAGTAGGACTCTGCTTTGTGTGCCTATGCCTGTGGTGATTTGTTCATCATGTGCATGGGCCATGGCCTTCTGTGGGGTCACTCGCAAACTAGGAAACTCATTCCCAGAGGAAATATGTATGGCTGCTCTCTTAAGGCTTTTTGCAGATAATTAAAATTGCCTTATTTGGGGGGCTTTTGCCAGAGAACTTAATGGTCTGCATCTATGAGCTGCCCTGTCTGGCAGTTGTCTGTTTTTATTTATTATTATTATTTTTACATTTTATATCCTGCTCTTTCTCCAAGGAGCCCAGAGTACTACATACATGTTTCTCCTCACAATAACCCTATGAAGTAGGTTAGGCTGAGAGAGAAGTGACTGGCCCAGAGTCACCCAGGAAGTATCAAGACTGAATGGGGATTTGAACTGGGTCTCCCCAGTCCTAGTCCAGCACTCTAACCACTACAGCATGCTGGCAAGATATACTTGCTTTAATTTTAATATTAACTTGTTAATATGATGTTGTTTAGATGCTGTACAATGCCCTGGTGTCATAAGACAAAAAAAAGGATATGTAAATGCTTTAATTAAAAAAGGTCTTTAAAATTACGATGCCTTGGAAAAAGCAGACAATGGAATTCCAAAATTATCAGTTTTGATTTTATATAATAGGTAATTCTGTGTTGTGAATTTGCATCAGGCTTGACTCAAACCTTAAATGACCTGAGGCAGTAGTTGAGCTGCACACCCCACAACACACGTTGAATTTTTTTTGTTAGAAACAGCCTCACAACATGTGAAAATTCATCTGTTGAAACTGCATGTTCTGAAAATATTAGTCAATTTAAGCACCACTTATTGAAAAATGCTGCTAGTTTTATAAGACTAAGAGGGAGCCATGCTTGTGTCCACTGTAATGTTTTGTTAACGCAACCCATAAAGATCAAGAGTGTGCATTCTACAAGGAGCAAATACAGTGTCTTACTCATGTGCTTACGTACATGAATTGCAAAAGTGTTTGAAAAATACCCTAGTATCACATTGTAAAATGTTTAAATTTTGTTAGGGTGTTAGGATGTACTTAGGACTATTTGACACTGAGTCAGAGAGAATAAACAGCATGAAAACCACATGATAAATGCTTCCTCCTTGGTTTTTGTAGTGTTAAGAGCAGGGTGGATTTGATTTAAATCAAACTGATTTAAATCACGATTTAAATCACTAGTCAGTAAGGCTTGATTTAAATCATAGTTTTCTACATAAAGACTAATTCTTGCTGGTATAACTTTAATATGCAAGTAGATGAAGATTTTTAGAATAACAACTTTTCATATTAGTTTTTTTATCCCCAGTTTAATAGGTTAATCATTCATATTTGGACAACTTTTCTGTTGTACTTAGGAAGGACAAAATAATCATTACCTTAATAATAACAATTTAAATAGATTTATTCAACTGAAACAATAACATTACAGCATATGTTATTTGCTTAAACAAACATCCATGTTTGTTAACTAATTTGGCTAAACAAAATATATATATTTTAAGAAACTTAGACTGTCAGCCCAGCTTACACATGAAAAACTTAAATACTGTCCTCTGTAGCTCACTCGTCATCTTCATCTTCTTCTTTGTTCATAATCTGGAAAAGAAAAACAAGCTTTCCTGCTTTATCGGGTCCCAAACGATTTCTCAATTTAGAATGAATGAGTCCAAAGGAAGAGAATATTCTTTCAACGCCTGCAGAAGAAGCTACTGCTGTTAAAAGTGAAATCATTACTTGAACAGTCTCTAAATCCAAGTGCTTAAGTGACTTCCACCAGTTCACTGGTGTGACTTTCTTTAAAATATCTTCAGCAAACATATATTTCTTGAATGGTTCCCCCTTAGCTTTGAAGTTTATTATAGTTGGCATTACAGATGGATGATTGCTGGATACCCATGTCATAGCTAACTCCTCTTCCTCAGCACTTAAGTTTTGACCCTGGTACTGGATATTGACCATATTTGCCAAAAAATGAGCTGGAGACAGTACTTGTCCCATTCGTTTTTTTAATGCTTGTAATTTAATTCTGTCCATGTGTAGTTCTGTTTTTAAGTGTTCACTCAGTTCCTTCCAAATTTCAACAGCATCAGCAATAAAACAGCTATTTTTCTGTATTTTGTTTAAAGATTCAGAGATGGGTTTCAGGATGCTCAGCATATGTTCAACATTTCTCTTAAGCCCAATGTTGAGGATTTTGGCCGTGACAGTGCCATCTATTTTATCTCGATTTTGTTCACAAACTGTCATCAGAATAGGCCAGTTCTATACTGCTCAAAACAGTCCACCACAGAGTTCCATCTAACATCTTGTGGGAGCGTTAGCTTGGTTCCACCCATCCTTTTCAGAGCTGCTGCAGCAAAGTGATTGTTAACGGAAGTATTTAGCAATTTCAACAACATTAGTCTTTATTTCTGGAACACTTAAGTCTTTGGCTAAGAGGTGCAGCAAATGAGCACTGCAACCATATGTTATTAGCTTTGTATTCCCTTCCTGCTCTTCTAAATTTCTTCTCATCTTGGATACATTTGCAGCATTGTCTGTGACCAAACGGCGTACTAGACATTTGAATTTTTGTTCACATGTTATTATAGCTTTTATTGCCACTTCTTGTAAGTATTCTGCTGTGTGTGCATTTCCTGACGTATCAATTGTTTGTGCAAGGAAGACTTTCCCTTCTTCTGTTGTTATACAAGCACATACAATAGGATCATTGTGGACATTACTCCACCCATCAATACTTAGGTTAACAATTCTACCCTCCAGAGCTGTTGCACATTGCTCCATTTCTCTGTCATACATTTTATCCAGCAGTTTCCCTGCAACATCTACTCTGCTGGGTGGACTGTATCCTGGTCTCAGTGACTGAACCATATTAATGAAATGTGGGTTCTCAGTCAGACGGAAAGAAGAGTTCGTTGCATAAACAAACTGGGCAATTTTTTCATCAATTAACTCTTTTTCTAATCTGCTAGTTTTTATCACAAACTTATCTATGGTGGTTCCAGGAGGGAAGGATTTTTTCTTTCTTTTAGGTGATAGTGATATGTGGCTGTGGGTGTCTGATGATGATGCTAATGAAGCACTATCCTGGATGGATAACTCTGAAACTGTAGAACAGGAGGATGGTGATCTTGAAGGTGGATAGTTTCCAGAATCCATGAATTCCCCTAAACAAAAAAGTCAATGCTGTTATTTTATTGTTTATACAATTTCTGCTTATTGTACACAGCACTGCCCCAAAAGGAATATTTGCTTTTCTTCATAACTGTACCAAATGACAGTAACATGCAGTAATAATAAGAAATATAATTTTGCTCAAACATGACAGTTCAAGGCAGTCTTTAGAAATATTATATGATTCAATTAAAATGTTTACCAACCTGAAGATCCTGCCTGTTCAAATGTGTTTCTTTGGTCATCTTCATCACAGCACTTCTCATGATGTTGCCTCATTCGGGCCACCAGGCCTTGCATTTCTTTGTTGCAGTGTTTGCATTTTGCACGCATGCCTGCCTTACCGATAGGTAAAGGAACTTCATTAAAATATTGCCAGACTGGGTCTCTTTTACGGCCTGCTGCCATTATAGGTTTTTTCCTCCAAGGAAAGAATGTGATAAACCTCAGGTCATACACACAAAAAGATCCAAAGACTTGTCTGTCTGTGGCTATGCAGTATTGTGCTCAGAAAGTTTCACTTTCATTTTGTACTGCTTGTCTGCTTGCCCCTCCCTCCTCACACTTAGTTTCACTTTCTTCTTGTGCAGATCTATTCCACTCCAAACAATCAAAAAAATATTGTTTTTATTCTATTTCACTGAACTTCTTGAAACTTAGCACTGAAGGGGTTGATTCTGTATTCATAGGTTTGTAGAACAATAGGATTAAGGTCTTTTTCTCAACTCTGTTCATGTCATAACATTTTTGCTGTGAAGAAGAGGCATGTGAGCTCTGCTGAGTCAAATTCAGTTTTGAGAACTGCAAAAGTAAACCAAGCATCTGTGATAATATCTTGTAGGCAGAGAAACTGCCCAATAATCTTACAAAAACCTCTGGAAGAGCATGACATTGTGAATGGATTAATGGAATTTATTTACCAAAAAAATTAAACATATACAGCCTTATTCTACATAATTAAAAAACTAATTTTTATTTCATGATGGAATAACCTTTGGATGGTAATATATTTTCCTCAAAAAGCATTTAATTTAAAAAAAATCCAATTTAAATCAAAAAAATCCAATTTTTTTTGATTTTTTTAAAAAAAACCATTGATTTTTATCCACCCTGGTTAAGAGCTTCTGGGGTAGGTCATGACCATGATGATATGGGAGGGAGTTTTACCCTCTGCCTTGTCAATGTCACGGTTTGGATTGAGCCTTCTGTAGTATTTCAGTTACAAATATTTCTATACCGTTTTCTAACTGTTCTTAAAGCAGTTTACATAGAAAATAATATTTTTAAAAAACACACTACTATTCCCCCCCACACAAGATTATAGCTCCCATTGGTGCCTGTGGGTGCTTTTTCCTGAGGTAAATAGTTGCAAGGGGGGTGCTGATCTGAACCATAATGGGGGAGAGAATGTTGACTTCCCTTCCCTCTGTGAGGCAGTCCTGATCCAGATTTCATCTTCTATCAGCTTCGGCTGATACACCAGCTGTGTCCGTTTCTTGAGGTGAATGACCTCAAAACAGTGGTACATCTGCTGGTAACCTTCAGACTGTATTACTGCAATGCACTCTATGTGGGGCTGCCCTTGTATGTGGTCTGGAAACCGCAGTTGGTCTAGAATGCGGCACCCAGGTTGGTCTCCTGGACATCTTGGAGAGACCATTTAACTCCTGTATTGAAGGAGCTACACTTGCTGCCTATATGTTTCCGGGCAAAATACAAGGTGTTGGTTATCCTATATAATAAAACCCTACGGTATCTGTGTCCATGTCTCTGGCAGGTGTTCTGCACATGCATGGCGCGCGGACGCAACGACGGCAAGGTCTTGCAGCCTGATTGGCTGGCGCACCCAGCAGAACAGCGGCGGCGGCGGCCATGGCCTCTGGTGGGCCGGGCCTGGCCTGGCGGCGACGGGGACAGGCCAAGGAGCCGAGGCGGCAGGCCTGGCCGGGCGAGGCGAGGAGGCGGCAGGGGAAGCCAGGCAAGGCAGCGGCGGGCCCGGCCGGAGGAGGCGGTGGGCCCGGCCGGGAGGAGGCGGCGGGGGAAGCCAGGCGAGGCGGCGGCGGGCCCGGCCGGAGCCGCAGGCGGCGGTGGTGGGCCCGGCCAGAGCCCAACTAGAGGCACAGATGCTCTGTGCCTGCCCCCCCCCCCCCCACGCACGTATCCACTTGAGTTCTTCTAGCGCCCGTTAATGTGCCTGCCATAGGTATATTCTGGAAAACTTCCTGGGGTGTAATCCAGATGTTGAACACAAACTAGCCATACTGTATACAGGTGGGTCTCACTATTTGTGGATCCTGCACCGGTGGTTTTGCATATCGGTGATGGGTAATTGACACCCAACCTTGGCATACATGGAAAAACCTGGCATAAGAGGGGTTAAATTCACGTATCCATGGTTTGGATATGGGCAGAAATTGCCTCGGAGATAATTTCAGGTTGCCATTTTGCCAAATGAAACAATTTTCTGGCTTGTTTTATTTTTTAAAATTGTGTTTTTCTGGGGGGAGGGGAGGAAGGTAGAATTCCTACTTCTGGAGGACACTGTTGGATTGCTGGAGGCCCGCAGGACACAGTAGGGCACTTGATTTCACTTTTTGGGGCTGTTTTTCACCGTTTTTAGTGCACTTTTCTGGATCTCCAGGAACCTAAGCCCCACAAACCTGTACACTTAGTAACTCAGAATCTGCTGTAATTGCTGAGAAAGGAACCCCATGAATACCGAGCTAGTGCTGTGTTTTCAGATTTTTCTTCACAATATGGGAACTTAACATACGTGTTTTGTATGTAGGGCAGGAGAAGACAAACATCAGAATTGAAGGAGTGTGTACTTGCTACCAGATTTTGCAATAGAGGCAATATCTGTTCTCCACAGTGAAATTTTGATTTCCTTTTCTTTGTGGGGGAATTTAAGATACCTTATTCTGTGATTAGCACTAGTTACTCTGGAGCAAATATCAGCAAAATCTTGTTTTTGTTCAACATCAGAAAAATGGAATTAAATCGAGCAGTGCATCTTTCTGCAGCTATCTGTAGTGTATATTGCAGTTTTTTCTTTCAGTTCATGAGCTTAATGCAGGCTATGCAGCATATGAAGTATCTGGGATAGTGGTGTTTGAAGCAGACTTTCCCTTTGTTCATTTAACACCTTTTGAGCATCAGTAACCTGCTCTAGCTTTTGTGTAGTTCCTTTTTCGAACATGCTTTTCAGTGCTGTGAAATCGTTCATCACTTCTGATCCTTTTAAGGCTGGTTTAAAGAAGAGTGCCTGACTGTTGTTTCCCTGCCTACAATAAAGATGTGCTGCATTGATAAGCCCAATAAGCCTGCCATCTGCTGATCCTGTGAACAGCTTTCATTCTTTCAAAGGCCTAAAGGACTGTTTTGTGGTTGCATCAGACTCCTCACAGGTTTCAGCCATTTAGCAAGCTCAGATGTCAGATTTACAGTCTGGAAGTTAGCTGCTTGCATCTGTAAGACCCAGAAATAAGTGCTAGAAGAAAACGTGTTTGTATATGTGCCAATTCTAAATACTGATCCTGGCACCTAATACCTCCTAGGTTGCCATGAACAACTTTGCAATGGTTACCACCTAAAATAGCAGACCTTTATAGAGTGTATTCCAGAGCCAGAGTTTAGATTGGTATGTTCCACTGTAGTAATTCCTTAGGGCACTATCTTCCCATAAGCAGATAGTTGTTGGTATAGAATTCAGTGATGAAATTTGTGCTTAAGTTTTTGTATTTAAAGGTCGGGGTAAGAGAAAAGGGATTTGACAGTCTTGTTGAACTCATACACGTACTTAACTTGTCTTGCCTTTTTTCCTCATGACCTTGGGGTTCACTCATGCTTGAAAAAATTGTGGCTCCCTTTCAAACTATGGTCAATGCTGTGGTGCTAGCTGAGGCCTGGGTACTTGCACAGCTGTCTGGATGCCTAACACGCATCCTGGTATCCAGCCATACCAAGCCTGTCTTAAAACCTGTGAAAGCCTTCTAGCCCTTTTAGGCAGTCTGGACACCACCTCAAGCTGGAAGTCTTCTGTAACTTAAGATTCCAAAACATTAACTCTGTATGTGGCATGTAACTAAGCATTGGTTGGCATTGTAGATCTGAGCATAAACTCCATGCACGGTTTGATATTGGTAAAAAGGAAACTTGTATTGGGTTCGTTTTTTAAAAGCAAAATGAAAACACAGAATTTGGACATCAAATGTTCAGGATAAAGATAGTATATAAAAGCAAAATAATGTCTGAACATACTTCATCTGGATGATGTTAGATCAGAAGGTGCTTTCCTTGAGGTTGCAAAGTTGTTGTAAATCTAAGCCACAAAAAAGCATGACTGCTTCCCTTGTCCCATTGGGAATACAGAAGTTTGAATCTGTTTTCTTCAGGAAGGAAACTAACTCTGGTTAGTAAATTTATTTATCTGATAGTGAAACATGAAAAGGGATAACTTGCTTGTCTTTGACCTGAGATAACAGACACATTATAGGGCTTTCCCCCTCTTAGTTGGAAGCTTGGCTTCCTGCTTCTACCCTGTTTCCCCGAAAGTAAGACCTACCCCGAAAGTAAGACCTAGCAGTAATTTCTGATGTACCACTAATTGCCCTAATGCATTTTTGGGGGCTAAAATTAATATAAGACACTGTCTTATTTTCGGGGAAACACGGTATGCATATGTGTCCGAGGCACAGAAGTCATGATTATCTATTGCTTTCAGTACACAGACTGTCTCAGAATGGAGATATGCTGACACCATTAACAGCACATGTGGCTAAAAGTGACTTAGTCTGTTTTTAATCCCTTTCCTCTAGGTTGAGAAATTAGGCTTTGGAACCTTGTCAGAAAAATGTTTGTTTAAACAATTGTTGAAGCTTCAAGGCCCATTCTTCACAGCTACTTCTCCCCAATTCCTCTTGTAACCAGTTTGGGAAGAAGGCCTAGTTTCAAAGGTCTAAATTGCAGTCCCAGATGACTTAGCCAAGATGGATGCACAATTTAGCGCATGTGAACTAGATGTGATTAAAAGCCCTGTATGCTTCTTTTTGGGACCAGAGAAGTCTGATCCACGTTAAAGTTGCTTAAACTTTAACTTTTGTAGATGTAAACCTTTTCTGTCTTTGGTCTCCAAAAGACTACAGCTAGTTCTACTGCTTCACTAAATCTGCACTGAAGCCCTTATTGCTTGGAAACTATACAGTATACTTGTCAAGATAAGGTTTCCCCCCATCTCCCTTGGTTCACTGCAGTTAGCCTTGATACAACATAGCTAAGAGGGGGCAGAGTAGGAAGTGATGTCATATCCATGGCAGATGCCTAATTCTTGAGTTCCTTATCCCAGAACGTAGTAGAAGCTTTTAAAGGCTTTAATTTACCAATCACCATAACAAAAATGAAGAAATCTAGTACTGCCACACCTAAGGATCACAAGAGAAAAAAGACCTTAAAGATTTCCTCTCCACTCTGCAATCTCAGTCAGAGCCCTCATCAACACAACAAAGAAAGGCATTATCAACACAGCAAAGAAATGGCCAAGCCTCCTGTTGACTCAGAATAAACAAACAAATGATACTCAGCTCCTGCTAAATGAATTGGAGAAAGTCAAAGCAGACATTCTAACACATTACTGGAACCTCTGCAGCAAGAATAGGAGAACCTGAGCAAAAACCTTCATCTATCACCCAGACAGCAGAAACGGCTATCGAAATAAGTACAATCTTACAAACTGATATACAAATAATACAGAAAAATGAAGTAGCGCTATCTTACTTGCATTGAAAACCAATTAAAAATGGACTTGATTCGATTTAGAGTTTTTGAAGTGAAGTTGAGGATATTACCTCTATATGGCTAAATAAGGCGATTGGAAGCTGGAATATACCCAACTATATTAAATGCATATAGAATGGGTTCTCCACTCATAAATGCAGTGCAACTATCAAGGGACTATCAGGAGAGGAGAGCTGGTCTTGTGGTAGCAAGCATGACTTGTCTCCATAGCTAAGCAGGGTCTGCCCTGGTTGCAGCTGAATGGCAGACTTGATCTGTGAGTACTGCAAGATATTTCCCTCAGGGGATGGAGTCACTCTGGGAAGAGCAGAAGGTTTCAAGTTCCCTCCCTGGCTTCTCCAAGATAGGGCTGAGAGAGATTCCTGCCTGCAACCTTGGAGAAGCCACTGCCAGTCTGAAGACAATGCTGAGCTAGATAGACCAATGGTCTGACTCAGTATATGGCAGTTTCCTATGTTCCTATGACATAGTTGTAAAATTTCTGGATATTGTTGCAATAAAACATTGCAAGAAGACGTGGAACCTTTCAATATTTGAATAAGAAGAAAATTTTTAAAAAGTCATAGATCTTCTAAACTTTTTTGTCCCGGTTTCTCTGAACAGCAAATAAAAAAGTTCCATACAGGATAATGAAAATGATTTATGCATTTAGTACAAGTTCCTTTAATTCTTTTGTTCATTAAGCTGATGGGCGAGTGGAATCTTAAATAATTGAAAAAGAATCCAAAAGTCTATAAAAATGCCAAAGATATTCAATATCACTAGAAATCCTTATTTTGGTAAGACAAGGATATTGAAAAGCTTCTATTACAAACTTCTCTAATAAAAAGCTATAAATTCACGTACACCTATCTCAATGCTGTACGTAGCAGATGGAGAAATTTATAAATTCAATGCTGTTTATAAAAGCTCTAAATAATTATGTAATTTTCATAGTTCCATCAGGGTAAAACATAAGCTGGATAAAATAAATATCCAACTCTGCTATAACTATACTGCAAAATCTTAAGCAGATCACATTAATCACCTCATACGGGCTCTCCTCTCCATAAACAGCCTCAATGAGAGGTCCAAAAATAATAAGATGAAAAATGAAACAATGCAAGGAATCATATTAAAATCTATAAGCTCAAAAGGTATTATCTATAGGAATGTCACTAAAAATAAACAAACAAAGGAAATAACTACAGAAATGAATCTATCTAGTAAAAAAATAGAAAAATGAATTTTGAACCTTCCATCTGGCTCCCCAGTTAGTCTTAGGAAAGAAGAAAATTACTTGTTAGAGAGGAAAAGAGACTGACCAGCATAGACCTGAAGCTTAAATATTGTAAACGTAAAGCTATGACTGAATTCTCATCCCATACAACCCAAGTGCAAAACACTTTGACAAATGTTCATGACTGGTATCCAAAATCTATTATATATAAGAGAAATGAAAAATAGTGAGAAATTTAATAGAGGGGGGGAAGAGAAGACTTCGAACATTTCAATATTTGAATAAACCTGTATAAGTTTTTTCAGACATCTCCGGAAAGTTTGAAACGAAGAACAATGTGACAACTGTGGGGAGACATAATAGAGGTCTATACAAGCATGCATGGTGTGGAGAAAGTGGATAAGGAAATTCTCCTCGCTCTCATGTAACACCAGAACCAGGGTCATCCCATAAAATTGATTGCCAGGAAATTTGGACCGACAAATGGAAGTATTTTTTCACACAACGCATAATCCACTTGTAGAATTCTCTGCCACAAGATGTAGTGACAGCCAACAACCTGGCTGGCTTTAAGAGGGGTTTGGATAACTTCATGGAGGAGAGGTCTATCAATGGCTACTAGTCAGAGGGCTATAGGCCATCTCCAACCTCAAAAGGATGCCTCTGAATACCAATTGTTGGGGAGTAAAAGCAAGAGAGAGGGCATGCCTTCAACTCCTGCCTGTAGGCTTCCAGCAGCATCTGGTGGGCCACTGTGTGAAACAGGATGCTGGACTAGATGGGCTTTGGGTCTGATCTAGCAGGGCTGTTTTTACGTTCCTATGTTAATTGGCCCAAACAAACCTAAAATGAAAAAAGCAACTGTTGCCTAACACCATTTTTCACTTTCTCCAAACTGAACTCCAATGTGATGCAACCTTGGAATCCGCAGTCTCCAACAAAACAGTACTAGAAAAAAGAAACACATACATGTGGACTCAAACATATATTATTTGAATCCTGGGAGGGAGGATAGGGGAATTATAATATGAAAAATAAGTAATGGCTACAATTTGAGGAAAAGGAAATAAACTTACAGAAATTAAACACATCTTTGTTAAACCATAAACTTATTGTAAAACAATTGGAAAACAAAATCCAAGAATTCTTTGAATTTAACACAGATTGTGGGCAATCTGAGAAGCATTTAAAGCCACACTTCGAGGTGAATGTATAAGACAAGCATCACAGGCCTTGAAATACATCAACTCTGAAAGAGAAAAATTATAAAAATCATTAAAAATCTAGAATCTGAACACAAGAGGATAGGAAATAAAATGGAGGATCCTATAACAAATTGCTCAAGTGATAACCTACTTCACAGGGTTTTTGTGAGGAGAAACAAACAAAATCCACTGAACTGAGCAAATGTCCTGGACCAGGTAGCTTCCCAACGGACCTTTACAAAAGATTTTTAAACAAACTCACCAAACCTCTTACTATACTATTAAATGATGCCTTAAATAATGGCAAAATCCCACAGACCTGGAAAGAAGCCCATATAGTGGTAAGCCTCAAGCCAGATAAGGATCTTACAAATCCTATATCTTATAAACCAATATCATTGTTAAATCAAGATGCTAATCTGTTCACATTAATATTAGCTAAAAGACTGAACAATTTTATTGGTCATTATCTACATCCTGGCCAATCTGGATTTATTTTTAAAAGAAATTTAGTGGATAACACAAGAAGAACCCTTAATATTATATACTATGCTAAAAGGAACAAAATTCCTCTCACTTTGAATGCTGAAAAAGCTTTTAACAAGCTAGAACCTAATTATCTACAACACCTACTGGACAAACTTGAATTTGGACCAATTTTTTGGCTAACGACTATACTCGGAAGACTACAAGATTTAGAGGGGGACTAGACAAGGCTGCCAATTATCCCCTCTTGTATTTGCCCTTTCCATCGTACCCTTGGCAAATGCAATGAGATCATCATTACAAATTAAAGGACTTAAAATTAAGGACAAAGAACATAAGATTAGTCTTTGTGCAGATGACATCACTCTATACCTGACCAATTCAAGCCGAGCAATATTGAGTATAAAAAATATCTTAGCAGACTTGAAGAAGGCATCAGGTTTTAGCATCAATATCTGTAAATCCATAATTGCCAATTTTCATACTCACGTGGAACAAAATTCATGGCCACAACTCAAATGGGCAAAAGAAAAGTGGAAGTAATTAGGTATTTGGATAAATACTGATGGCACCTCGCTCATTGGGATTAACCATGTACAACTTTTTCAAAAGATTGAACAAGGTCTCTATAACTGGGATTGTTTAATATTATCGTGGCTGCAAGGAATTCATCTAAGAAAAATGATGATCTTAACGAAAATCCTTCTTTTATTTCAGACTATTCCATGTCCTATCTCTAAAGCCCAGGTCTCACAATGGCAGCAGATTCTGGACAAGTTTATCTGTAGTTATAAAAAGCCAGGAATACAAAGAGCAATACTAAAACAACAAACAAATAATGGAGGCCTGAAATATCCAGATTTACAACTATATTATGACTCCACAATCCTTTCTTGCTTAGCTAAACTTATATTGTCCCACGATGACCATACATGGGAGAACCTGGAGAATCAGTTTTGCTGTCTATACAATATTGAAGAAATATTATGGCAAACCTGGAAAAGCAGACTATCAACTTGCAAAGACAATCCATAGTTAGTAAACACCATTCTAATTTGGGACACATGGCATCATATATTAGCTCCATCCCCATGACTGATAATCCTGATTCACAGTCAGCTTTTTTTTTTTAACCTGGAGTGTTAAATCTCTAAAGTACTGGAGAAAACATGGACTTACAAAATTCCATTTCCGAACTGGCAGTCGCCGGTTCCATGCACACCACTAGGGGATTGATGTTAAAAATAAGCCATTTTTATTCCATTAAAAAAAATAACATAGCTAAGAGAGTGGAAGTTCATATAGAATTGTTTCTTCAACTCTTATGTGATATGCCTTTGGTTTTGTTGTATTTGAAACTGTAATTACATTTGGTGGGCAAGTGCTTAAGTGGCTATGAATTTATAAAAAGATTTTGAATTCTGTAGAAATTTAAGTATAGCACACCTGTTTTCTCAGATGACATTTAAAATCAAAATATACAGTACCACAGAACAGGGTGGTGAATTTTTAAAAACCTGTTTAAAGATTCACATTTCGCTGTCAGAGCAAAAATGCCCTCCCACTGGCTCAGGTGATTATCACATCAATGGAGTTCAACCTTTCTGCAGTCTTCTGATTTGTGTGGGAGAACTGACTGAATTGTGTGGACTTATTTTGTGCTGATTCCTGAAAATGGCTGAAAAGGGATTTGTGAAAGGAAATTTAGGAAACCTTCCTCTTATAGATTCCTGCATGATCACAAGCTTTTTTTCTGGCAATCAAGATTATGTTGGAGTAGAAATGAGGGGAGTGAAGACCACAAGATTAGTATTTGAGATGACAGAGGTGCACCTAGGTAATTTTGGAACCTGGACCTAAAGGCCTTTGGAGCCCCCTCCCCTCCGTAAATTAAGCATCACCCCCCCCACACACGCACAGTATTTTACACACAGAGACAGTATTTTGACACATGGATTCTTGAGGGCACAAACAGTAACTGAACTCACAAGAATGTAATAATATAAAACAGGTATGTTTATGCAAATATGCATTAGCAGAAACGTTTCAACACACAACTTAACATATTCCCATCCCACATATTGCTTGCTTTCTTAATCCCCCCTCTGTCTCTGAACACAGAGTTCACATCTGGCCACCTAGCGCAGGTCAGTTATGCTGGCGACATGGCAATTACACTACCCGGGTCAGACTAAAGAGGATTTGGGGGCCCTGGACTTTGGCCTAGAAGTCCAGGGGCAAGAGGGCCTCTGAGAGCTGGTTCTAGAATACAAAAAAGACCCCCAGAACAAAAATTTCCCATTTGCCAAGATAATGCTGTCTTTTATGTTGCACCATATGAGTGGGGGATGTGTGAAGAAAGGCGGTGGAACAGTGCCTGTTGCCTGCTCTTTTTGGAACAGCTGAGAAAAATTGATCTCAGGGTTTGTGAAATCTGCCCTCCACGACAGGGAAGGTGAAATCTCAAAAAATAAACGTCATCACATCACACTTGAATAGATTCTGGCCTCTGAGGTAGATTCTGGCCTCTGAGGTAGATTGTGTCTGCTCCTGTATGTGTTGCTCTATTTGACAATGGCTCTTCACTCAGGAGTACTAGGCCACAGAACTCCTATCTGGCTATCGCAGTCCTTCAGCCTTGTACCTCATAAGCAGAAGGGGCTGCTGGTTTCCTTGTAAGGGCCAGGACTTTTAGGCATGGCAGTCAGACATGCAGCTGGTGCAACATTACCATATGAGGATGGAAACAGCACCTGTTGATATTTCCCCCTATACTAGCATGCCATGTAAGAGGGCGATTTTGTGGGAAGCGAAATTTTTTTTCTTATAAAACTAGCTCCAATACTAACCTTGTGGTCCTCATACCACTCATTTCCACTTGTGTTAAACTGTTCACTGGTCCCCTTCTCCACACAGTTGCTCCATTTTTTAAAAAGAGAACAGAACAAATAAAATAAAAATAAAATAATGGAGGATAATAAACATTTTATAGTTTAATTATACTAAAATTGAAATGGTCCTTACCAGTAGTGTAGCCGCCAATTCAGAAGTGCAGGTGCTCTCCTTGACAGCCCCCATGGCCTCACTGCTTACCCAAACAGGACACACACCCCAACTTAGAAAAGGGTTTTAAAAAGCATTGGACACATTCACGGAAAAAGAGAGATCTATCACTAGCTCTTAGTCATCGTGGCTATGTAGATTCTCCATCTTCAGAGGCAATATACCTTTGAATAACATTTGTAATCACAAGAACCCTCCACACACACACACCACCACCACCACCACCACCACAAACACACTTCATCGTCTTTCCTTGTGGTTTTCCCTCACTCTTCTGTCTCTCTGTTGTGAATTAGCCCCTTTGCTAACCAAAGTCTGTCTTGGTTTGCATTTGGATTGAAAATAAAAATATCAATATTATAATGCCCTTATACAAATCTGTGCTGCAGCCACATTTGGAATACTGCATGGACTTCTGGTCACCATATCTTAAGGCCATTATAGAACTGGAAAATGTACAGTAGAGGGCAACCAAGATGATCCAGGGGGCTGGAGCACCTTCCTTATGATGCAAGGCTACAGCATCTGGGGCTTTTTAGTGACTATAGAAAGACATAATAGAGGTGTATAAAATGATGCATAGAGTAGAGAGAGTGAACAGAGAAATTTTTCTCCCTCTCTTACAACAAACACGCTCTCTCTTTCCATAAACCCCAGGAATGTTCTTGCTACAGGGGCATTTCCAAACGTATGAGTGCCCCAGACAGCTCCAAGAGTTGAAATCACAATTTTCCACTCTAAAGTGGCAATGTCTATAGCTGAAGCTGTTGCTAGGCAACACAGGTTTCTACTGAGCATCTGCTGTGATTGACCTTACCACCACCATAGGCTAAAATGGGCCAATTAATCAAATTTTAAATAAAAGCTACAAACATCTAACACTACTACCAGGGCAAAGCTCACATTAGTCATTCTATTGGACAAAAAAATATTTCCCAAAAGACAAAGTACCAATTTAAGAAATTGCCTAGTAAAGTCCAACTAGTAAAGTCTGTGAGGGAAACATGATAAAAATCTGTCAAACTTTAGACTTGTATAAATAAGCAATTTCTTATCGTTTCTACCTAAAATAAATAAATAAATAAAAATCAGCCTGGATCATCCTCAAATGGACATCTCCTACGCTGCCAAATTCCAAAATCAATCTGAGTGTTTTCTAATTAAAGCACCTACTGCTCCCCCCCGCCATTTCTGTTTATAATGGTAGAATGCAATCTGTGTCATTCTTAACACAGGGCTATCACTGCAGCCCTATGATATCACAGGCCTCTCGTCTGTTCAATAAATAAAATGCTATCTACTGTATGCATATTACAAAAAATGATGTAAACTTTTAAAAAACTCTGGGTAGTTCCCTATATGCTGATGACACCCTCTTGTTGCTTGCAAAACCTCAAGAGTCAGACTCTAAACTTATGGATCTCTTGGAACAATATGGAAATATTTCCGGCTACAAAATTAACTAGTATAAATTGGCATACATCAGTATGCCAATATCAATAGGTAAAATACCAATTGCTGTTGGTATTTTGCATGGGTGTCTTGCCCATGCATTTAGGAAACAAATTGTTTATTTGTGTCTTCTAATTTCTAAACAAAGTTAAAATGAATTTGGATAAAATGTTTTAGATCAAATCTGATTTTTTTTTTTTTGCTGGGCTGAAATTCCGTTGACCCTGTAGGAGTAAAACCAATGTTGTAAAAATAAACATCTTCAGGGCTGAGGAAATCCACTAGTCTACTAGTTTGCTAACTTGGCAAAGAGGCACCTTTTAATGTGGTGATTCTCTTTATTTAGCAGGGGGAGAGTAACTGGCCCTATCACTCACAGCACAGTGCCTCCAGTGACTGTTGCTGGTGTCTATCTTGTGTTTCTTTTTAGATTGTGAGCCTTTTGGGGACACGGGTCCATCTTATTTATTTATTGTTTCTCTATGTAAACCGCCTTGAGCCATTTTTGGAATTGAAAAAGTTGAAGAAAATGAGATGCAAAAATATTATGGGACTTCAGACTACAAAGAGACAAACATCTGCCACACAATATACCAGATATAACTGTAATCGAGAGGAAAGGAAAACAAGTCAAAATAATCGACATAGCAATACCAGGGGATAGCAGAATAGAAGAAAAAGAAATAGAAAAAATCACCAAATACAAAGATCTACAAATTGAAATTGAAAGGCTGTGGCAGAAAAAGACCCAAATAATCCCAGTGGTAATTGGCACCCTGGGTGCAGTTCCAAAAGACCTTGAAGAGCACCTCAACACCATAGGGGCCACAGAAATCACCATCTGCCAATTACAAAAAGCAGCTTTACTGGGAACAGCCTATATTCTGCGACGATATCTATAACAATTGACAGTAAAATTCTGGCATCCCAGGTCCTTGGGAAGGACTCGATGTCTGGATAAAACAAACCAGTCAATAACACCTGTCTGACGATGTAAACAAGAAATAATAGCTTGACCCCGCACAGAGCATCTGTGCAGCAGTACATCCCCCCACCATCTCCCTCCCCAGTCTCTCCTGTCCTTCCCTCCAACGTCCTGCCCCTGTCTCTCCTGCCCTCCACGGCTGCGTCTCCTGCCATCCCCCCCTCCTGCCATCCCCCCTCCTCTTCAGCCTGCTGGCGGCCGCCTACCGACGCCCTCCCCGCCATTTTCGGGTGGCTACCACCGTCCCTCTTCAGCCCGCAGCCTGGCTCCCTCCATCCTCGCCATTTTTGGGCAGCCTCCTCAGCTCCCCACTATTTTCTGGTGGCTGCCTCAGCTCCTCAGCCCTTCGGCTTTGGGGCCAGCGGTTCCCCCCCCCCGCACCTTCTCGGCTACCCAGCCACTGCCGCCGCCTCCTCACTGCGGATGGGCCCATTGCCACTGCCACCTCCATTGTTCTGCAGCCAGGCCCGACCTACCCTCCAACGTCGTCCTACCCAATGCCGGAACTCTCGCAGCGTGTTGCGAGAGTTCCGCCGCCAGATTCTTAAGGATACGCATGCCAGCTAAGAGAAATAAGTATATAGATCTTTTAAACATTATTAGACCTATTCTGAAGAAGCCTGTATTAGGTCACTCAGTTGAGCAACTATAGGCCTGTCTCCAACCTTCCATGGCTAGGCAAGGTAATTGAGAGAGTGGTGGTCTCTCAGTTCCAGATGGTCTTGGAGGAAACTGATTATATAGACCTATTTCAAACTCGCTTTCAGGCAGGCTATGGGGTGGAGACTGCCTTGGATTTTCTGATGAACGATCTCCAATTGGGAATTGACAGAGGAAGTTCAGTGGACAGAGTTCCAAGTTCCCTTCCTGCCATTTCCAAGATAGGGCTGTGAGAGATTCTTGGCTGTAACTTTGGAGAAGCTGCTGCCAGTCTGCATAGATAATACTGAGCTAGATGGACCAAGAGCCTTATTCATTATAAGGCAGCTTCCTATGTTCCTATCAAGTGTGACTCTGTTAGTCTTTTTGGATTTCTTGGCAGCTTTTGATACTATCAACCATAGTATTCTTCTGGAACATCGGGGGGGGGGGCATTGTCTTATCTCTCAGACAAATTCCAGATGGTGTCAATTGGAGACTGTTACTCTTCGAAATCTGAGCTGTTGTATGCCATCCCTCAGGTTTCCATACTGTCTCCAATGCTCTTTAATATCTACGTGAAACTGCTGGGAGAGATCTTCAAGGGATTTGGTGTGAGGTGTTATGAGTATGCTGATGACACCCAGATCTACCTCTCCATGTCAGCATCATCAGGAGATGGCATAAGCTCCCTAAATGCCTGCCTGGAGGCGGTCATGGGCTGGATAAGGGAGAATAAACTTGAGACTGAATCCAGATAGGACGGAGGTACTTATTGTGTGGGGTCAGAACTTCAGAGACTATTTTGATCTACCTGTTTAGATGGGTTCACACTTCACTAAAAGGAACAGGTATGCAGTCTGGGAGTGCTTCTGGATCCACACCTCTCCCTGGTATCTCAGGTTGAGGAGGTGGCCAGAGGTGCTTTTTATCAGCTTGGGCTGCTATGCCAGCTCTGCCCATTTCTTGAGATGAATAACTTCAAAACCGTGGTACATATTTATCTATCAGCTTATTTATCGAATTTGCACACCGCCCTAAACTTTCATCTCTGTGCGTTTTAACCATAACATAAAACAAGTTAAAAACATACACAAAAATGTAAAACAATTTAAAAGTAAAAAACCAGATTAAAACCTAAAAATTTAAAAAGCTGAAAAAGCTTGTATGAAGAGGTGGGTTTTTAAATGTTTCTTAAAAATTGTCATATGCCAGTAATCTCCAGACTTGACCTCTGCAATGCACTCTATGTGGGGCTGCCTTTATGCGTAGTCCAAAACTCCAGTTGGTACAAAATGCAGCAGCCAGGTTGGTCTCTGTGTTATCTTGGAGAGACCACATCACTCCTTTGCTGATAGATCTACATTGGCTACCAATAGGTTTCCGGGCAAAATACAAAGTGCTGGTTATAACTTATAAAGACCTAAACAGCTTAAGCCATGGGTATTTAAGAGAACGTCTTCATTTTGAGCCCCACTGCCCATTGAGGTTGTCTGGAGAGGTCCACCTCCAGTTGCTGCCCGCTCAACTGGTGACCCTAAGGGAACGGGCCTTCTCGGTTTCTGCCCTGAGACTGTGAAATGTGCTCCCTGCTGAAATACAATCCTCCCCATTTCTGACAATTTTTAAAAAGCACTTGAAAACCCATCTCTTCACCGAAGTTTTTTCAGCTTTTAAAAATTTTAAGTTTTAATCTGTTTTACTTTTAGATTGTCTAAATTGTTAGAAGTTTTTGTTTGTTATTCTTAACCACCCAAAGATGAAAGTTTGTGGTGCTGTACAAATTTGACAGACAGACAGACAAATAAATAAAGTAGTCTAGTAATCATGCAACTTTCTCTTCATCTGATGGAACAATAGACCAATTAAATGTGATTGAGGTGGCAAGAAATTAACTGGAATCCTACCTGCAGGACAACATAGACCCTAACTGCTTGGACTTAAATCTCTTGAAGTACTAGAACACCAAGCGGTACATTTGGCCGTCCCACTCAAATATTTCTCATATTCTCCCACCACTGTGTACTCAGAGTTGGTTCTTAGTATTTCAGACTTGATCAGAAGAGATGGGTTTCAGGAGAGCCTTTTACTCATCAGCTTGAGCAGAGACTGCAGAGCTGCAGAATTCAGGTCCCTCCCCCCACCCACCCCATACTACTGCTGAGACAGTGGACACCAATCCATGAACGGAGGAGAAAGAAATGGAAGCCGTTTTTGCAGAAGTGGATCATTGGGAACCATTCTTGGTGGACTGAGTTTTGAGTGCATTGAGGGACATGGCATGATAGAACCTTAGTAATATTCAGCATCTGCAATAAGTGGCTGTAACTATGATTGTCTAGGTCATAGTTCTTAAAACTATTATTATTATTATTATTATTATTATTATTATTATTATTATTATTATTTTACATTTATATCCCGCTCTTCCTCCAAGGAGCCCAGAGCAGTGTACTTCATACTTGAGTTTCTCTTTCACAACAACCCTGTGAAGTATGTTAGGCTGAGAGAGAAGTGACTGGCCCAGAGTCACCCAGCAAGTCTCATGGCTGAATGAAAACTATGACTGCATCTTTTTAAAAGGTTCACTATATGAAACTGGGTTTTCTTTTTTAAATGTACACCATGCAACTTCTGTAGGCATTTTAAGGTTATTGACCAGTGAATAGTCTAAATGACTTAATTAACTGCTGAATTGATCTATTCTATTTAAATAAGTTTTCCTGAAAGCTTGGTAAAAAGAAACAATGAACACTAAGAGGAATTAATCAACTATAGGATCTTAACAGAGGACCATATTTATAAGCCCTTTTTGGTTGCAAAGAATATCAGTTGCCACCAATAGATATAACTTGGGACAAATGCAATCTAGAACTTATTAGTAAGCTGGAACCAATGCAGCAAAGTATTCCTGTTGTCAAACTTAGTCTCTCAGAGATAAGACTATGTCTTAGGCAGCAAAAGATCATCCTTAAGGCAAACTGAACTCTGGCCTGCCTTCAGCAGTTAAAGCTTATCCCAATCCCAAATAGTGATTAAAGCTTTACATCAAATCGTGCAGACTTGGTTCGTATTTTCTGTGATTGCCCTATGTGTGCACTAAAAGGCAACCATACATTTTGTAATCTGCTTATTGCTAATACACTCAGGTACGCTGTGTTAAGGTCTTCCTTCTTTCTCTTCTTTCCTTTTCTTCATTGGATGTATATGGGAGTGGTGGTGGGGAAGAGGGTGCGATACGATCATGAGGAACTGAATATGTTGTAAATGAGAAACATTAAACTATTAAAAAAAGAAAACTTTGGACAAAATACACACTAAGTTAATAATAACTTCCCAGAGACGGAAGTTTGGAGCAGTATACAAATTTGATAAACAAATCACCACTGAAATAAATGACTAATTTGTCATTTATTTCAGTGGTGATTTGTTTATCAAGCTTGTATGCTGCCCCAAACTTCCCTCTCTGGGAAGTTATGATTAACTTATTGTGTACCATTCATTCATAACTTCAGTACCATTCATTTTATTGATTGATTGATTGATTTCATTTGTATACTGCCCTTCCAAAATGGCTCATTTCAATGGTGCATTGTCAGCATTGACTTTTGTCTGGATCCTGCCCTCTATTTCTAGGGGAGTCTCTGTACATTAATTCTAAAGTATAAGTGTAAACCTTTGGAAGAAACTTTTTTGTAGCAAAGATGCCTTGGTTTCAATATAGTAGTATAACCATGAAGGCAGTTAGTTTTATAAAAACAATATCAATACATAAACATTGCTATTCATAATTTAAAACCGGAAAGGTTATAAGATCAATCAATTATATTGACTTGTCTTCAACAGAACATTCTGTATCAATATTCTTAACTACTAGACTCCATGTACTTTGTAAGACCATGTTAACATTTATCTTAAAATATGTTTACTAATCATATCCCGTATCTTTGACAAGCAATTTCTCCTGGTTAGATCAGTTTTCCCTTCCCAAAATCATGAAGAAGCTTTTCTTGTAGCTTCGTCATCTTATCCAAACATCTTTGTATATCATTTTTATATAATTTAAAGCACAAACCAACAGTTCAAGTTTTAATTTAGCCATTTCTTTTGTTCACTTTTTATTGTTTTCTATAACCTTCGAACTTACTTTCTTCCGATGTTGGTAGATAAAATTTACTTAATAAAGTTTTCTAAAATACTAAATCCCACTGATTAGCCTTCTTGTAGTAGTGCTCTCAAAATAACCAAGATAGCATTTTCAACAAATGTTCTAGACTCTCCCATACTTTCACACTGTAAATATTTCTTAGTTCAATATGTAGGTGCTTCCCCCCCACACCCTTTTCTTACTATTTTGAGTATGAAGACTATTTCTTAATTGAATCATTAATTTAGCTGAAGAAATTGGGTCTCATTGGGTTCAAAAACCATTTTCTCCTACTCTTCAAAGATATTAGAGATTGCCATGATGTAGATTTGTATTGGAGGACAAAAGCCTCTTTTTCCTTTGGGTGACTGAGTAGATGAGTCATTTCACACTTGTGCTGCTGTTTGTTTGATTGATTTATATACCTTCCTTGCAAAAATGGCTCAGGGCGGTTTATAACAAAATAAAAAACAATTAAAATCAATTAACAATTAAAATCAAAACTAAATCAATTAAACATTAAAATCATTTAAATATTAAAATTAGTGATGTGACGTAGGCTTTTGCAGATCAGATTTGGCTAGTGACTCAGCAGGTGTTTGTCATTTTCTAGTGTAATGTTTGGTTCACTTCCTTTGAGTGTTTCCCCCTTGCTTTTGGTGCTGTATTTTGTTAAGTTTCAACTAAAACTCTGTTGAATCGCTTCTATAAATATGATTCTGCAACCCTTTAGGTCATGCTAGGTACAAAAATGGGGCATATGTTTGTGAAAACCATGATTTCATGCTGTCACATAGAGGACAAACGGCCCAAAGAAACACAAAGGAAATGTGTTACTAGGGATGTGATATTGCCCTCCGGATCAAAATGCTGAGAGTGACCTGGAGTTGGAGAAGCAAATCAGAGTGGTGTCAAAGAGAGACAGAGCTATAATAATTCAATTACCCTCACATAGACTGGGCAAATTCACGGGTTTTTAACAAGATTTTTGACGGGTTTGACAGAGGCCAAATTTCTAGACATCCTAAATGACTGTGCCTTAGAACAGTTGGTCATGGAACCAATAGGACAGGAGATAAATTTGGCTTAATCCTGAGTGGTGCACAGGACCTGGTTGGTGCAAGATGTCAGAATTCTACAACTATTGGTGGCGCAGTGGTAAAACTGCCACCCTGTAACCAGAAGGTTACAAGTTCGATCCTGACCAGGGGCTCAAGGTTGACAGCCTTCCATCCTTCCGAGGTCGGTAAAATGAGTACCCAGAATGATGGGGGCAATATGCTAAATCATTGTAAACCGCTTAGAGAGCTCCGGCTATAGAGCGGTATATAAATGTAAGTGCTATTGCTATTGCTATTGGGGAAATATAATTCAGTTTATATGCAAGTAGAGCATTGCCAAGAAAGTCCAATATGATTTGGATTTCAGAAGAGGAAACTCCTTTAAAATGAGGGGACTGGTAAAGAGGAAGGTGAAAGAGAAAGTCAAGAGTGTCAAATCATTCCATAAAACACAGAAGTAATTTAAAATTGCAATAATAGAAACTCAGTTGGAATGTATACCAACAAAGAGGAGGAAAGGTACCACCATGTTGAGGATGCCAGCATGGCTAACAAGTAGAGTCCAGGAAGCTATGAAAGTGGAAGTCCTACCTAAATGAAGATAACAGAAAGGAACATAAACTGAGGCCAAATAAATGCAAGGAGAAAATAAGGGATGAAAAAAGAGAGTTTGAGGATCATATAGCTAGAAGTGTCAAGGGGAATAACAAATACCTCTTTAAATATATCAGCTGCAGAAAACCTGCCAGGGTCGGACCCTTAGATGATGAGGGCACTAACATTCAGAATGACGCCTTCCTGATTCAACCTGAGTGGGATCTAAAATTAACTGAGTGGACATCAAAAAACATGTGAGTGTGCATGCATGCCTTAGAGGGAACATTATTCTAAACTGTCTTGAAAAAATAAATTAACAAATCACCAGGGCCAGGTAGAATCCACCCAAGAGATCTAAAAGAACACAAATGTGAAATTGCTGATCTCCTAGCAAAAGTATGCACAGGAAAACCTTGTTGTTTGTATCCAGAGGATACTGCCATTCGTGTATCTGTGGGTGTCTAATAGACACCCATTTCCAGTATACGTGGATACTAATGGGTTAAAACCCACGTATCCACAGTTCTTAGAGGGCCTGAAGTGACCATGGTCACTTCCAGCTGCCATTATGTCTCTAGGAGGCCAGGAGTAGCCATTTTGTGGCTAATTTCTTGAGGAAAATGTACTCTGCCCTGTAATTTTTCACGGTTTTGAGGACCATTTTGTCTTTTGGGGGGGGGGCATTCCTGGTCACATGGGGAGACCTGCAGAGTACGCCATAATAAGTTTGGGGCCATTTTGGGGGCTTGGAGTACTGTGTACAGTTCTGGTCACGATATCTTAAGGGTATTATTGAATTTGAAAAGGTTCAGAAGAGGGCAACAAAAATGATCAGGGGCTTGGAGCACCTCTGTTATGAGGCAAGGCTACAGCATCTGGGACTGTAGAAGAGAGGCAACTACGGGGAGACATGCTAGAGGTGTATAAAATTATGCATGGAGTAGAGAGAGTGGAGAGAGAACTTTTTCTCCCTCTCTCACAGCATTGGAACCAGAGGTCATCCCATGAAACTGAATGCCAGGTAATTTAGGACCAACAAAAGAAAGTGTTTTCACACAGCGCATAATTAATTCATGTAATTCTCCAGCACGGGATATGGTGGTGGCCACTAGATTAGATGGCTTTAAAAAGGGCTTAAAGAAGTTCATGGAGGAAAGGTCTATGAATGGCTACTATCTGGAGGCTATAGGTTATCTCCAGCCTAGGCAAGATGCCTCGAAATACCCGTTGCGGGGGAACAACAGCAAGAGAAAGGTCATGCCCTCACTTCTTGCCTGTGGGCTTCTCAGTGGTATCTGGTGGGCCCCTGTGTGAAACAGGATGCTGGCCTAGATAGGCCTTTGGCCTGATCCAGCAGGGCTGTTCTTATGGAGAGCCCAGTCATTTAGCATTGTTGCAAGTATAACAGTTGTAGCTACTTGGACAGCCTGTGATCTCTGTTCTTATGGAGAGCCCAGTCATTTAGCATTGTTGCAAGTATAACAGTTGTAGCTACTTGGACAGCCTGTGATCTGTGGACAGATTCCCTCGATTGGTAATGGACACATTTAGCATTTTAAAAGAGACAAGTGAAACACTGAATAACCTTTCCAACAGAACATCCTTATTGCTGTTTGAAGTATGTTTCCTCAATACCAGAAGATGATCTGCCCTGCAGAATTGCTTAAAATCCAATTTGGTAATTTCTGATGTAGATGAAAGCACAAGTTTACTTCTTGGGAAGAAAGACTGTAAGGTACGTTTTATAGGTAGAAATATTTATTTTTTGACATCATGACACCTTCAATTGAGCTAAAATATACAAGCAAGTTGTAATGATCAAAGTGGTAGAGGATGGGGAGATACAAAACCCCTTCTCTAGTCAGGTAGGCTGCCACCATATACTTTTTAATATGAGTAGATTCATGCTTCCAAGGGAAGATTCTAGATGAGTAAAGTGGAAAATTCATTCCTACAAGATAGGCTTGAGTAGCCTTAGGCCTTCAAAGAGCTTATGATTAGGCCAGGACCCAATAAGGAGTGACACTCTATACCAGGGTTTCTTAACCTTGGGCCCCCAGATGTTGTTGGACTACAACTCCAATCATCCCCAGATATGGCCTTTGTGGCTGAGGATGATGGGAGTTGTAGTCCAACATCTGGGGACCCAATATTAAGAAACCCTGTTCTATACCAACAAGGTGGCACCAAGAACTGCTATTTCCATACAAGTAAATCCCTTCCCCAGGAACTACAACAACCATATAGTCAGATCCAAACACTTGAACAAGAATAAATTCACTGATGCATCTAGTTAAACTGGTCCCTATCCTTTCTACCTTCTCCCAGGCTATTTTACTTTATTATTGTATGTTTGTTTATTTATTTAAAACATTTATGCCCCACTTCTCCAGTACATTACTGCTCAGGGTGGCTTACAACATTTATAAAATAGTTACAATATAAAATCAGACTAATAAAATTAACCAAATTAAACAAGTTAAAAACCCAAGCTACAACCACAATCTGAATTAGCTTTTAAGTTTCAAATTAACTTCTTTAAAAAGCTAAAAACTAAGAATTATAAACTAAAAACTAAAGAACGTACCAGATATTTGCAACAGGTGAAACATTAAAAAGCCTCTTTAAAAAGATGTTTTTAGTTGTTGTTTAAAAACAATGAGGGAGGGAGCATGGCGAAGCTCTTTAGAGAGTGTGTTCCAAAGCCGAGGGGCCACAACAGAAAAGCCCGTCTCTAGTCCCCGCCCACCAGATTTCTGTTAGTGGTGGGGCCCTGAGCAGTTCCTGAGATAAGGAACTTCCAGTTGAGGAACTTGCAATTGATTCCCAGCACAAGGCTGTTAGTCTCCCCTTTTCTTACAGTAGCTGCTGATCGACCTCACTCAGAAGCATCCAGGGAAGAACTGAACTCTAACATCCCCCTCCCTATAGGCTATTGTCCAGGAAACCTTGCCCCTCACTCTGGATTGGCCCACAGGTATTTGATCCATCCCTGCCTTTCTTCCTTATTTGTAGAAGCCCACTCTCCAAGCGGTTACTCTAATTAGGCCTAGTTCTCCCTCAAGTCAGACTACTACTACACACCTTTTGAACAAAATAGCCCCCAGTGGTGCTTTCTTCAGACAACTTTCCTTGAGTCATGCAATTATGTCTGTGATTATGGTACTTGACCCTCTTGTAAAATGTTGCTATTCATTCTCTAGGCAACATCATAGTAAGGTGGTAAGATGCTTAAACTCCAAGAGTTAGGTTCTTGGGCTAATGATAGAAACAAAAACAATACTTCAAATCTTGCTGAAAACTGCCTGTCAAGCTATGCTATTTGAGGTATAAACCCCGCTTCACAGTGCATATAAGCCCAGTCTTTTGTCTTCTAAGCAATGTGTTTTGCATAATTCTTTGAATTTTTTTGTCCTTGTGGCCTATGGTAATAGAGCTTATCTATTTGTGTGTGAAAACTGACTAGTGGATTTTTTTGCTGTCGTATAAATCCTCCCAGAATCCCTCCCCACTCTCCTCAGGGACATTTATTGCATGATGATGATGCAATAGATGATTTAGACTGAGTATATACAATTCTGGAGGAGAACAGAAAATCTTGGGCTTCATCTTTTTTTTAAAGTTCAATTTTTTTAGCTTACATAGTTGTGAAAGTGTGCTTGAAAGTGTTTTGAGCAGTGCCTGATGACACCTCAAAGTCAGGTGGTCTGCTGACAAGTGGAAGGAAAATGGATGATGTAAAATAAGAATAAAGTACATCAGAGAAATCATGCATGCAGTGCTGCTTAATTTGCATAACTGGTATGGGTCATAGGACTTATTTTTTGTTGCAGAACTTGGGTTATCCTTAGTACAGAATCATGGTGAGACCATACACATTCGAGGATAAGTAGCCTGTTACTGATAAATTATACAGTAGTGAAGGAATTTCATGAGACAGTACTATCCAGTTACTTTAACATCACCATAAAAACAGTTGCCTAATTGTCTGCCTTGAGCATAGTTACATGTTAGAGTTCATAATGTATGTATGTATTTATTTTAACTTTATTTAACTTTTATATACCGCCCAAAACTTGTGTGGCTGGGCGGTTTATGATTAAATTGTCACTTTTTCATGTCATGTCCTACATACAGTGAAAGTTACTGATGTCTTTCTGTAAATCCTCCTTATCATTGTTCCAGGTGATTTGTTTCTTTCCCAGATTGTACTACAGTCTTCCTTGTTTGTTTTGCATGTATATACCATTAGGGATGTGCAAACTGGTTCGAATTCGAACCAAGTCGGTTTGATGGTTTGAATTCAAACCAAAGCAGCCATCAGGTTCGAGCTGCAGGTTCGAATTCGAACCAAACTGGAGGTGGTCCAATTCGAACCAGTTCAAACCTCCAAAAGTGGGTGGGGTGTTAGCTGGGCACCCATGGGTACCTACCACACAAACCCCAAAGCAACACTCGTACGATTTTTTATGAAATTTTGAAATATTTATTTTTCCTCATACGGTATAATGGGACCCGAACCAGCCCCTTATCCCCTATTGTGGAGTACCTATTGGCACAAAAGTGAGGTGGGTGGTAGGCAATGGGATACTCCTCCAATTATTGGTGAATTTTTAAAGTATTTTTTAATTCCTCATAGGGAATAATGAGGATTGCAGCAAATGTATAGCTTCACAATGGGTGGAAAGGAGTGGCCTAGAGCAGTGTGTAGTGGTGTTAGTGCCCAAGGGGGACAAGGAAGCTACCAGAATTATTTGAAAGGAATTGGGCAAAGGGCTGATTTTAAAGTGATTTTTGAAGTTTACATGTCTTTAAGGTTAGCAAAATGAGAGTGGATTTATGGTTTGTCATTAAAAATCTCATATGCTACCAAAGAATCTACACTCAGAACACCTCAGAAACAACAAAACCCAGTACCCCATGGGTTAGCAACCCATGGAGGTGGTTGGCACCCTCTGTGCACTACACCACCACTCACTCAGAGCCACCCCAGCACCACCCAAGTGTCTTTAAGGTTTTTCTCCGTAGGGAAGAATGGAGGTTTCAGCAGCCCCGTATCTGCAGTTGTTATGGTTGGTCATCAAAAGTTGTTGTTGAGTTTAATATAGATAGTTTTATACTGTCTTTTCTTTGCAAGCATCCTCAAGATTGGATTTTTTCAACCACAAACAAACCTTCACTGTTGGCAGAGTGGTGGGTTTTCCAGAAACCCCCCCACCTGGCATAAACTTCATTTTTTTCTATTTAAATTTTTTTCTATTTCTATTTGTGTAGTTTATTTTGACAGCCTAAATAGATTGTGATCTGATTTGGCATGTTGGATGTATTTATAAAGGGTTAAAAAAAAAAATCCCACCTCCACTGTATTAATTTCCTCCCACTGTATCATATATTTTCCAGTAGCCAAGTAGACCTTTTAGAAATAGAAATTTCCCCACAGAAATATAAAGTTGGGGGAAATTTCCACTTCTCTTGGCAGATAGAATAGTGCCTGAAGCCATAGTAATAGGTGTACTACTGAGTCAGATGGGCCTCTAGTTGTGCTCCTGTACGACTGCTCTTTTTTTGAAACTACTTTGATGAAGTGGATCAGTGTGATAGGCAGTTCCACAAATAGTGGCTTGTGAGTTTGAAAAAGAAGAAACTTGTTCCACCATGTGATTTAAAGAAAACATCCTACCTATATATTTTGGCTTTGTTGCTATTTTGTTGGAAAAGACATAGTAATATGTGTAACAAGGATCTGGAGCACTGGCCCACATATCTCCCTGGAAGCATAGGTAGTTGCTGTAGTGGAAGAATTCTGACTCCATGATTGTCTAAACTCCTTACTGCTTTTTTCAGCTGGACAATCCTCCCTACTAGGGTGGTAATGAATCAATTTTTGAGATTCAATTCAACCTCAAATCGAATTGCAAAAATCCAAATCAGGAGAGGAGAGCTGGTCTTGTGGTAGCAAACATGACTTGTCCCCTTAGCTAAGCAGGGTCTGCCATGGTTGCATATGAATGGGAGACTTGATGTGTGAGCACTGTAAGATATTCCCCTCAGGAGAAGGAACCACTCTGGGAAGAGCAGAAGGTTTCAAGTTCCCTCCCTGGCTTTTCCAAGATAGGACTGAGAGAGATTCCTGCCTGCAACCTTGGAGAAGCCACTGCCAGTCTGTGAAGACAACACTGAGCTAGATGGACCAATGGTCTGAATCAGTATATGGCAGCTTCCTATGTTTAAAATCGATTTGCATTTGAATTGATGCCGGCCAGCTTGACAAACTGAATCAAAACTGCATGAGCAATTCGTGATTTGATCATAGGGAACAACAGGGAAGTCAAAATACTCCCTTACTCCCCTTGAGTAGGTCCTAGGGACATGAAAGTTGGTTGGGTGGTGTGGTGCGATGGGTGTGCTACCTATCACCCAACCACTGTTCTCTCTAAGGTGTGCGCATGTTAACAAGCTTTTGGATGTCCATTCAGTTCAATCTAGATCCCGCTCAGGCCCCATTCTGAATGCATGTTCTCACACAGTGCCTTGATACTTCCAACAAGAACAAAACTCATTCTACACAGACGTGAAAAAAATTAGAGGGAGCACTGCACCCAACCCAGAAAAGAAATGGGCAAGCAGGTGATTTTTTTTAAAAAAAATTATCTTTCCAAATAAATTCCATTGGATCCTATGGAGTTTAGGTTTAAAAATTTTTAACCTCCTCTTCCCCATTTCTTCAGCAGGTTGGGTGGTAGGTAGCACCCATCACACCGTACCACCCAACCCACTTCGGTGTCCCTAGGACCTACCCCTGGGGAACAATGGGGTATTTTGAGTTCCCCATTATTCCCTATGGGCAAAACAAGCAGAGTGCACTGTGCACACATTTTTGCAACCTTCCCTTGAAAAACACTACAGAACAGAAGCAGCACACACAATCCCTCTCAACACAGAACACATTTTGCCAAACAGACAGTCCAAAGATGGCCCCCAAAAAGCACTGACCCAGAATCTACAGCCAGCCACGGTGCATGTGCTGCACTAACATCATTGGCACAAGTTGCTCTCTCCTTGTACAACTATGACTCCGTCCTTACTTGCAACAGCTGCCACAGCACAGCAGCACCCTTAGCCAGTAAGCATAGCCATAAGCTCAATTACAGCAACATCTTCAGCGACATTTTGTCTGTGTGAGTACACCTTGCAGTGCAGAATGCAGAGCAGAGAGTGAAGCACAAGTTAGTCTCGAGGACAGACATGGACCTCATCACAGCAATCACCAAGGAATATTACACAGAGAGAGAGAGCTGAGCTGAGCTGCCACTGTCCATTTCTCGCCACACCACCATCACACAAACAGGCCAAAGCATGGCTCAAGGAAAGCAGACAGGTGCCCAAGTGCTACCTTTGTCAGTCTGAGATCAAGCAAAATCAATTGTATCAGCAGGCAATAGCACAGCATTATATTCAATCCTGAGAAATAAACCACAAAAATCAAACATCCTTGTTTTTCCTGATGTAAAGCTCTCTGCCTCCCAGTCCCTTGTAATATATTTTTAAATTCACTCCTCCTTTGTTGCCCCTTTGTCAATCTGAGATCTACCAAAAAAATTGTAGCAGCAATAATATACGAGTGCTGAGAAAATAAATCCACAAAATCAAACCTTCCTCCTGATGTATCCTTTTTTTGCATAAAGGCTCTCTGCCTCCCAGTCCCTCTGAATACATTTTGAAATTCCCCTCCAAAAGCGGTCTCTCCCCCCAGCCAGTGGGGGTACAGTTGCCTATGCCAACACTTGATACTAATTATTATTTATTTAAAACTAGCTTAACACGTGCAGAGCATCCGCATGCTGATACTGATTGCTCCCCTTACCATCTGCCACATCCCCCATAACCTTAGAGATCTCTCCACCCTCACCTGTGCCACACTCCTGCTCCTCCTGCATCAGGTTGCTTCCATCCCCCTCATCCCTATTGGTCACTCCTCCATTCCTTTACTCCATCCCCCTCACCCCTCTTGGTCATTGCTGCAGCATTACTGGCACCTATTGGCCAGGTTGCAGCCCCCTATTCCAGAGACCTGCCCACCCTCACCAGAGCCCTGCTCCTGCTCCTCCCTACAGCAGCAGCAGCTAACCAGGTCCTTCCTTGCTGCTGCCACTGCCATGTCCGCTTGTTCCCCCCAGGCCACTGACAGGATTAGACCCGTCCCTTGCCATTCCTTCTTTCTCTCTTCCCACCTTCTTTTTCTCTTTCTCCTCCATACGCCCTTCCTTCTTTCTCTCTTCCCCTCTTCTCCTCCCTTCTTTTTCTCTCCACCACTCCCTTTCCCCCTCTGACTTTCTTCCTCTCCCTTCTCTCCTGCTCCCTCTTCCTCCTTGAGTTAACAGATCTTGTTCATCTTGTTTCCTGATCTATTTCACACAATAGCAGCCTTCTCCTGAAGGGGCTCTTTCCTCCCTCACGACCCCTCTCTTCACAGACCTCTGCCCACGATCTAGATCTATATATATTCCTCTGCTCTACAAACAGAAACATCTTCTGACCAGGAACAGTTGCATTCCAACTGACCTTAACCATCACAGGCTCCTCTATCTGCATATGGAATCCCCAGTGCTCAATCACCATGATGCTTCTGCTCTCACAGGCTGCTCCTCCCTATCTGCATATGGAATCTCCACTGCCCAATTATCATGGTGCTTCTGCTCATGAATTCATGCAAGAGCTACCATGCACAGGATTAACCACAGGTACTCCTGAGAGAGAGAGAGAGAGAGAGAGAGAGAAAGAGGCAGAGAAGATATATAGAAGATAGATAGTTATACCTCTTTCCTCCAATGCACTACTGCTCAGGGCAGCTCACAACAATAAAATAGATACAGTGTAAAATACAAGTAATAAAATTAACCAAATTAAGTAAACAAGTTAAAAGCCAGGCTAAAACCACAATCAGGATTAAGTTTCAAATTAAGTTTTTAAAAAGGATTAAGTTTTTAAAAAGCTATTTTAAAAGCTAAAAATTGAGAATTAAAAAATGAAAGAACTTACCAGATATAAAGATGGAACATTTAAAAGCCTCTTTAAAAAGATGTGTGTTTAGTTTCTTAAAAACACTGAGGGAGGGAACACAGTGAAGCTCTTCAGGGATTTGAATGACAAGCCAACCAAGAAGCAAGGAGATCTCAAGCCAGTGCCAGATAACCAATCACCAAAGGGGGAAAGCCAGCCAAAATAACTGGACAAATCATGCAGATCAATTTGTGCTGAATTGGGGCTGATTCAATTCAACTTTAAATCAGTCCCTTCATTTTAGGGGAGATCCTATTCATGGCTGAATCAGTGAATCACCCCCGATTTGGTGCGAATTGAATTACATATCCCTGCTTCCTATCTTACTGTATTGCTGAACTGTGACCCTAGTCTCTACGCCAGGGGGTAATGTGAGAAAATCAGTAGTGATGCTAAATAAGAGTGTGTGCCTTGAACAACTTCCTATAGTCTATCAATACTGTCTCAATCCAACAACAAGGTCTCGCATATCTGTGTTCCCCTCATGGTGGTGGTTCAGCAAGACAGGATTATTTTAGTTAAGTTGTAGCTTGGTTTAAAAATGTGTTTTATCTAGGCCTGGAATTTAGTGTGTGTATACACACACACACACACACACACACACACACACACACACACACACAGACATATATAGGCTTATTATATATACTCCTTCCCTTTCTCACACACATCTGTAGAGTTGCTATGAACCTTTTCAGCATTTTCATTTTTGTCATATCTTGCTACAGTGTTGATTCTCATCTGGAGCAGTGTTTCTCAAACTTTTTGGAGTCAAGGACCGCTAAATTCTTCGTGCAGAGTTTCAAGGACCGCTACATTCTTCATGTGCAGTTTCCCGGACCAGCAGTTAGTAAAGGGGTTTCAAGTCTGTCTATCTATCTATCTGTCTATCTATCAGACTTCTATACTGCCCAAAACTTGCATCTCTGGGCAGTTTAGAATGAAAATAATATAAGCATTAAAATAATTAAATTTGGAATCTTTTGCAAACATGGAATATTAGGGGTTCTTAACCTTGGGTCCCTCAGTTAAACTCCCATAACCCCCAGCAACAATGGCATTTGGCCATTATGGCTGGGGATTATGGGAGTAGAAGTCCACCAACGTCTGGGTACCCAAGGTTGAGAACCCCTGAATCTAAAAGCCTGGGTGAACAAATTTGTCTCCAGTATGTCTGGAGTGGAGGTGCTTGTGATTACTCAGTGGAGAGGGGATGTTGGGCCATTAGAAAAATTCAAAAGCTACATGGGGCCAATGAAAACAACATACAAGCAAGCCCCACTGATGCAAGAGGGAAACAGCGTTCCCTCTCAAGGCGCCTCGATCACAACAGGCAGCTGGGTTTCAATCAACCAACCTTTGGCTGCAAACAATGAGCATGCAAGAACCAGCAGCCCTTCAAGTGGCGCCCACTGCCATACTTTTTCCTCCATGCCCCCGCATCGCATACAGTTTGAAGCTGTAAAGATAGGGAATAAGATAGCTGTAGGAAGATCTCAGCAGCACGTGGAGGCAAGGCACAAGAAGGGTCCCATGCCTCAGTGATACTCTTCCTCTTCCGTGCCATGTGCAAAATTGAGTAAGTGAGTGCCTTGATTTCAGTTGGGGGGGGGGTTTGACTCCCAGTCAGGGACCGGCACTCAACCCTTCGGGGACCGGCAGCGGTCCAGGGACCGGTGGTTGAGAAACACTGATCTGGAGGAATCTGTATCAGTTGAAACTAACTGATGCCGTATCTAGGCAAGTTCTGAATGCCACCTTTACCTATATAGGATCCTACGACAGTTGGTCTTTTGTCAAATGAAATGGCTACTTAGATTACTGTATGTGAAGATTTTGTATTTGTGAAGATTGTGTGGTAATTATGTTCCAAGCATAGGCAGTAGCATAGTAGAAGAAAATGCTAAGGTAGAAGTGGAAGGAAGAAACTAAAGTAGTAATAACCTGAACCTAATTGTTCATATGGAGGTACTTCATTTGCATTTTCTGAACATACCATGTTCCTAAAAAGCTGTTGTCAAGATAGTTAAATTTATTCACTTTTTGTCATGTTTGGTCCCCCTCCCCTTTAATTAGAGAAGAATGTGGTAAAGCAAATCCAGTAGTTGTCACATTGTCCCTGTCTTTATTCTAGTACATTTTCAACCCGGATTCTAAGCATTGCAACACGGGGACGGATCCAGTTGCCTGCTGTATCCTCTCCACTCCTTCCTGTGTGTGCTGCAGGAGTTTTCTGCTACTGATCCTATTTTCCTGTTAGCTTTCCTCCTGCAAGTAGAAGCTATATTTGCTTGATAGCTGGTGGAATGGACCATCAGACTAGATGGGCTCATTAGTTTTTAAAAATGTAGACTTTGTATTAGGACCAAATATTTAGTCAGGTATGCATTAATAACTTGTTTACTAATTAAATTTTAACTGACATTTTCCTTCAGGGATTCTACAAATGAAACTACTGCACATTCAGATGCTGGTAGTGAACTTGAAGAAACCGAATTGAAGGGGAAAAGAAAACGTGGTCGTCCTGGCAGACCTCCAGTATGCCACTTTTTTTTCTTTGAATAACTGTTTTAAGACTGTTCTTTTATCTCATTGTCTTAATGACCACATGAATAATTTTAATGGATATTTGCAGAATGTAATATGCAGTTGATAACCAAGACATGTTTGAAGACATAGCATAAATCAAACTTGTAAGAAAAGATGCACTTTCACTTTTCTTTTGAGAATACTGCACAATATTAATACTTGCACACACTGTTCTAAGCAGGAGCAGGAGCAGGAATGTAAAATTCTGAATTTGAATTGGTTTGAATATAACATGTTACGGCTTATTTGCAAACTCTTTTTGTTGAGATACTTGTAAATATTTTAAGATGTAAAAATTTAATAGTATATGCCCCACCCCTTGTTTAAATTTTAAGCTAAGAAAAATGAAAAATCATTGTAAATCATTAACCTATAATGACTTATAGGTTATAGCACTGTAAATCATTAACCTATATAATTTTTGCACACCCCAAAATCTTTCATTTTAGATATACTCGTATATAGATATTTCTTGGTTATAAACATTTGTCACATCCCATCCACACATTCAATCAGTGTGTGAAAGGTTAGTAGAATTGTACTCCCTGGCTGTTGCTCTAACATCCATGCATATGTGGATGGAATGCGGGAAGAGGGCTCTGGACATCTGAAAAAAGATAATGGAAGCTTCCTGTTTTTACTGGTATTGTATAAATTCACTGTTACTAATTATAAATGTTACAAAAATTGCATTTTTAGAAATAGAAAACTTCTGCAGAAGAACGTAGCAATCAAATTCTCTGCTCCCCATTGTGCTTGTGAAAGTATATTTTTTAGTAAAATGAATATGTAATCTTAAGGTTACAATATTTTCCATTAAGATGTTAAAAATATGCGGCATTTCATTCTACTAAATTATTTTAATAAACTTATTATGAGAGACTTGGTTTTCAATTGCAGAGAAATGTTAGTGGATGGGTCTTTGTTAAAGTGTTCCATATAAACAACTATTCAGATAATTTTTTTATCTCATGAATTTCAGTCTGCTGTTAGCCTTTGCTAGTCTGTTACCTTCTCAGTATTTCCTGAGCATCTGTCCTAAGTGTCATATGCTCCTTTTGTTTTTGACAAACTTGCCCATATGAGGTCTTTTTGCAATCTTTCCAGGTCCTTAAATCAATTGAGAAGTGATTGAGATGCCTGTGAGTACCAGTTGCAGGGGAATAAAAGCAGGAGAGAGGGCATGCCCTCAACTCCTGCCTGTGGGCTTCCAGTGGCATTTGGTGGACCACTGTGTGAAACAGGATGCTGGACTAGATAGGCCTTGGGCCTGATTCGACAGGGCTGTTAAGTTCTTATGAAGTTGGTGCTTGCTCATGTTCTCTAATGGGAATCTGCTAATGGGAATCTGCTAATGGGAATCTGTGCTTGTGTAGAACCATCCTGGGAAAATTCTAGATCTCTAGCCAAATATTTTTGGTACCTGGTCCTTCTGACCAAGGAGGATTGAGTGTACATGCCCTGCTAATGTGGCCAGTGACTTTCTTCTCAATTCTGTGCTCTGCTGCATGAGACACATATCTTGGAAAGTTATCTGAGAACGCTTTCCCTTGCTCTCAGATTTAGCAAAACAAAACACACAAAACCCCTGCCTTTGCTCCCTTGCACTTATTCAGCCTTTTCTAAAGTTCCTTTTTCAAAAATAAAAGAGGAACACGCAACTCTGCTTGCAGCTGACCTGCTGCTGTATCATTTCAGCAAAGATGATGTTTTGTGGCACAGCTGTAGTTTGTACAAGGGATAACTTGTTACTTTGGCCATGACCATTTTCTCAGGTGCCTGGTGAGTTGCACAGAGTTGACTCCTGCATTCATTGTCTGAGCTTTATTAATCAGTCTGGACAAAACTCTACCTTTTTACCTTAGAACAGAATTTTGGAATAATCACTTCAATTGGTTATTGGTGTCAGTACTTCCTGTCTGCAATTTTTTACAGAAACCCACGAGTCATTGCAGTGACTCGCTTGATCTGGAAGCAAAAGTTGGCTCGTTCATTGAGTTCAGTCTTCTTCAATACCCAAGTTGGGTTTGATACCTTTGGGCTCAAAAACGCAAAAGGACTGTTCCGCTCCATCAGATACAGTGCATGGTCTCAAACCCACCCACCCCCCAAAGGAGCATAAGCATATACCTGATTCTTCTGAAAGGTGGTGGATTCACCACTTTTAAAAAACCCAAAAACTTGGTACTGATTTGAACTGGGAGGAGCAGCTTGTAATAGCTGGACATCATTCTGACTGAATCAAAAAAATTGGAAGTTATTCTTCTCACACTCCCCAGTCACTTCATATTAAGAACTCTTCTCTTCAAAACTCAACACCACCATGCCTTCAAAGGGCAACATTGTTGATATGATCACAGTCCTCATGCAGCATGAGGAGGCCAAATAAGACCTGAACCTCTATGCATTGAGGAATTCCACTTTGATGTAGTCTACAAATTTGACACAGACTATTGCATTGAGATAAAATATTGAGATGGACTTTGGCTCTCCTCCATATGGAAGGAATAGACATCCCCCATCTTGGTGATACATCTTTTCAAAATTGTGTATGTCTCCATACAGAGTTCATTTGCCCCATATGTTAATATGATCTCCATTCTTAGCATCACTATTTGCCACTTGTGGTACTCTTACTTTCTGCAAGCAGAATTAGTTTGATTGGGAGGAATGGAGATACCAACCCAGAAGGATGGAATCGTGTGAACTAATGATCAGTTGCAAAACCTTGGCCAACTGTTATTTTCTTGGCACCAAGGTCAGCTGGAATTTACAAGGATTCCTTCTTGTCTGTACTTAACAATGGTGCCCTGCATGATTACGGTCCTGTTGCTGTTGACACCTAAGGTGAATGCTTCTGTCTGAACTTCTATGCTCCATTAATGCTACAATTACAACTGTTCTACGAGTGACCACTGTTGCACCACACCAATGCTACAAGTTCCATGCCCAGTTTACATATAACTTTGGACCCTTTATGTGATCCATTGTATATTCATACAAATGGTAGAAGCGCACACGGTAACATTCTGGGGAGTTTTTCAAAGCTCCATCCCTCATGCTGTAGCACTTCTGTTAGAAGGAACAGTTGCAGTGTCGCCACTCTCAGTTCCTTTCCAACCATCAGCGAGATTGCACCAGGAGGAATCTGCTCCATCTACCAGTGTCTTCATAGACCTTCAAAGCGAAATAAAGAGAAAGAGAGTTATTGGTTATTGAACATTATTTTAAGCTATACTTCACCGAGTAGGAGTGTGCACGGACCGGTTCGGAGACCATTCTACTGGCCTCTGAACCGGTCCGGACATGGGGTGGTTTTGGTTCGGGAGGGATAGGGTGGGAGGTTCCACTAAGGGTGGGGGGGCTTTACTTATCCCTCCCGCCCTTTCCACTTTTTGCGCCGTAAATATCCCAAAAAATCTGGGCGGCAGGATTCCTCGCCACCCGCTTCTATCCACTACGATGGCTCTGCCGGCTCCGCTCCTCCATGTGTAAACGATCGGGCTTCCTTTTCAGGAAGCCTTCTGCACACACACGCGCAGGAGGCTTCACTTTCGCAGACGGCAGGGAAGGGGGTGGGCGGGAGTATGTCTCGCTGTCGCCCGCGCGCTTATAGAGAGCGCGGCCGGTCCGGGCGAGATTTAAGGGGGCGAAAGGGGGCTTCAGCAGCAGGGGGCTTCAAGGGGGCGGCAGGGAAGTACCCTGCCGCCCGATTGTTTACACACGGAGGAGCGGCGCCGGCGGAGCCATCGTAGTGGATAGAAGCGGGTGGCGAGGAATCCCGCCGCCCGGATTTTTTGGGATATTTACGGCGCAAAAAGTGGAAAGGGCGGGAGGGGTAAGTAACGCCCCCCCGCCCTTAGTGGAACCCCCATCCCCATTGCCGGACCGCAGCTCCGCAGTTCCGTGCACACCCCTATCACCGAGTGCTCAGAACATGTCATGAGCATTAAAAAGACATTCAAGAGATGCATTGAGTGCAACTCAAAATTACTGTCATCAGATAAACATAACCTATATGTCTGTCTGTCTGTTCACCATCTCAAACTTCCATCACTGGGTGGTTTACAGCAAAATAAAACAAATTAATACCAAAACTAAAGCCTTACAACAATTTAAAACCACAAGTCTAGTTTAAAACGCTTGGGTGAATAAAATGTCTTTAGAGACTATTTAAATGTTGTCAGAGATGGGAAGCCTCATACATCAGCAGGAAGCACATTCTGGAATCTTGGGGTGGCAGCAGTGAAGGCCCGTCCCTATGTTTAGGTGAAGAGCATAGAGTCCATGCTTTTAAAATCTGTCTGGGATTTTCCAAACAGACCAGAAAAAGCGGATAACTGAGTCTGTGGAACACTCTGTATAACTTAAATCTAAGACCCTCAGACATGGACATGAAGTTGACACAAGGTCTCTTGACATCGACTAAATTACCAGCCACAACTGCACCTCTAATACAACCATCCAAGAATATATCAGTATCAGCCAATACATCAACCATAGCAACCAGCAAGTCAACATTGACAGCAGCATCCCTTGCAATAGTGAGCATGTTAATATCAAAACTCATAGTGTCGACACTGACTGGAGTAAGCCAAGCACAAGCTTCATCGAAGTCAAAAGAAACACCTTTGTCAATAAAGCATACCTATTCAACGATGGCAACAATAGCAACAACCAAGGAGAAGGGTGATCCACCAGAGGTGGAGGAGGTGCGACAAAGAAAAAGCAACAATAAGTGTTGCCGTTGATTGCTCCATCCATATTGACACCTTCAATGCAGAAAGTCCTTTTTTCGTTGAATGTATCTTCTTCACTGACAGATCACCTAATCATATAGGCACCACTACAGCCTGCAACACAGCTAACTATTACGTTGAGAATGCCAGCTTCAATCTTAGCATTGTCAACTTGGACCCAGGATTTAGAGAAGTCAATCGCAATGGATGCCATGCTGACAAAATTACCAAAAGCCAAAGAGCCTTCTGCACTGAGTACAGCATAGCCATACACATTAATAATACTTCCTGCACCAGTATCTTAAAGGATGACTGAAAGAGTCCTGTCTGTTAATGTTTCAGCACTTTGAAATTGCAGAGAATGTCAGGAAGGTTATTGTCCTAAAAACTCCATCAGCACCTCAGAGATCTCCACTGATGGTTTGATGGAGGAAAGAGGTGGAATATTCTCTACCACACAAGAAAAAGGCTGTTTTATACAAACACATTTTCACACAGCTTCGCAAAGAAGCTGTATGGGAAACTCCAATGGTATCTTACTATGTGTTTATTTATACCATAGAGACTATGAAGTGGAATACAGAGAGGTTATAACACCGTATCCCCCTAGCTACGATTACAGCACAGAACTACCCATCTCATAGACATTATGTACACCAGCCAACACACCTGGTTCAGTACGTAGAAACACAAACAATGAGATCTTGGGAGACATTCAAAAGACCATTAGGCGTTGTACAGTTAGCTTTTCATATTGTCACCACTGATGTACCAATATGGCATGGCTCCACACATACTGTCACTATTGCCGTCCAAACGAGGAGCCAGGAGACTCAACTGCAAGCTATCTCTTCACAGTCAGATACTTAAGATGGGGCAATTTGGTATCAAACAGCAGCAACCACAGTAGTGATGTCAGCACAGACCCAAATGGCTAATACCCTAACAACATTCATGTCAGGGTGTTCAGATAACTAGCTCCAATATAACAAATACAAGACAAGGAAGAGCTTTTTGCGGTAAACTCAGATATATCAGATTATGTAGAGGTTGAAAAATCTGTCTACAGAAAAACCACCAGAACCATCACCAGGTGAGGCAGTTGTGAGTAAAGTGCCATCCATTTCCCCAATGGAAGAGATGCACAATTGCCATTTGCAAATAGCTAAAATGGCTAAAATACTGGGTTTAGAAATCAAGCAATGTTGAAAACAATGTATAAGACCAGTTTTTTTTATTTTGTAGTTACTCTGCATTTTTCAAATGTTGCATCTTTACCAGTTCTCACTGTACTAATGCAGGTGTCAAAGCAAGCATGGGCAAAGCCACCTCTGTGGCTCCAACAACCAAGAAACTAGAAAATATGTATAGGATCCAAGTGGAGGGATGACAGTACCTTTTCTCGTACCCACCATCTAACTCCTTAGTGATGGACTGTGCATCATCATCTAAATCTAATTTGAAACTTTCTGTTTCAGTTGGCAAGGGAAGAAAGCTGGGTACCATAGGCAGAAAATTTTATTTAACATCATGTTGGTCAGTCAGAATTGCCAACATCATGCTTGTGTGAGATGTTTTTATCACTCCTTATGGGAGCAGTTTCAAGAATATATTTGTAGGACTATGCACTTCAGTAAAATTAAAGCTCCAACATCAGCATTCCCTTCCCCAACCACCAAGTGGTGTTAGATCGCAGGGCAAGTGCCCTGGGGTAGCACATTGGTGGTGGTGACCCTTTAACTGATCTCCCAGCACTGGCACAGGGGTAGATGGGCAGCTCAACGATTGCTGGGAGGTGGGCATAGTGATAGGCCTGGGAAGCCCATGTAGCTGCTGGGAGGATGCATGGGCTTCTGGGGATTGTAGTTCTGCTCAGAACTTCTTGCAATGGAGAAGTTCTGAATGAGACTTCTATAACTATCCAGTGATAGACCAAAGATAGCCACTAAACTTTATATAAACCAGGACATTATTTCCTACCTTCTTTTTAAAAGACTCAGGTATGTCTTTAGAAAAAAAGTCTTCACGTATTAGATGCGCGGAGAGCACTTGATTTATTTCGAAAGAAAAAAATTCAGATTAGATAAAGGGTTATTCATATCACAAGACAGGGACATTATAAAAGAAAACACATAACAGAATGAAGACTCTCACATTGGATTGTGGACACCATTATACTAGCTTACGAATGCCAAGCATGAACCTATCTTTTTAAACGAGCGCATTCCACTAGAGAGTGAGGTCATTGGCAGCAAATTGGTAGGCATAGCCATGCAAAAGATTTGCAAAGCAGCTACCTAATATTTGGAACAGCTGTTCATAAAGCATTATGCAGTTGATATCAGATCAGCAACCTTAAGCAAGTTATAATGTAAGGCACCTTCACTCTCTGCCAAGTGGTAAGCTAACTAATCACCCATTAGTGTGAATAAACACTGGATCACAAGGATAAACAGGTTACTTATCTGTTTATTCTTGATTATCCTTGAGGAATTGGGTATTCACACAACCCACCAGCCTTCTCCACTGCAGGTGCAATAATACAGTCACACTTAACTTTCTCAGATCCATTTGAAAGATGGTCATCCAGGAACTGAGGAGGATGGCAATCCAACCATCCTTTCTAACAGAGCAAAGGGCAAAGCTAGGAATGTTGTGCGGAGCTTTGAAAATCATCCCTGAATGTTACTCTGTGCCTTCATAACCCATTAGTGTGAATACCCATGGATCACTCAGCAATAATCTGTTACAGGTAAGAAACAATTTTTCTTTGCCAGTCACTTGAGGGGCATCATGCCTGCCTCCTCCTATGCCAATGTCATTTACCACCACTACCACCAATGACAACCATCAAGCCTCTGATAGTTGCATCAATCCATTTTGTTAGGTGACTGGGACACCGACTCAACTACTTCTAATATTTTCGACTGAACAATGGTTCTGTCTTGGGAACCCACACTGGGAAACCCCCTTTCTATCTTTGCATCCAATATTTGCCACTACTTGGACCTGATGAAGAGGGTGCTAGGTCATTGAGCTTGGAAGTATACAATGCAAACCCAGACTCTCCTGCCTCTGCTTTTCAACTTATTTCAGAAGCTAACATCCTGATCACACTGTTTATGCTCTCAGTACTCCTCAAAGCAGTCGAGGGTTCCTCAAAACCTCCCCCTTCTCAGAGGATTGAAATATTTTACAAGATACAGTGTAATGACTGCAATTTCCTCTTCAACTATCTGCTCGCTAATTTGATGCTGGTAGATGCTTCCTTAGAAAAAGGAAAAATCTCTTCTCGTACTGCTGTAACAGATAAAGAGGGTTTAATTCAGTTGAATTTCATTGGACAGAATGCTACCACAGATCATATTTCAAACATGTGAATGGACAGTTAGCATTATTTTCTGTGTGAAGAGTTCCCACTTTTACTACTCCACATGGTTAGGCCATGACATTTCAAATGACAAATAGTAAAACATGGAATTACTACGACTACTATTATGAATTCTTATATACCACTTTTCATCAAAAATTCTAAAAATAGTTTGTATAGAATAATACACAAGTCAGATGATACCCTTTCTCCAAAGGGCTCACAGTCTAAAATACAAGGTAGACATCAGCAACAGCTACTTCAGGGATGCTGTACTTTACAGTTCCAAAGTTAGACACGTCCCTCTGGATCATCCTCTGTCTGAGACAATGGTTCCTTTATCACCTTCAAGAAGTTTTGTGTGGATTCAATTGAAAAAATTCCTCTGTTGCTTCATATTGGGGAGTGGATGACATCCATAGAGCTACAAGGCACCTATTTGCATATCTTCATCTACCCTCAGCACAAAAAGTGTCTTCATTTTGCCCTGGACCAGCAATTTTGAGAGCACTGCTTCTTTCAGTTTGGACTTTTGAGCATTTCCAGCAACTTCACAAAATGTATGATATTTATAGTCCCCATGTCACTGATATAGAATCCAGAGTTATCCATATATAGCTTCACAAACACTTCTACTGTCAAACACATGCAGCACATTAGCCCTTGTTGCTGTATCAGAACTTCACATCAAGAAAGAAAAGTCACATCTGTGACTATAGGCTACACAGACTACAGCTAATTGAAGCAGTGTTGTAGAGAGTCGTCCTTAACATGATGGTTCCATATTGAGTATACGCAACCCTCAAGGTGTATCCAACAGTTCTTGGGACACATGGCAACAGCAATTTTGGACATGCTTCTCCATATGTGATCCTATGCAGTTTTGGTTTCTTGCATATTGCACACTTGAGTGTGATCACTCTTAAGTATTTCAAATAGTGTAAATGCGTCCCTTGAATAGTGAGCATCCTGTCACAACCTTTTGGGGTTGGTCATCCAATGCCCCATTCTCCTACAGCAGTGACAATACATGCATGCTCTGGGGGCAGGGAGCTCATTGCAGGGGCATCTTGATCAGTGAGTTCTTGACTACAGCCTAGAGGCAATAGCACAAATGTTCATCCCATCTTGCATGGTTACATGATCCAAGCAGCAACAGACAGTGTTGCTAGCGATTCACTTACGGGAGTTCATATTTGTAACTGTAATCTCTTCTAGCAGTATATATTGCTGGGATGGCCAAATAACCTCTGACTGTTGGAGAATATGCCTAGCGCTAAGTCATTCTTCCTGTTCATAATTAGTTGGGTTTAGTTCTGCCTTTTTTGCCTTACAGTTTTATTTCTGTACATTAGCGATTTGATTTCTCCCCCACCCCCTATGCCCTTCTCTGATCACTCCTTAATTCAGACTTCATATTAAATCTTATGGAGACAAAGGTCTTGTTTTAAAAGTGCGTCAGTTGTGGGGTGAAACTTGCATCTGTTGGTGGCCATCAACTTTGTTTAGTCTGGCCTTGGGGAAGAGCACGTGGTCAAGCACTGTGTTCACTGCCTCAAATTTACTAAGCAGGCCTGCCACAATAGAGCTTCCTGTCTGTATGGTTTGCTCTGGGGAAAGGCTCTTTTGACCCTCGTGCCAATGGAGGAGTAAACTCTCAATGTCATTCCCAATGAAGGGACCCCTTCGACACCTCAGACTGCCACTATGGACTTGGTGTCCTTTGTTCTGTGTCCTTTAGAACCAGTAAAAAATCAGATACTGACAAAGCCTGTACCAGCGAAGGCCATTAAGAGTTTCTCTGCAATCTCTATACTGAGCACTTTGTCGGCTATACCAAGTACATCATCGACTGTGCCAGGTGCATCTGGTGTTGTGCCCCCCGCTTAAGCTTAAACGTAAAAAGGAGGTTGCTGCTGAGAAAAAGCTATTTCCACCATTGCTCTTGGGCTCCACACAGATACCAATAGCCAGTTAGATAGGACCACTACTGTCAAGACTCTCAGTTCCGATTTTGCACTTCTCAGTGCCGCAGGTCGAGAGATAAGAAGACTCCACCTAAAGCTCATGCTCCATCGATACCAACCCCTTCAATACAGATGATGGTAGCACTCTCTGCACTTTCAGAACCACTTGATAGATTGCACCTTGCGGATACACCGGAGCCTCTCCTTATCCTGACCCCTACTTCAGTACCGGATGCTCAGCCACCTAAAGAGCCAGACATTGACTTTCAACCACCCGACTCCTCAGCTGAAGACTCTGCCTCGGAGGAAGATGTACATACATCCCTGGATATAGCATTGGGTTCCACACCATCCGATCTAATCAAAGACTCTAAGCCTCCATCTCCATCGCAAGACATGAAACTCTTCACTAACCCAAGTGGTCTGTATGGCTACCTATTTAGGTATCCAGATTAATGAATCTACTAAATCTTCTTCTGACCTTTAGAAAGAGTAGGCTGCCTTTCAGGTATATTCTAAATGTTTTGATTACCCAGATATAACACTATAGTCCTCTGAAAAGTCACTTTTCTGTGCCAAATTACTAGGATTATAGAGATTTCTAAGGATCACAACACAATAACTTTCTGCATGTTCCAAATGTACCACACAGATCTCTAGTTCACCTTTAGTAAACTGAGCAAATTAATACAAACAATTGTTTGTGCACCTTTTTGTGCGCAGAAGTGATATGTGAATTGAATTTTAAAGGAGAGGGGAATCCTTATTTGGCTGACAAGCTTGCAAGAAATGTATTCCCTTTAAAAGCTGTTTAAAAGATAGAATAGCTGATGTGTTAATAGTTGGTAGTTAATAAATATGGAATAGTTGACACTCATTTTAAAAATAATATGGGATGTGAATTGTTCGTTAAGCTATTCATATACCAGATTGATGTGAATAGTGCAAAGCCTGAGTCACGCATTACATTTTTAGCTGTTTTGTGTTACAGACTTGTGGTGTGTACTAAAAGTTAATGTTTTAAGTGGCTACGTGCCTTTTAATTCTGTGTACATTAGCAGCACACAGGGCTATGAGCTGCATGTTGTATTGTATCCAGTAATTTTTTTTATTTAGTTGTTTGGATGTTTGTCCCAGTGGGGATCCTGTAGAGAGAGTGGGGGAAGAGTCAGAAAGGAAAAGCGGCGGGGGGGGGGGAGAAAACTGAGTTGTCGAATAAACCTTTAGTTAATGCTACATAAGATTTATTTCTGTTGATGAGGGAAGCAGCTATAAAATGTTTGGTGATGAGATTTTGAACCAGCTAAGCTTGTGATCCTGCAAAGTTTGTAAATATTCCTGCAGTGTCATTTCATTGCATTACTGGGCCTACATTCCTGAACTGCTTTCTACTGTTGCTGCTGCTGATTCTTTTTCCAGCTTCCTGACCTGCACCAACACATAAAGGTACTTCCCCCTTATCATTCCTAGAATCTGTTACGGGATGCACACTGCAGCATGGCTCAGATCCCACCAGCAGCCGTTTTCTTTTCTACCCCAGAGAACCTGCTCTTCCCTGGAAACAATGGAGGTCCTATTTCTGCAATTATCTCCTCACTATACAGCGCCCAGATTTTACTCCAGCAAAGCAGAAGGCTATTTTGCTTCACTGCCTGGGCCCTGATGGCCAGAGAATATATAATCATTTGCCCTTTCCTGCCAACTTGGAAGGGGATGCCAATTCTTATGAAGCCTTAAAGGATTATTTTACCCCAACTTTGAATGTGATTGCTGAATTTTATAAGTTCTATTCTAGAGCCCAACTGCTTGGTGAATCTATCAATCAGTATATCACAGTATTACATGCCTTAAGTGTAACCTGTGTGTTTGCCAACTTTGCTGATGAAATGCTCAGGGATCAGATTGTTATGAAAACAAGCGGTAACTGGAAGGGAAATTTACCTTGGATAAAGTTATAGAGATGGCAAATTCTCTTCATTTTGGGAAATCTTTCTCTTTGGTATCTCAAAACCAATCTCCTGAAATCCAGGCTGTTCAGTCTAAATCCTTCCAAACTCAATCTTCTCATATGGCACTGCCCCATAAGAAAGGAGGAGCTACAAGAAGGGAGGAGCTACCAATGCTACCGAAGTGGAGAAACTGCCCACAAATCCAACTTTACTCACTGTCCTGCATAGAAGGTCACTTTCAACAGGTGCAAAAAGGGGGACACATTGCTAAGGTTGTCAGGTCTGCTGTCCATTCCATTACTGATTCACCACATAAGCATGAGGCAGATGAACTGATTCCTGACAGCATGTTAAGTATGACATCATGTCCTGGAATAAAAAGGGGAAATGTATGTATCACAAAAAGGCGTCTCAATATTGGGCTGGAAACAGAAAGATCTACAGATAGTGTTAGAACCCAATAGAATGGAACATATTACAAATGATGGAGTATTCATATGCTTTATGATTGATGACTTCTCAGACATTTTTGCTGATACTTATGGCACTGCCATTCCAAACATGAAATTCAGATGAAGGCAAATGCAAAACTGTACAAAACAAAGTTAGGAATGTTGTACCCATAGCATTGTGCCAACCATTTAGAGAGGAGCTCTGTTTGATGCATCAGAATAGGTCTCTCCCATTGTTCTTGGGCAAAAATCGAATGGTACACTTCTTAAGAAAACTCGGAATTATTATCTATGCAAACACGGAATTATTATCTAAAAACACGGAATTATTATCTATGCAAAGAAATGTCAGTTTTACACACACTCGGTGACGTACTTGAGGACACACAATATCTCAGCGTGGTGCACAGCCCAAAACAACTTGGTGAAAGCTATTTGGGAAGTACCAGAGCCATACAACAAGGATGCACTTAGCTTATTTTTAGGACTCTGTATTACTCTAAACTTGTTAGACAATTTGCCTCAAAAGTTGCTGCATTGTGTCTTTATTTTAAAAAGAATGTAGCATTTAACTGGGAGGATGCATCCTGCAAGGCTAGTTTTCAGAATATCAAATCAGCCATTGCTAAAGACTTGCTCTCACTTCTGACACCAGTAGGCACACTATTGTAACTACTGATGCTTCTGAATATGATTTGAGTGCTGTCCTGACATATCAAAAAGGGGACAGGGAAGTTACAATTGCCTTTGCTTCCTGCTTCAGAGAAGATAAATTCTGTCATTGGAAAAAAAGCTCTAGCATGTTTCTGGGTGGTGAGGCACTTCAAGACTTGGTTGTAGGGCAGAAAATTCACTTTATGGTCAGACCATAAATCCCTGCTTGCTTTATTTATTACTCTGGAGTTGAGTCAAATGACCACAAGAATAGCCAAATGGATTACCAAGATTTTGATTTCCAGGTGGAATATCGTCCAGGACTTCGGAATACAACTGCAAATTGTTGATCTCAACTTCTTCTCCCAGGCCAAGAGGAGATCACAGAAGAGAATGGAGTCATAATTGCACAAATAGCTTCATCCACTCACGGAGTGATCATGTCTTCTGAAGGAAAAGCAGCTTTCAGTGCTGATCAAGTGCTTACTGAACTTAAACCTTAGATAATTAATGGATGGCCACACAAACACAAGGTATCTGAACATCTTAAACCATACATGCACGTAGTGAGTGAGCTGTCACTTCTCAATGAGTTGGTGCTGAGGACCAATTGTTGGGTGATGCCAACCTCCTCACAAGTAAAAGTGATGAAAATTGCCCACAAAGGTCACCTGGGCATGAGCTTGACTAAAAGGTGAATCAAAGAGTTTTTGGTGGCTAGGTATGGACAAACACATTGAAAATGTAATCAGGTACTGTATGGCTTGTGCTGTATGCGACAAATAGCAGAAGACTGTTATCACCATTTTGGGTCCAGTAGAGAATCACAGTGGTCCCTGGGGGAAACGTGCTCTGGCCTTTTGATAACTAGCCCATAAAATGAAGATTTGTTATAGTGATTGTGGATTACCATTCCAGGTGCCCAGAAGTTTCATTCGCTGACAAGATTACTACAGACAAGGTGAGGGACAGTCTTCCTAAAGAACTGGTGACTGAGAATGGGACATAGTTTATCTTATTTGAAATGGAACAATACTTGCATAACTATGGGATAAAACTCAAGATTCTTTCCTTGGAACATTCCCGAAAGAATGGCCTAGTAGAAAGTATGAAAAAATTAGTGAAATAAAGTTTACAACTGCCTACTATGCAACAACAACCCTTGAAAGAGGAAATCTGTGAAACACAATTTGCTTAACGAACTGCTTCTTATTCTACTATAGGAAAACCAGCTTTGAACCACTGAGGGGACGCAAAGCTACCACCAAACCTACCCAATCGCAACAACTGACAGGCCTTTCCATGTATCTTACCCTGAGATTGCAGAGCTCAGAGATGGGCAGTGTTGAAAATACATATATTAAAAATACATATTTTTGATAGTTTGGTATTTTTAAAATACTTAGCTCAAACCAAAATACATCTCAGCCAATCATTGTTTTTCTTCCTTCCTTCAGGAGATGCTTTTTACTGCAAGCAGACAGCCTAGCATTCTTGTGTGTGCACACTCTGTTACTTCATAAGAATATAAGAACAGCCCTGCTGGATCAGGCCCAACACCCTGCTAGACCAGCATCCTGTTTCACACAGTGGCCAACCAGATGCCTCTGGAAGCCTACAGGCAGGGCATGCTCTCTCTCCTGCTGTTGCTTCCCTGCAACTGGTACAATAAAATAGATACAATATGCAATAAAAGTAATAAAATTAACCCAATTAAGTAAAGAAGTTAAAAGTCAGGTTAACCACAGTGATGTTTCAAATTAAAAGTTACTTCAAAAGTTAAAAATTGAGAATTATAAAAACTAAAAACTAGAGATTATGCAAAATGCATAATTAAGCTATTGAATTCTCTGCCATAAGATCTGATGGTGGCCACTAGCTTGGATGGCTTTCAAAGGCGCTTAGACAAATTCATGGAGGACAGGTCTATCGATAGCTACTAGTCTGGTGGCTTTAGGTCACATCCAGCCTCAGAGGCACAATGCTGCTAAATATCAGTTTAATATCTAAGCACCCACCCCCTGCCTGTGGGCTTCTGAGACATCTGGCGGGCCACTGTGTGAAACAGGATGTTGGACTTGATAGGCCTTGGGCCTGATCCAGCAGGGCTGTTCTTATGTTCTTATTTTGTTGTTTTGAATTATTGATCTGATTGGGAATGATAAGAAAATGTGATTATTCAGAATTTTTGCTTCTAAATCCCCCCCAAAACATGTCCCAAAGCATATTCCGGTATAAACTAACAAGCTTATACAATTTTGTTTATTTATATTTGATTCCTGATGTTTTAGAAACCAACAATAAGTGAAGGTGACTAGGCAAAATGCACTATTTTGGGTGGGAAGTATTTCACAGTGTTAGGGGAGGTAGGCAGGAAAACGAAAGCAAAATGTGAACTGTGTGGACCTGGAAAATCCACAGTAATTAGTGGTTCTTACAGTGCCGCGAGTAACTTATAGACCCATATGAAGGTAAGACATGTCTTCATTCAAGTTTTATCTCTGTGTAATATAGCAAACAGAACACAAGGCTATAACAGGTTGCTATAACAGGGATCAGTGTTATGTGGTCCCTTTGGGTTGTCTCAGAGACCAGAGACCAGAGACCATCTGTACCAGTTGTAGTTTCTGGGCTATGTACAAAGGTAGCCCCATGTAGAATGCATCACAATAGTCAAGCGTGAAGGTTAACAGCATATGCACCACTGTTTTAAGGTCATTTACTGCCAGAAATAGGTTCAGTTGACATAGCTGAAGCTGATAAAAAGTGCTCTTATCCACTGCCTGAAGTTGAGAAACCAGAGAGAGTTTTGGATCCAGGAACATTTGCAAGCTATGTACCTGATCTTTCAAGGAGGAGTGTAACCCCATCCAGAACAGGCAGATCTAAACTGTTTCCTGGGTCTTGATCCCACATAGTCAGTACTTCGGTCTTGTTGGGTTTAAACTGCCATTTGTTATCCCTCATCCAGCCTATTACCGGTTTAATCTTTGAAAAAGTGTATTGCTTAAAGGAAATGGAAACATATTCAGATAAGTAATGACTATCTCAAATTTGTTTCCTTTTTTCAGGCAATGTATTTTGTATATGTATTTTGTTTTTTATTGGTTGTTTACCTAGTATTTTGTATCTACAATACATCTGCTCAGGTATTTTGTATCTACAATACTTTTTAGAAGTATTTTGCCCATTTCTGGCAGAGATTTGTGATCAGATAAGGGAGAAACAACAAAAATATAAACTGTATGTAGATCAGAAATGTGGTGCAAAACAGCAAACATTTCAGGTAGGGGACTTTGAGTACAGTTGTCTTATAAAGTGAAAAAGGAATGTTCGTGATGTTCTGGACCTGAACACATTATTGAAATCTGAGGGTATTCTGGATCAAATATTTTCATCATATTGGATGATGGAAAGAATTGGGGCTTTCCAGCATGCATACTATGGGAAGGGAGTCTGATCTCAAGAGAAGAACTGGAGTGGAATTTGATCTTGTCTCTAGTTTTGACCTCACAGGGGAGGCTGATGAAAGTGATGGACAATCATTGATATCAGAAGAACAAACAGCTCTCGTGCCAGAGATCCCAAGACGTAGAAGTGTGCATGACAAGAGACTACCTAAAAGACTTGAATACTTTGTCACTAGATTTTAAATCCAATTCCATTTTGGGTTGTTATAAAGGGAAGGGAGGTGTTGTATTCTATCCAGTAATCTTTTTGTTCAGTCGTTTGGATGTTTGTCCCGGTGAGAGTGTGAGGCGGGGGGTGGGGGGTGTGGGGGAGTCAGAAAGGAAAAGGGAGAGGAAGGAGAAAATGGAGTTGTTGCTGAATAAACCTTTAGTTAACTCTACATGGCACACTTTACCTTGTGCCTTTATGAGGGAAGCAGCTATAAAACAGTGCACTTGTTCAACAGTGTTCTGTCATGTGCACATAGTGTGTATGTGGATTTTAAAAGGCATGCAGTTGCTTTGAACAGTAATCCTAACATATAACATGCTGTGAGCCAGTAAATTTACAAAAAATGTAATGTGTGAAACTAGCCTTAAAAAGACATGATTTCCCTGACCCCCACATTTCACCTCTGATTATCATCAAGTTCTGGCTCATATGTGAAATTAACTGACCAAGTTTGCTTTATCAGTGTTTCAGAAAGTGGTTAATAAATAACATGAATTTATTGCAAATATGGGGATATTGTCATGCATCCCCAGGCTCTAGGTTTTCCTCCTGCTTTTTTCCTTTTGTTGATTGTCTATTTCTTTTAAGTTGGTAATATCTTAATTTAATACTGCTATTTTGGGCTGTAGTGTTTGGGCACACGTTCACTATCAACAAAAAATGGCAAAGTGAAAAACTGCAATTTGATATTTTGTATTCCTCTGATTGAGTATTCTCTTTGGAAGGCCTTCATTCCTTTGCCAACTATTAGCCTTTGATTTGGGTGGTTGTGCAGCTAAACAGCTCTTTGGAGACTCATTCACAATTTAACCACTTAGTACAAACATTTTACACACTCTTGGGTGTAAGTTGCATTGAACTCAGTGATGCCATTTTGCCTTGCTGTGTTTTCAGATTTTACCTTTTGTGTCATGAGTGTAACTCTCCATCAGTAATTCAGTGATGGAACAGTGGAATTTGCTTTTGATTTTTTAAGAAGTAAGTTGAGAATCTTGTCAAAATGAAGTTAACATTTTCATGGCAAGACAAATAGGGCTTGGGATGCTTATGTCAGTATATGTCTTGAAGATCAGCAATTGCATTCTTTATCTGTTATGTATTTGGTTGTACCCCCATTTTAACGTAGTCCAAGAGATTTTTCCTGCCCCTCTTCTTCACTGCAACCTGAAGGTGGTCTTTGGAAAGCACATGGGGTGTGGTATTGGGGATGTAAGGAAAGCAGGCAGTCCCCAGAAACTGCCTTTGATTTGTGGACAATCCCCCTTTCTGTCCTGTAACATCAAATCCCACTTTCTTCCTGAGGGCCCCTTGACTCAGGAACTTCCCTATATGCTTTTGTTCCACTTGTGAGTCTGAGTACCCTGTCTCCTGATCCCCTGAAATTAGCTCAAAGAGTGAATGGGCAACACACTAGACTCGGTGTAAATGAGGCATGCAGTGAACAAGGAAGAAGCATTGAAAGGGGAAAATCACATCCTCTTACAAAAGGAATGTGTAAATGTGTGTAACTAAGTTTGGTGACCAGGGATAGATTGAGACTTCTGTTGGTGTACTGATTGCCCCGCTGCCCGATGGAGTCCCTTACTGAGCTCACAGACCTGGTTGCGGAACTCACATTGGAGTCTCCCAGACTTTTGGTGCTGGGGCACTTCAATGTTCATTTCGAGACCAGTTTGTCCGAGGCAGCTCAGGAGTTCATAGCAGCCATGACAACTATGGGCCTATCCCAAGTGGTCTCCGGACCGATGCACATTGCAGGTCACACGCTTGATCTGGTCTTTTATTCTGATGAGGGTGGTGTTAGGTGGGTGGGGACTCCTGTGATTTCCCCATTGTCATGGACGGACCACCATCTGGTTAAGGTTAGGCTTACAACCACTTTCCATCTCTGCAGAGGCGAGGGGCCTATTAGAATGGTCTGCCCAAAGAGGTTATTGGATCCAATAGGATTCCAAGAAGACTTGGAGGGATTTAATGTTGGCTTTTGCTGGTGATCCTGTTGATGCCCTGGTTCAAAAACGGAAAAATGTGCTCACCGGGGCAGTAGACACGATTGCTCCTAAGCGTTTCTCCTGACCTGCTTCAAAACAGGCCCCTTGATATATGGAAGACCTACAGGGGCTGAAGCAGCAAGGTAGGTGATTGGAGCACAAATGGAGAAAGACTTGACTCGAATCTGACAGATTACGACATAGAGCACATTTTAAGATCTATGCTCAGGCAATATGTGTGGCAAAGAAGCGGTTCTTTTCTGCCTGTATTGCATCTGTGAGTTCACATCCAGCGGAGTTGATCAGGATTGTGAGGGGGCTAGTATGTGCCCCCGTTTCTTGAATCAGAATTTGGAGCCATCAGTTACCCGCTGTGTTGTGTTTAAAGAGTTTTTCTCAGATAAAATCTCTTGGATTCAGGCCTACTTAGATGGAGACTCCACAATAAATTTGATGTCGGACCTGGAGGTGTCCAGCAACTCCTCTTATGTTGTTCGACTGGATCGGTTTCAGTTTGTGACTCCTGAGGACGTGGACAAGCTGCTTGGAACGGTGAGGCATACCACTTGTTCTCTTGACCCTTGTCCAACATGGTTTGCTCTATCTAGCAGGGAGGCTGTTGTAGGAGGCCTGGTAGAAATCCTAAATGCTTCTCTGAGGGAGGGAAGGATGCCTCCTTGTCTTAAGGAGGCAATTATTAGATATCTTCTTAAGAAGTCTGCATTATATCCCTGAGTTGAGCAACTATAGACCTGTTTCCAATCTCCCATGGCTGGGCAAGGTAATTGAGAGGGTGGTGGCCTCTCAGCTCCAGGCGGGCTTGGAGGAAACTGATTATCTAGACCCATTTCAAATGGGTTTTCGGACGGGCTATGGGGTGGAGACTGCCTTGGTTGGCCTGATGGATGATCTCCAATTTGCAGTTGTCAGAGGAAGTGTGACTCTGTTGGTCCTTTTGGATCTCTAGGCGGTTTTCGATACTATCGACCATAGTATCCTTCTGGAACGTCTGAGAGTGTTGGGGTTGGGAGGCACTGTTTTACAGTGGTTCCGCTTCTACCTCTCGGACAGATTCCAGATGGTGTCAGTTGGAGACTGTTGCTCCTCGAAATGTGACCTTAAGTATAGTATTCCTTAAGGCTCTATACTTTCTCCAATGCTCTTTAACATCTACGTGAACCTGCTGGGAGAGATCATCAGGGGATTTGTAGCTGGGTGTTATCAATACGTTGATGACACCCAGTTCTACTTCTTCATGTCAGCCTCTTCAGAAGATGGCATAACTTCCGTAAATGCTTGCGTGGAAGCAGTAATGGGCTGGATGAGGGAGAATAAACTGAAACTGAATCCAGATAAGACGGAAGTACTTACTGTGCGGGGTCAGAACTCCAGAGATGATTTTGATCTCCCTGTTCTGGATGGGGTCACACTTCCCCAAAAGGAACAGATTCGCAGTCTGGGAGTACTTCTGGATTCACACCTCTCCCTGGTATCTCAGGTTGAGGCGGTGGCAAGAGGGGCTTTCTATCAGCTTTGGCTGATACTCCAGCTGCGTCCCTTTCTTGAAATGAACGATCTCAAAACAGTGGTACATATGTTGGTAATCTCCAGACTTGACTTCTGCAGTGCTCTCTATGTGGGGCTGCCTTTTTACATAGTCTGCAAGCTTCATTTGGTACAGAATGTGGTGCCCAGGTTGGTCTGTGGGTCATCTCAGAGAGACCACATCACTCCTTTGTTGATAGAGTTACACTCACTGCCAATAGGTTTCCGGGCAAAATACAAGGTGCTAGTCATAACTTATAAAGCCATAAATGGCTTAGGCCCTGGGTATCTAAGAGAAAGTCTTCTTCATTATGAGCCCCCCCCCACGCACCCATTGTGGTTGTCCAGAGAGATCCGTCTCCAGTTGCCGCCAGCTCGGCTGATGACCACATGGGGATGGGCTTTCTTGGTTGCTGCCCCGAGACTGTGGAATGCACTCCCTACTGAGATATGATCCTCCCCATTTCTGACAATTTTTAGAAAGTATTTGAGAACCCACCTCTTCACCCAAACTTTTTCAGTTCTTTAAAATTTTAATTTTTTTATTTGTGGATGATTTTTAAATTGTTAGATTGTTTTAAGTTTTTATATATATTTTAACTTGTTTTATATTTTAACTTGTTAACTGCCCAGAGACTAAAGTTTGGGGCAGTGTACAAATGTGATTGATAGATAAATAAATAAATAAATAAATAAATAAATAAATAAATAAATAAAAATAAAATAAAATAAAATAAAATAAAATAAAATAAAATAAAATAAAATAAAAGGCAAGTGGTCTTGTACTGAGGCACCTCACATATACCAGAAATCTCTCACATCTGGCAATGTTGCTGAGAATTTATGGTGTCTCATCCAAACCAGCTCAGCATTTTTATCTGCTAGTTTAATAAAGAGCTTTTGACTTTAAAAGGAGTTATCTCCTTCTAAAGCCGCATTCTAATATCTTTATTAAGATCAAGCAAAATGACAGAACATCTTGAGCAGGTAGCTTTTGAGTTTTTAACAACCCATCATCAGGCTGAGAAGTGGGGAAGGAGCTGGGCCTAAAAAGTCCTTATAAGTCTTAGGATGAGTTGAGCTACTTATCAGGATCTTAGTCTATACCTTAGGCTATACCCAAGGCTCCTGGGATAAAGTAGGATTAGTGTCTGTACTCCTATTTGGGGGAAATAAAAAAAATCTAGCACTTCTGATGAACCGTGAAGCAGGTCAATATGAGTCTCTCCTCCTGACTCAGTTCTGAGACTTGTATAAAATGAGGATGTTTTGGGTCATCTCACCAGACCCAGCTCCACATGTACTGTCCCCCTCACCTTGTGCTTTTCTTAAAATCCAGCCTGATAAAGTTTTCTTACACTCGAAAACAAGCTGCTCAAGAGTCTGTGTCATTTTCGTTGGTCCTAATAAGGGTATTACTAGAATGTGACTATTGGATTCCCACTCCCTCCCTTTGACATGACTACTTACTTATGGACAAACATGACTACATACCGCTTTTCTCTTCTCCTGTTTACCTTTTCCAGCTTGTTGAAAAACTGATGGCAAAACTAGACAAGAAACAGAAAAATTAAAGATCAGATCTCCTGTAAACCTTTAAAATTCGAAGCAGCCATGGAGAATGTCTTTGTCTGTTTCAAGAAAAACATAGAGGCATATAAATCAGTAAATTGAAACAGGAAAAATGATTAAATCCCCCCACCACCAGTCTCAACCCCTCCCCCCCCCAATCTGACCACTCACCCTGCAGCTACTTTGAATGTACCAGGAGGATCAATCACAGATGTCTTGGTTAGTTTGTCCTGTATCATTGAGAATTTATATGCATTGCAGAAGTTTGTAATTGCTTTCCAATTATTTTTACATTTGAAAATGCAGGTGCATGGAACAGCTTTTGTCCGCAGATCGGCATTTATGGCAGACCTCATAATGGCTAGACTAGTTACCTTTAATAAACAGGAAATGCTCTTTTGGCATGCTTAAAGCCCGTCTATTCCTTAGCCTGAGCTCTGATAGGGAAAATTGATTTTGAGACAGAGCCTCTGTTGAAGTTAAGTCAGTGGGAAGAGACAGGTATTGCTGTCTTTGTCCAGTTGGAATATGTGGATAGATCACTGCAGCATAAGATCTCTTAAGAAGGAAGAATAATCCTTTGAATCTGGTTTTTAAATCTTGTAATATTAAATGTCTGTGTATTCAGATGTGATAAATTAAAACATTTGAAAAAACATTATTCAGATGTGATAAATTAAATTAAAAAATTAGAAATGTAGTTAAATATGTTAAGGTAATTGGGCTGTTAAAAATGTATGAGCTAATAGCTTTTCTTACTTAATTTGCAGGACTAACTTTCCATACAATGTCAGGGAATATGCAAGGAACAAGTATTGCATGTAAATATAACATAGGAACATAGGAAACTGCCATATATTGAGTCAGACTATTGGTCTATCTAGCTCAGTATTGTCTTCACAGACTGGCAGCAGCTTCTCCAAGGTTGCAATATAGATCAATACATACATTCTTGATTTTTAGTTTCCGTTCTGCAAGCATAGATTTATGTTCCTGGCTACTGTTAGGAATTCTCACAAGGATGGCTCAAGTGCATGAGTATTCTTCCAGCTGAACATTCCCTTCTATTTGTGTGTTTGCTTATTCCATGCTGGCATACATCCTCTGTTTTTGAAGTAAATTTTATGTCCTGTGGTTTGACTGTTGAGATCAACTCATAACTCATCTTTAGGCTTGTCTAGAAATATGTTTATTAAATTCTATTTCACCTTTCTAGCTAATAGAAAAGCACACTAACATTTTTAATATATTCCTCACATGGGCTTATCAGCTTTGAGATTCAAGCGTCTATAAATACGACTAGTAAATAAAGTGTGCCATGTGCAAGCATAGATGCACATTTTTGACCACTGCTAGACTTGTACCATCTCCGAAATTTAATCCTGATTGAGGCATTGAAGAGTCAATGGAACTGTTGTAGCCTGGAATGTACCTTGACGATTTTGAGGCATATTCCATGCCCCTTATTTTGAACAAGAGATGTACAATGTCCCTTTCTCTGAGCTTTTCTAGTAACCAGGGTTTGTTAGGCTAAATGTATATCAAATTTCATCTCACCTGTGCAGAAGTACTGTAACCATTTTGGGATACACGTGGAGTCCCAATTTTAAGGGATATTTATGCTATTTACAGATTTTTCAAGCAATCGTATGGACTACATGTGCAGCTCAAATTACAGATCTCTAAGCCATGTGAAAGTACTCTATTTTGATACTGGTGAGAGCTACACATTTTTATATATTGAAAAATAACACTGAACTGTAGCTGTATGAGAGAGTAAAACTGCCCTGACAAGTTAGTTGTTACTTTCCCTTCTCAGTGCCATTTTGTTTTGTATTATTCTCTTGTTCACTTACCAGCAAGGGATGAAAGGATGACAAGATTGATGCAAGGGAAGCAAGGGAGTTAGTTTGAATTCCAGAGATGGGGTCCACAGTTGACTGAAGTGTGAGATGGTGAGCAGCAGCTGCTTATTGGGAGAGCCAAAAGGTCAGTGAGGTCCAGCAAAGTCGTAGCTAGTTGGGATAATGGTGGAGACTGAAGGAGCTGTGTCAGGACTTCATACTCATAGCCAAGCTGATTGTATGAAATAACTGGGAATCCCTGGAGCTCTAAAGATGTACATTGTGGTTGGAGATGTCAGCATTTCACTACTTCACCTGTAAAGCTAGAAATACACTCTAGTGTCCAAGGATATCAGTGCTTCATATGCTGGATGAAAGCTGCAGAGCCACCTGCAGAGAACAGAGCTTTTTTTTTTTTTTACACTGCTAGCCTGCAAACAGAAAAGTTTATAGTGCAAAATGCTTTTTTTGAGAGTTTCAGGAGGAAGTGAAAGAAGAGTGTATTTACTTGTTTCACTTGATCTCTTTCACATCTACCTGGTGCTGGTCCTTTTACATCAGAAGTCTTGTCTAAACTCGTGAGAATCAGAAATGTGTATGGACAGTTTTTCTGCAGTTGTCTGAGGTCATCCTTAACAATGGGTTGTGCGCCAATCATGCCTCAGGAAGACAGGAAATAGATTTTCAAAGCAGTATATGCGGTAGTTAGGTAGGAGACACCAAACCCTCCAGTTCCATCATTGTCTCACTTCAGGGGACAGCATCTTCTGGGAGCTCTGATCAACTCCTTTCAGGCTAGTCTCCTCTTGCCCCTTCGTCCCTCTTCCTATCTCCAGTGTGCCAAGGGTGGGAAGGGAGTTTTTTTTCAGTTGATTTTGTCTTCAACAATTATCAAGGATATTTTTTAGTTTACCGATTTTTCTGATTGGCTCCGTTGTTTCTCAGTGGCTCCCCCCCCCCCCGTTGCTTTCCATGCCCATTGCTTCCCATACCGCTCCTGATGAAGCTGTCCCATGCCAGGGACCTTTGTGGGGGGGGGGGTTTCCCTTTCTGAAGGGCCCGAGGTTATATCCGGTAGTTAGGTAGGAGGTGCCAAAAAACCCAGTTCCGTTCTTGTCTCACCTCAGTGAGTAGCATCTTCTGAGGGCTCTGATTAACCCCTTTCAGGCTAGTATCTTCTTGCCCCTTTCCCCTATCTCCAGTGTACAAGGGTGGGAAGAGAGTCATTTTCAGTTGGTTTTGTCTTCAAAATTTATCAAAAATATCATTGCCGCTCTCCCTCCCCCACCAGTGCTACTATCGCTTCTGTCCTTACAGCTCCCGCAGCAGGACCTAATTTACTTACTAAGGCTCTGCAGCCAACAAATCCCCCCCCCCCACAAAAGCCTTCAAAAAGATGAGGCACCTTAAAGAAGAGAGCGCCAAGCCTCCCCCAAAAACCTAAACAACCGCTTGAATGCTCCAAACTGCCCAAGAAGAAATGGAAAACGCCAGTGGCCAGACTGAGTTGAACGGCTGGTTCTCCAAGCTGTGTGCCAGCAGCATTTGCCACAATGCTTACCTCCGCCATTTTACAAGTTCATAGCAGCACAGAGGCAGCTTCTGATCTGATGAACGCTTTATTCACACCGGTGCCAGCAACCATCTGAGGGAGGGGAAACCCAGTTCGCTGGTCATTTCCCCTGCATCCAGTCAGCAACTCTGATAGCGGCAGATCCACAGCCTACTCCTGCTTTACCAGCTCAGCCTATTAACGTACAACCGCATTTACCTGAAGAGGATGTGAGTAATATCCCTTCAGGGAACACTAATCCTAAGGATCTGCTTACTCCTGGCATGGAGCTTTGGCTCAGAGAGTTTATCCAAAAAGAATTTAAGGCTATGGCTTCCCCTGTATTTTCTCTTTCTCCCCCCTCCCTGACTCCAGTCCCCATACAATCACCAGTGCCCCCAACGTCCATCAAAGCCTTTTCTCCTCTCCTAGCCCTTCCTGGCGGGGGAGGGTATTTCCCTGAATGAGAGGGGGCGTTTTTTACCCAGACAGCTCAAGCAGAAATGCAGCAAAAGACCCCTTCCTTCCTCTTCCTCTTCATCTCAAGAAGATCCCCCCTCCTAAGAGACCTTCCTGCTCCTACCCTTCTCCTGCCCCCTTGGAAACAGCCCCTAACCTACCATAATTACTCATCAGATCTGAACCTCCCACAGCTGGGTCTTCACAATCCACTTCTGAGTCTGAGAAGGGAGAACTTTCTGACAAAGAAGCATCCACACAAGCTACCAACTCATTTCACCCTTTTTCAGCAACAGAGTTTGAGGTACTGCTATCCAAGGCAAGGAGAACTGTAAAAGATGTCTCTCCTGAATCAATTTCACAGCAACAAATGGGTTAAGACCAGATAGTGTTGCCTTGATCCTTCTCCCCCTCCTGTTCCATTCCCTTCCTCCCTCTGTTTAAGGACACTGTGATGGCAAAATGGAAGGTGCCTTTCGCAGTCAAATCCACAGTACCCTGCCCTAAGAAACTTTATACTCTTTCTGATGATATGGCTTTGTTGATCTCTCCCAGTGTAGATGCTCCTGTGGCACAATCGGTTCCCGGAACACTAATTAATAAGGACGGAGACAAGCAGCTAAAGGTACCAGAAGATTTTTTAAAATGTGATTTTTCTCCTTCTTAAGGTTCGTGACTTTTTGTCCTTAGTTGTCAGGGCAACCGCTTCTAATTCCATCTTTGCTCGAGCTTCTCTTCTATGGGCTAAGGAGTTAGTGCAATTCGTTCTCCCCGAGAACAAAAAACTTAGACGGCATCAACAAGATAGCCAAAGCAGCAGACCTTATGGCCGACTTCAGTTTGGATTGCATCCAACACATTTTCAGATCCATTACGGCTTTGGTGGCAGTCAGGAGGTGCCTCTGGTTAAAAAAAAACTGGCGAGTTGATCCTAAATCTAAACTCAACTTTACTTCTACCTCCTCCTCAGGGACTAAGGTAGGAGGCACTCAAACCAGTTCTTGCTGAGACACTGGACAATAAAAAGGCTATGCCCACCACCAGAAGGGATTTCCTCAGACCCTTTCGGTCTACTTCCAGTAATTTTCGTCTCTTCAGATCATTCCCCAGATCATCATCCAATTCCTTCAGAGACAACAGGTCATACAATTTCAATTCCAGATCCTCTTGGCATCTCCAGTGGCAGCAGCATAACAGTGGAAATTCCAGAAATCAACCGTTCAGACAAGCCAATACAGCTGCTCCCCAGCATGGACTCAAGCAACGACTCCTTCCCGGTCGAAGGTAGACTTTTCAGGTTCTCTGCTGCCTGGAACGGTTCTACCTCCAACTCCTGGGTACTGAGGACCATTTCCACAGCCTTGTTCTAGAGTTCACTTCTCTCCCTCCAAATTCTTTCATTCCTACTCCATTCTCCAAGAATCTGATGAAGGTCCAGCAGATGACTCTAGCAATTCAACACCTGACACAGGTGATTGAACCTGTTCCCCTAACAGAGAAGGGTCTAGAAGTATATTCCATACTTTTTCTGGTCCCCCAAAAAGATGGTTCATGGAGGGCAGTCCTGGACCTGAAAAACCTTAACCACTTCATCTTCAAAACACCCTTCAGGATGGAATCTCTATGCACTATCAAGGAAGCAGTGAGAACTGGTTAATTGTTGGCCTCCAACCTTTCGGAGGCGTACCTCCACATCCTGATTCATCCCATCTCAAATATCTCACTCAGGTTCTGTCACAACAACATGCACTTCCAATACAGAGTGTTGCCCTTCAAGCTCTATTTGGCCCCACAAGTCTTCACCAAGATCATGGTGGCCTTGATTGCTCACATGCACATAGAGCAAACCCTCCATGTCCATCTATTTTTCGACAATCTCCTGATTCACTCTTGTTCCCTTCCCCAGGCCCCATGGGATGTCCAGAAAACTCTCCACCTCCTGCGGATGCACAGGTTTGTAGTGAACCTCCAGAAGAGTCACCTGCACCCATCGCAGCTTCTCCAAAATCTGGGGGCTCTGTTCAACACTCATCAGTGAATAGTCTCCTTATTCTCCAATTGCAGGGACAAGATCTCATGCACTGTGCTTGCCCTTCTGAACAGTCCTTCTGCGGACCTTATGCACCTAGCGCAGCTTGTGGGTTCCATGATTTCTTGCCTGGGATGCACACTGTGGGCACGCTGGCACTCCAGCCCCCTACAGTGGCTCCTCCTCCCCTTCCAAGATCAGATCATGGCCAAGGAACACAGAAAAGTAGTGATTCTGCGTGAGTTCCATCTCTCCCTCACTTGGTGCGTGTTGGCCAACATGCTCCTAGGTCTTGCCTTAGTTCCACCAGACAAGATCATAATACCCATGGACTCCAGCCGGTTGGGATGGGGAGCACACTGCTGCAATCAGTTCCCTCGGGGCACTTGGTCAGCAGAGGAAGTGACAAAGAGCATCAATAGCCCAACAGGCTATTCGGCTGGCCCTGCTACACTTCCTTTCCCTAATTTGACAACATCACATACATGTTCTCACAGACAATGTGACAACAAAGGCACACGTGACGAACTGAGGAGGAACCAGATCACGCTGTCTGATGTTGGAATCCTCGCTCCTCTTCTCTTGGATGGAAGTACATCTAGCTTCCATATCAGTAGAACATCTCACGGGGACAGTGAATCAGAGATTAGACTGGCTGGGTCTAAAGAACATAGACTCAGCAGAAAGGGCTCTGCTCCCAGAAGTCCTCGACCTGATAATCTCCATACTAGGACACCCCAGAGTGGATCTATTTGCCTCACCGCTAAATCAACAACTTCCAAGGTTCTTCACAAGGTACTAGGCTCCGATGGTGGAGGCAACGGATGCCTTATTGGCCCCAGGAGCTCCTATACACATTTCTTACAATAGCCATATTAACTTAGGTTCTGCAAAAACTTATTCGGGAATGAGTAAACATCATCCTTATCGCTCCACACTGGTAGAGAAGATCATGGTTTTCGGACCTGGTCGCACTCTCCCATCAGGGACCCATGGCCTCTTCCTTTCCACCCAGATCTTCTTTCCCAGGGTCCTGTCCTACACCTGGATCCAGAATGGCTCCAGCTTCACACTTGGACATTGAGTACTCCTCGTTGAAAAACAGCGGATACCCCACTTCTGTGCAGAATACCAGAATATAGGAAATCTTCAACCAGTCATATATACCAAGCCACCTGGGTAGCCTTCGCCATATGGGTGAGTAGAAAACAAATCATACCTACTGCAGTGGGAATCCCGGAAGTTCTGCCATTCCTCCAGGAGGACTTAGACATCTACCTTCATCCCAATGCCTTGCGCAGACAGGTCTCGGCTATCTCTTTGGTCCTGGACCAAAGGGTTATTAGTTTCCCCTTCATGTCAAAACATTTTTCCTCTCCCCCCCCCAATTTCTTGGGGTTGATCTTCTTGTTTTTATGTCCCTTCTAATTCTCTCCCTATCTCAATAGTTTTGAACTGTTGCCTTCTAGCTCGGCAGTTTCAGAACTGGGGGTTTTGGTGCCTCCTACCTAACTACCGGATATAACCTTGAGCTTTGAAAATCCACTTCCTGTCTTCCTGAGGCATGATTGGCACTCAACACATTGTTAAGGCTGACCTCAGACACTGTGGAAAAGAACCCTTCACAGGTAAGATCAATGTTTATTTTTAGTGAGCATGTGTAATTTCTTTTGAAATGCTGTCACAGATCAACGTTTGGCATTTTGTCAGGTGCTATGAATGGATGTGAAGGTAGTAAAGGAAATTGAGCAGAACCTGAAGAAAAAAGCTTGGAATGTTAGTGGGAGGGGGGCAATGTGTTATTGGGCTGAGTGTGTGTTTTTGGATACTCATTAAATGTGAGTAGCAGAAAACAATGTATCTTAATGGAAAGTGTTGAGCAGCCTTGATTAACCATGTTAAAATGCAGTCTAAACACACACATTCTGTAGAACATAAGGGGAAATATATACTTCTAAAACTGTCTTAGTACACTTTGTTAATTAGGTTGATGTAGTATAAGTGGCACATTCTTGGCATATCTGATACATATCTTTGCAATTGTGTTATCAAATATGTAGACCAAACACTCTACTGCCACCACTCTGTGAGAGACTTCCATCTGATAAACATTATTCAAGGGGAATTTCCTTTTCTAGGTTTCAGTGAACAAGGATTTGAATTAAATGAAGAAGCAAACAGGAGAAGGAATGAAAATATTTCAAACTAACACAGCAACAACAATAAAAACAAATTACATGCTAATGGGAGGAAAAGTATTTCTGCTGCATCATTTAGAATGAAGATCGTGTTAGAATTTAGCAATCCAGGTTAGACCCAGAGCACAGGGATACTAGCTGTATTTAAAAATTCCTTAAAGGGAGAAAAAGTCATGCAAAAATGGATATTATAGAGAAATTCTTAATTTCTTTAATTAAGAAATTAATGCACTTAATGTTGCTTGATGTTGTAAAAACTAAAGCAGCATTTTTCTCATTCGGAAAGGGAAAACAGGTGTTTTTCCCGCACTGTACTCATCGGGACAGTAGACATGATAACTCCTAAGCGTCTTCTCCAACCCGCTTCAAAATTGGCGCCATGGTATATGAAAGAACTACAGGGGCTGAAGTGGCAAGGTAGATGACTGGAGCGCAAGTGGAGAAAGACTCGATTCGAATCCAACAGATTGCAACATGGAGTGCATTTGAAAATGTATGCTCAGGCAATACGTGTGGCAAATAAGCTGTTTTTTTCTGCCTGTATTTCATCCGCAAGTTCACGTCTAGCGGAGTTGTTCAATGTTGTGAGAGGGGCTGGTATGTGCTCCACCTCTCTTGAATCAGAATCTGGAACCATCAGTTACCCACTGTGACGGGTTTAATGAGTCCTTTGTGGAGAAAATCTCCCGTAGTCAGGCTGACTTAGACTCATTTTCCATAATTACTTCAGTGTCTGATGTGGAGGTGTCCAGCAACTCCTCTTGTGTGGTTAGGGTGGATCAGTTCCAGTTCGTGACTCCTGAGGGATGTGGACAAGCTGATTGGCACGGTGCAACCTACCACCTGTCCCTTGCCTGACATGGCTTATACTATCTGGCAGGGGTGTTTTTATTTATTTATTTTATTTATTGTTAAATTTATACCCCACCTTTCATTAAGAAAATCTCAAGGCGGCTCACAATAAAATTTAAAAACACAATTATTAAAAAGACACACTAAAATATTGAGCTAAAAAGTATAAAAACAAATCTGATTTTAAAAAATAATAATTTAAAACAAGCATAAAAGCAGTACAAAATACAAGAAGCAGCAGTGGAGACAATCATATAAAAGCCTGGGTTAAAAGCCATGATTTGACATGCTTGTTGTAGTATTGTTGTAGAAAGCCTGGTAAAGATTGTGTTGTTGGAGAAGACCTGGTAAAGATTATAAACGCTTCTCTGAGGGAAAGCAGGGTGCCTCCTTAGAACACTTCTGAAGAAGCCTACCTTGGATTCTTCAGAGTTGAGCAACTACAAGCCTGTCTCCAACCTTCTGTGGCTGGGCATGGTAAGTGAGAGAGTGGTGGACTCTCAGCTCCAGATAGTCTTGGATGAAACTGGTTATCTGGCCACATTTCAGAATAGCTTTTGGGTGGCCTGTGGGGTGGAGACTGCCTTTGTTGGCCTGATGGATGATCTCCAATGGGGAATTGACAGAGTGTGACTGTTGATCCTTCTGGATCTCTCAGCGGCCATAGTATCCTTCTGGAGCGTCTGAGGGGGTTGGGAGTGGGAGGCACTACTTTACTGTGGTTCTGCTCCTACCTCTCGGGCAGGTTCCAGGTGGTGTATCTTGTAGACTGTTCTTCAAAATCTGAACTTTTGTATGGTGTGCCTCAGGGCTCCATATTGTCTCCGATGTTGGATCTACATAAAACCGCTGGGAGAGATAATCAGGAGATTTGGTGCAGGGTGCTATCAGTATACTGATGACACCCAAATCTATTTCTCCATGTCAACATCATTGGGAGAGGGCATAACCTCCCTAAATGCCTGCCTGGAGGCAGTGATGGGCTAGATAAGGGCTAACAAACTGAGACTGAATTCAGATAAGACAGAGGTACTCATGCGGGGTCAAAACTCGAGAGATGAGTTAGATCTGCCTGTTCTGGATGGGGGTCACACTTCCCCAGAAGGAACAGGTATGCATTCTGGGGGTGCTTCTGGATCCAAGCCTCTCCCTGGTGTCCCAGGTTGAGGCGGTGGCCAGAAGTGCCTTCTATCAGCTTCAGTTGATATGCCAGCTGTGTTCGTTTCTTGATATAAGCGACCTTAGAACAGTAGTACATCTGCTGGTAATCTCCAGACAGGATTACTGCAATGTGATCTGTGTTGGGCTGCCCTTGTTTGTAGTCCAGAAACTGCAGTTGGTCCAGAATGTGGCAGCCAGGTTGGTCTCTGGTTTATCTCGGAGAGACCATGTTACTCCCGTATTGAAAGAACTACACTGGTTGTCGATAAGCTTCCGGTCAAAATACAAGGTGCTGGTTATAAAGTCCTAAACAGCTTGGGCCCTGGGTATTTAAGAGAATTTATTCTGTTATTTCATCATGAACCCCACTGCCCATAGAGATCATCAGGAGAGGTCCATCAGCAGTTGCCACCAGCTCATCTGCTGGCTACTTGGGGACAGGCCTTCTTCACTGCTTTACCCCAAAGCTTTGGAATGCGCTCTCTGCTGAAATAAGAGCCTCCCCATTTCTGACAACTTTGAAAAAGTCTTTAAATTCACATATGTTCACCCAGGCTTTTAATTAAATTAAATATTGTTTTAATAGTTTTCACATTGTTTTAAAATATTGTTTTAAAATTTTAAATTGTTGTAATGTTTTAACTTTTATGTTTACTTGGTTTTAACAAATTGGTTAACTTTTTCTCTTTTTTATTGTGTGTTGTTGTAAACCACCCAGAGATGTAAGTTTTGGGGGTGGTATAAAAATATGTTAAATAAATAAACTTTTTAAAAGGCAGTTAAGGCTGATTTGTTCACCCAGGCTTTTAATTAGGTTTAGCAGTTTAACATTGTGTTAAATTTTAAATTGTGTTAATGTTTTAATTCTGTTCTAATTGGTACTGTTTTTGTTGTAAACTGCCCAGGGACACAAGTTTTGGGCAGTATATAAATTTGTGTTTGTGTGTATGTATATAAAGTGGTATATTTATATACCATCAGCATAAGTTCTCAAAGCAGTTTACATAGAATAATATATAAATTAGAAGGCACCCTATATGACATGGGCTTCCAATCTAAAACAAAATATAAGGTAGACACCAGCAAGAGCCACTGGAGGGATGTTGTGCTGGAGTTGTATACAGGGATAGTTGCCCTTGCCCTGCTGAATGAGAGTCACCATTTTAAAAGGTAATATAGTGCCAGAAATGTGTGAAAGAACAAAAGGAACAAAAAGATGCAACTGGATATCATCAACATAAACAATATACTTAAAACCAAGTTGTTAAAACTGCAAAGAGAAGAAATAGAAAATAGAATTAAGAACTGAATTATGTGAACACCAGCAGCATAGGGAAAAGATAAAGAAAAACAACTCTAATTCTAGAAAAGAAACGAGTATTGAAATAGGAATGAAATCAAGAGTTTAATAGTTGGGTAACATCAAACTCACATGAAATTTCATAAAAAAGAAGAATATTAAGAAGGAGAAGGAAAGACACAAAACAAGAAACAGAGTAAAGGACTTCATTTTTAGCAAAGTGAAGATTAGTAATATAAGCCAAAACAGCTTTTGTAGAGTAGTTGCATGAAGACCCAATTGAGAATCTAGAATAGAATTACATGTGAGAGGAAAGACAGTGAAAGTAAGCAAGCTTGTTGAAGAAGTATAAAACAAATGGTGGAGGGAGAAATTGAAATATAATTCGACAGAAGAGTAGGATCAAGAGTAGAAGTATGGTTCCCCCGCCCCTACAAAAAAACAGTAACACAATCATCTTTTTGAACGAAAGAGAAAGAACCAGTCAAGTGTGAAAGGTTAAAGATATAAGTATGGGCAGTAATAAAAGCAAAAGATGAAAAAAGTGAAAGATGAAAAAAGCCAAGTAGGAGCTAGATCTAGAGAGCATGTAGAAAGTATAGATGAATTAAGAAAACTATCTCAACTTTTAAAATGATGCCTGAGGGACTGCAGACAGGAACTGTTTGGTATCTGGTTCGGAAGCAAAATCTCCTAGGGTACGAGGGTGTAAACTTTTCAGATAAACCAGAATGGGAACAAAGTAAAGCCAGGAGCAGAGCATATGGAAATGCATGTCAGCTGGTCAAAAAAGTCAAATGACAGTAAGGGAGACAACACATGCCAACATCAGGTAAGAGACTGAGTGTATAGGTGTTTTTTGTATACCAGACCCAAGAGCATCTGAGCCAAGATGGGCAATCTGGACTTTTTGGTTGCTAATGAAAACAGGGATATAGTGGGCATAATGGAAACATTGTGGAACAGTGAGAACCAGTGGAACACTGTTATTCCTGGATACAAACTCTACAGAAAGGACAGGAAGGGGCAGATTGGAGGTGGAGTAGCACTGTGTATTAAAAAGGGATAGAATCCAACAAGCTAGCAAACCTAGGAGGGCTGGAGTCCTCCACAGAATCATTATGGATGACAGTAAGAGAGCCACCTAATGACACAGCGGGGAAGTAACTTGTCTAGGGAGCAAGCAAGAGGTTGCTGGTTTGAATCCCTGCTGGTATGTTTCCCAAACTATGGGAAACATGATATAGGAAGATGATGAAAGGCATCATCTCATACTGTACAGGAGATGGCAATGGTAAATACCTCCTGTATTCTACAAAAGAAGACCACATGGCCCTTTGGTCGCCAGGAGTGGACACTGACTCGACAGCACAACTTTATCTTTACAAGGACTGAAAAGAAATGTGTTACTAGGGACATATAACCCTCCAGATAAAAACGCTGAGAATAACCTGGAATTGGAGTAGCAAAATTGGAGAGGCGTCAGAGAGAGAGAGGTAATAATGGGTGACTTCAATTGCCCTCACATAGACTGGGCAAATTCATGTGAAGGTATTGAAAAAGAGGCCAAATTTCTAGACATGCTAAATGACAGCGCCTTAGAACAGTTGGTTGCAGAACCAACCAGAGAGAAGGTAACCTTGGATGCCTTTAAATAGGGCTTAGACAAATTCATGGAAAGCAGGTCTATCAATGGCTACTAGTCTGGTGGCTTTGGACCACTTCCAGCCTCAGACGCACGATATTTCAGGGGAACAGCAGTTGAGAGGGCATGCCCTCACTTCCATGCCTGTGGGCTCCCCAGAGGCATCTGGTAGGCCACTGTGTGAAAAAAGATGTTGTACTAGATGGGCCATGGGCCTGATCCAGCAGAGCTGTTCTAATGTTCTTTTGACTTAATCCTTAGAGGTGTGCGGGATCTGGGGCAAGATATCAGAGTTATAGAACCATTGAGGAACAGTGACCATAGTGATCAAATTCAAGTGGACTGTTGCCAAGAAAGTCCAGCACAGATGTGTTCAACTTCAGAAGAGGAAACTTCTCAAGAATGAGAGGACTGGTAAAAAGGAATCTGAAAGGGAAAGTCGGGAGGGTCAGATCATTCCAGAAAGCATGGAAATTATTTAAAACCACAATAATAGAAGCTCAGTTGGAATTTATAGCAAGGAGGAGGAAAGGGACCACCAAGCTAAGGAGGATGCCAGTGTGGCTTACAAGTAGTGTCAGGAAGCTATAAAAGGGAAGAAGACTTGCTTCAGAAAATTGAAGTCCTGCCCTAATGAAGAGAACAGAAAGGAACATACACTCGAGCCAAAAAAAAAACATGCAAGGAGATGGAAAGGGATACAAAAAGAGAGTTTGAGGTGCATGTAGCTAGAAGTGTCAAAGGGAATAACAAAAACTTTCAGTATATCAGCAGCAGAAAACCTGCCAGGGAGGCGTTGGACCCTTAGATGATGAGGGCATGAAAGGGATTATTAAGGAGGATGAGGAGATTGCAGAAAAAACTGAATGAGTTCTTTCCATCTGTCTTCATGGCGGAGCATACTGACCATATACCCACTCCAGATCTGAACTTCTCAGGATTGGAGGCTGAAGAACTGGACCAATCTGAGGTGATGAGAGAAGATATTCTAAACTGTCTTGAAAAACTAAAAATTAACAAATCTCCAGGACCATCCATCTGGTCATGGAGATGGGTTTGAGCTCTGAAGGAACTCTAAACATGAAATTGTTGATCTAGCAAAAATATTCAACTTGTCCCTACAGTTAGGCTCTGTACCAGAGGACTGGAAAGTAGCTAATGTGCCCCTACTAACTTGGTAAAGAGGCACCTTTTAACGTGGTGATTCTCTTTATTTAGCAGGGGGAGAGTAACTGGTCCTATCCACCCCCAGCACAGTACCTCCAGTGACTGTTGCTGGTGTCTATCTTATGTTTCTTTTTAGATTGTGAGCCCTTTGGGGACAGGGATCCATCTTATTTATTTATTATTTCTCTGTGTAAACCGTCCCGAGTCATTTTTGGAAGGGCAGTATAAAAATTGAATGGATGATGATGATACTCTGATTTTCAAGAAAGGATCCAGGAAATTACATGATGGTTAGCTTAATTTCTGTGCTGGCTAAATTGATGGAAAGCATACTTAAGGACAAAATTGTTAACATATAGAAGAATTGGCCTTGCTGAAGGAGAACCAGCATGGTTTCTGCAAGGGCAGGTCTTACCTCACTAACTTTTGGAAGTTCTTTGAGAGTGTCAACAGGCATGTGGATATAGGTGATCCGGTTGACATAGCATACTTGGACTTGCAGTCATGGGATAAGGGGACAGTTCTATGTTTCCCTCCAGTTTTCACAATAGAGAGCAGAAGTAGGGTCCCATAGAGATCTGTATTTGGACTTAAGCTCTTTAATTAGTTCATAAATGATCTAGAAGTTGGGGTAAGCTGCAAAGTGGACAAATTTGTAAATGACACTTAACTGTTTAGGGTAGTGAAATCCACAACAGATTGTGAGGAGCTTCAAAAGGATCTCTCCAAACTGGGTGAGTGGATGACAAAATGGCAAATGCAGTTCAATGTTAGGAAGTGTAAAGTCTGAGGCAAAACACCTCAGCTTCACATATACACTGATGGGGTCTGAGCTGTCAGTGACTGACCAGGAGGGAGAACTTGGGGTCGTGGTGGACATCTCGTTGAAAGTGTCAACACAGTGCACAGCAGCTGTGAATAAGACCAATTCCATGCTAGGGATCATTAGGAATGGGACTGAAAATAAAAATGCTAATATTATAATGCCCTTTTACAAATCTGTGGTGCAGCCCACTTATTGAGTATTGTGTACAATTCTGGTCACCATATCTTAAGAAGGACATTGTATAACTGGTAAAAGTGTAAAAGAGGGCAACCAAGATGATCAGGGGCCTGGAGCACCTTCCTTATGATACAAGGCCAGTGTTCTCTCTAATCTTTTTCATCTGTGTACGGAATGGGTTTTGTTTTGGGTGGCAGTATCAAGGCAGTGTGTGCGTGCATGCATGCAGCGTGGGGCCTTCCTGATTCAACCTGAGCAGAATCTAAAATCAACTGAGTGGACATCAGATAATGTGTGAACGTACACATGCCTTAGAGGGAACAGTGGACAAGGCTACAGCATCTGGGGATTTTTAGTTTGGAAAAGAGGTGACTGTGGGGAGATATGATAGAGATGTATAAAATGATGCATCTCCTATTAGAACCAGGAGCCATCACATGAAACCGAAGGCCAAGAAATTTAGGATCAACAAACGGAAGTACTTTTTCACACACCATATAATCTATGGAATTCTCTGCTTCGAGATGTGGTGATGGCCACTAACTTGAATGGTTTTAAAAGTAGCTTAGACAAATTCACAGAGGACAGGTCTATCAATGGCTACTAGTCTGGTGGCTATAGGTCTTCTCCAGCCTCAGAGGCAAGATGCCTCTCAATAGCAGTTGCAGGGGAGCAACAGCAAGAGAGAGAGCATGGACTTCTCAGAGGCATCTGGAGGGCCACTATGTGAAACTGTTGGCCTAGATAGGCCTCTAGCCTGATCCAGCCGCATTGTTCTTATGTTCTTAGATGAAAGATCAGTTCAGACATTACATCTAACTATGATTAAGAAAGTCCAAACCATATTTTTGATCATTTGGCAAATGAAAACTTTAAATGGTTTTGCTGCAAATCATAATTAAGGTTTGACAGGATGCCTGAATTTGCAGATGGTCACAGTCATACAGTCTTTGTTTCAAGAGGCTAAAGGTTCTGAGGAAATGGAAAATTAAAATAGACAAGCATTGCTTAACCATGGTTTGCTGGCACATTTTGAAGCTCAAACCATGGTTTGGGTCCTAAGGCTTTTTAAGAATCAAACCATATACCATTTAAGTTCAAGCCTGGCAGGGGTGCGGGGGCGGGAAAGCCTCACAGCCATTGCTCTCCATCACTACTGCTGCTCCTTTCACATACAACTTTCCTGGTAGCAGCAACAGCCATGTAGGGAACACTGAATGCTGCAATATCTTTAGTCTTGTGGTATTACACCCTCTAATGCCATATTTTTGTGTGGTGTATGGTAAATACATTTGATGCATTTTAATAAAGTTTTTAAAATATAATTATTGGCTTTGATAGTTTAGACCAGGCACCCCCAAACTGCGGCCCTCCAGATGTTGCTGAACTACAGTTCCCATCATCCCAGCCACAATACATTGTAGCTGGGGGTGATGGGAACTGTAGTTCAGCAACATCTGGAGGGCCGCGGTTTGGGGATGCCTGGTTTAGACTGTGCATATAAATGCATCCTACACTGTGCATATTAATTGTAATGTCCATCGTGCTCTGTTTGGCTCTTCACCCTCTCTCTTGGCTTTCTTGCTAAAAATAAATATAATACTGTTTATCGGCTGCCTTATATTTTCAGTGGAAACAACAAAAAGTTCTCAAAGCAGCTTTCAAGGCAAAAGAGATGAGAAAATTGTTTCCTTTTCCAAAGCGGCCCACTATCTAAAGGGCACACCAGCAGCAGCCACTGGGAGAGATGATATGCTGGGCTTAGTAATGACAGTTTCTCTTCTGCTACTTTAGCCTTGTGTACAGTTACCTCAGAAGAATGGCAGTATTACTGTTGGTGTGAAAATCTGCATGCAGAAGAGTGTTCCGTTACTACAAGGTCCTGCTTTGCTGCAATTTCAGTTATGTAGAAATACTGCCCTGGAAGAACTCCCATTGTTTGGCATGTACTTGCTATTTTTTTTTTTTTTAAGTTGCCAGGCTCATTTTACATGAACAAAGGGCTAACTCAGATGATACGTTGACGGACGTTTGTAAACACGTGGAGAGGTGCATGGGTGCCCATGTCTTTCCCATCACCTAATCACATACAGTGGTCCCTCGACTTACGAACTACTCGACATAAGTATTTTTCGAGTTACAAACGGCAGTTTTAGATCTGGTTTTAGATGCGGTTTTTTCGACTTACAAATTTTTAGATGGGGTTTCCTCGACTTACGAATTTTACATGCGGTTTCCTTGACTTGCCTGCCTGTTTACTGCCTGTTTATTCTTGAAAAGAAATGTTCCTGTGCAGTTTGCAAGCCTTACTGGGGGTCTGGGTCTTTTTTCTAGGCTCCGGAACGCATTAATCCGTTCCCAATGCATTCCTATGGGAAACCGCTTTTCGACTTACGAACTTTTCGACTTACAAATGTGCATTCGGAACGGATTAATTTCGTAAGTAGAGGGACCACTGTACAGAGTGGTTGATCTGGTGTAGGACAGGCTTGTATACCCATGCATTTGTGAGAGGTGGATAGAGTACTGTCTGAACTAAACAAGGCCGCAGATGTTTTTAAACATAAGAATAAAATGTTTCTAAAATTCTTTTCTTGCATATTTTGAATATTTGGCATATATTGATTGTGGCTAAATGTGTATTCAGCATCTGCTGGTTGTTGATTTGTTTGGTGTGGGGTTTTTGTGCTGAGTCTTCAAAGTTTTGGTCCCTTCATTATTCTTTGAGCACTAATAACAAGCATAAGGTATTGAGTATAAGGCATTTTCTCCTTGCTTTTATATCCTCAGTCTGCCAATAAGAAGCCTCGAAAGACTCCAGGAGAAAAATTTCGTTCGGACCCTGGAATAAGAGGACCAGGTCGAGGGAGAGCTAATGGCCATCCACAGCAGAATGGAGAAGGGGACCCTGTCACTTTGTTTGAGGTGGTAAAGATGGGCAAAAGTGCTATGCAGGTAACATTATGGATGCTTACTGCTGCTCACAATGTATGTGATTTTAATTTAAAATGAAAATTTTGATTTTTAGTAAAGATTCTAAGTGGATTTTAATTTAATGGGATATTTAATTTAATGGGATATTTGTGTTGTCATCTGTTACAATCCCACCCTCGGGTATTAAAGTTCAACCATTCCTCTCCCAAGTTTTAAGTTGGGCTGCTTTTAAATTAAATTTCGAATTATTTATTATGGCCATAGGCCAGCAAGACAAAACACAATTAATAATTGGTGATACATCAGAACTAAACAAACAGCTGTCAGAGGCTAAAAAGCAAAACTTAGCAACGTTATAAGTGGTCTGATACCTTCAGTCTGCTAGGAACAATGTTACATTAAAGTCATCAGAGTGACCCAAACATTCCAGTAAAAAGGGCAAAGTCGAATGGTGTTACATATCGGAATAAAATCTACAGTATAAAAGCATGTATTATTGATTCAATTTCTTCCATGTCACAAGGACACAGATGGTATATAATGGGGATTTTACTATATCTGTCCTTAAAACTCCCAGTCAGAATGATATATACAGTGGAAGAGGAGGTCAGTGTTCAACATATTTAGGTAAATCTTTCCAGAGTTGTTCAATTTGCAGGCATAAATGTTGGGAGGGAAGATAAACATTTAAACATAATGAGCTAAATGAGTTAAAAGTAAGAAGAAGAAAAAAGCCAGAACCCACTCTGCATGAAGTGGCAACTTAATAACACTAGCCTGTAAGTTAAGAGAAACCAATAGCCCCAGTTCACCCTTGGGTCTGCTACCCAGACAATAATTGTCAATATAAAAGTCTTCTAGGATCCAAGTCTCCTGAAAAAACAAGATGTCAAATTTAGTAATAAACTTTACTAGGTCAGCAGATTTGTGTCTCCATCCTGCAGTGTTCCAAGATATAAAGGACATGTTGTTGGACAGTGATTGTCATTCTGAGGTGGCCTCAGGAGAGTTATCCATAGATTGGGGGAAAGCATCAAATAAAGATAGGAGTGCAGAAGCAGGTGAGACAACCAGTTGCTCATTCACTGCTGGAGAGTCAGATTATAAATCCAGGGCTTGTGGCATTTGGTTATTAATTCTGTTCAAAGGCTGCTGATCCTTAGAGATCTCAGGCTCTGCCTCCACAGCAGAAACCCACATATTTTGGCCAGATGAGGAATTCTCAGCTTCTTGAAGCTCCACAGCCAGCAACTTGACAGGGCTAGAATCTTGACAATCCAGGGTTGCCATAAAAAGTTCAAGTTCAGGTTCTCATCATCAGCCCGGGGGGTGATCGTAGGCTGTGTTACATCCGAAGACATTCCCTTAAAGGGCTGGAACCCTTCCTGCATAACACCGCTATTCAAACCTCTGTTAACCAGAGCATCTTTTAAGTGAGATAGTCTGGCTACAATATCAATTTGCTCATTAACTGGGAGCTTTCCAAAACTTACAAACAGGGCTTCCTCTTCAGGCAAGAGGCCACCAATTTGACTATCAACCGCCTTTTTATATTGCACCTCAATTATTTGGTACTCATTAACTGGGAGCTTCCCAGAGCTTGCGGGCAAGGCTTCCTTTTCAGGAACCACCTTATTAGATAGTACTTCAGTTATTTGATCATGAGGGCCAGTAATGTGCTTAATATTACAGTCCTGGAAAACTCTAGTCGCTCGAATTTTACAAGGCTGAAGCATACTTTGATAGCTCAGCAGTTGAGAAACCATAGCCTTGGAAGAAAATGTTACAATAGCACGAGCACTATAATAGTTAAAATACAGATATCGAATATCAAGAACATCATTGGCGGTAAAGAAGGTCAAGCCAAGCATTCTCATTAGATGAATAAATTGAAGCTTTCGTTCACTCTGCTGTAGCAGCCCACGAGGCTTGGGAAAATTAACAAGAGCTGCTTTGTAAGGGACCAGCCGCAAATGGCTGCTGTTATCAACTCCTGGGACAGTAGGCTTCAATAGTTCAGGTGGTAAGGATGACTGGCTCAGAATGAAGGGTTCCCTCCTAGTGAGCAACCCTGAGTCCTCAGAGGTTTTAGCTGCCTCCCCAGTAGAGGGCTCAGCCCCCAAAATTGCACCAGAGGAGGCTCAACTGTCCCTTTAACAGCAGATTTCATCTTCTTCCTTTGATTTATTTGGTTCTTTTGGTTCCTGTCTCTGTTTTTAGTGCCAGCATGAGAGCTTTGTGGAGCATCTAGAATTTCAAATAATCTATTAAGGTTCATTTCTGTGCCTCGTCCTGATGCAATAGAAGACCTCTTATTTTTATTTTCATTTTTAGTATTATGTTTGTATTTATGTTTGTTTTTGTTCTTATCTGTTTTTATATTAGTATTTGAGTTTTCCTTCTTCTGTGACCCTTTTTCTTTCGCCTTGGCAAGCTGAATAGGAGAATGTGTTATTCTTATTTCATCTGAATATAAGGCAGTTGAAGATAAATTGAGCAGAGATGAGGAAGGATCATCAGTTGTTACATCAGCCTTCTTAGTAACTGTCGATTGTAAAACTGCCTCAGTGAGCGTAGGTAGCAAGTTCTTACACTCCTCAAGAAATGCTCTGATCAGTGGGATTTCCATGGACCAGGTGGAAGCGAGTCTGTTAAGCTGCTCTTGCTGTTTAATCATAATTTCCATAATAGGAAGAGACCATTGGTCCTGATTACAAGTGGAACCTCCATCACACATAGAGCCTCCATTATCAGGTGCAAAGGAAACTTGAGGTGTTGTAACAGTATCTTCTGGAAGTAGCATCCCCCAGACCAGAGTTAATTGAACTGGCAACTCTTATCTCTGCATTAGCAATCTCTTGAGCCAAGTTAGAGCGTGTATTTTGCATCTCCTGAGTACTTGGGAAGTCCAGGCAGAAGGGTCCAAGAGACCTATCTAAGTCAGGTGTTGTCCCAGTCTTTTCTAAAGCCCTCACTGGGGTCAGCATTGTAACGTCCAAAGATTTAACAGGAGGAAAGAAGTCAGTCATAGTAGCCTGTCTGTTATTTTTCTGGCCCTTTGTAAATTGTACTCCGGCCTCAGCTGGCAAAATGCCCAGCGTATGATAAATGGCTCTAGTAAATACCATTTCACCATTTTAAATTGAAATATATCACTCTACCAAAAGAATAGCTTAGTGGTTTAATGTGAAATAGTGTGTAAGGGATTTCTGTATGGATATCTAATGGAAAGCACAAGTCCTGTACCTGGATAAGGTGCAAAATGCAGAAATACAATATGACATTTTACAGATATTATGTACATTAATGGGGTGGAGAAACAATACAGTGATTTATAGGTGTGTGTGTGTGTGGTTTTTTAAATTAAGCAAACTAGCCAATATTCTCTCTAGGAAAGTGCTCTAGTTGTTATCAGACTCCATTTATTATTCTTAATTAACAGTACTTAGATCACCTGTAATGTAAGCTCCCAATAAAAACAATGATAGGGCTAATTATTACAAGTATTGTGGCTTATAAGAAAAAGTTTCCATGATGAAATATATCAAATATAGCATCTTCACTACGAGCCCCACTGCCCATTGAGGTCATCTGAGAAGGTCCATCTACAGTTATCGCCAACCCTTTTGGTGTCTACACAGAGATGGCCCTTCTCGGTTGCTGCCCTGAGATTGTGGAATGCACTCCCTGCTGAGATACGATCCTCCCCATCTCTGGCAATTTTTAAAAAACACCTGAAAACCCATCCTTTCGCCCAAGCTTTCTCAGCTTTTTGAAATTTTTTAGGTTTTAATCTCTGGTTTATTTTAAATTGTTAAATTGTTTTAAGTTTTAATATGTGTTTTTAACTTGTTTTATGCTATTGTTAACCGCCCAGAGATGAAAGTTTGGGGCGGTGTACAAATTTGATAGATAGATAGATAGTATGAATGAATGAATGAATGAATGAATAAATATCATCATATAAAAATCAAGTGGTTAATTAGTTTTGCAAATAGTTGTGATTGATAACGCCTTGTTGCCTATTCATTGATCTTTAAGCTTTTGTATGCCACTTTTCATGCAAACCAACATAGGTAATTTTAATATTACTTTACATGGAGGTTGAGCCCCAAATGTAAAGTATTTATACCAGCATCTGTGCTAGGTAGCTTTTACTGCAACAATTAACATTTTATTTTATTTTATTGTGTTTTACTTATTTATTTATTTATTTTATATGCTGCCTGACTCTGAAGGCTCTAGGTGGTTCACAAAAGGAAATACAATGAAGGCGAAATAAAACAACCATTAAAACAACAATTTAATTTAGCACCAGTTCCCCGCAAATGTGCAGTGTGTTACAGGCAAGAGGCGGCCCCCTTCCGGCCGCGCTCTGCTTCCAAGGCAGACAGCTCTCTACACCAGGCCGGCTATCCGAGGCCAACTAAGGCTCCACAGTGCTCCGGTATCGTTACATTTAGTGGGGAGTTTAGTGAAAGTCTAGTAGGGGTGTCCACAGAACCAGTCCGGCACTGGGGTGGGGGGTTCCAATTAAAACGGGGGGGGGGGGCTTTACTCACCCCTTCCTTCAAAGTCACTGTAATTTTTGTAGTAATCGGGCGGCAGGGTGCCGCCCGCTTCAATCTCCACTCGGCTCCTCCATTTGTATACATAAATTATAATCGGGCGGCAGGATCGCTCCCAGTCCCTGCCGCCCCCTTCAAGCTAAGCCCCGCTCGGCTGGCGACCGCCCCCTTCTTGCCAAATGTCCCCCCCCATTACAAGAGGACGGCAGGAGAACTCCCTGCCGTCCGCTCGCTTTGCCGGCTGGGCTGCAAATGGCTTCTAGGAAGCCTTTCGCGATGTGCAAAAGGCCTCCTAGAAGCCATTTGCAGCCCAGCCGGCAAAGCGAGCGGACGGCAGGGAGTTCTCCTGCCGTCCTCTTGTAATGGGGGGGGGACATTTGGCAAGAAGGGGGCGGTCGCCAGCCGAGCGGGGCTTAGCTTGAAGGGGGCGGCAGGGACTGGGAGCGATCCTGCCGCCCGATTATAATTTATGTATACAAATGGAGGAGCCGAGGGGAGATTGAAGCGGGCGGCACCCTGCCGCCCGATTACTACAAAAATTACGGTGACTTTGAAGGAAGGGGTGAGTAAAGCCCCCCCTGTTTTTATTGGAACCCCCCACCCGAACCAAAACCACCCCGTGACCAGACCAGTCTGGAGGCCTTTAGAATGGTCTCCGAACCGGTCCGTGCACATGACTAAAGTCTAGTGCAGGCCTGCTCAACTTTGCCCCTCCCCCCAGCTGTTTTTAGACTACAACTCTCATAATTCCTAGCCAGAGTGGCCAATAGTCAGGGATTGTGGGAGTTGTAGGCCAACTTCTGCAGGAGGGCCGAAGTTGAGCAGCCCTGGTCTAGTGGGTTGTGGTGGTCATAGCTAGCATTTATACAGCACATGAGCTTCTGTTCATATTGCAGTGGAGCACTTAAACTGATGGCTGGTACACTCATAATGTTCATGATTGATAATATGCATGTGTGGACTCACAGAGGAGCAAGACAGTTGGATCCTATATATGGAGGGCCTCAGAGGGTTCCCACTGAATTTAATGGTTCAGTACATTGCTGTTTTAAGAAATGCCATAAGATACTTTTGTTTAACATATGCAAAGTGATAAGTCCCGAAAATAAATAAATGAACTTTCTAATTTGAGAATTTTCATTGAAATAGTCTAGAAAATAGTCAAAACTAGAAACATGTAGCCAAACCAAACTACATGTTACATTAAATGCACACTTTGCCCTTGCATTTCCCCCCTTTTTAAATAGCTGTGGAGGAGGGTTCAGAATCAGGATTGCATCATGAAGTAGGAGGCAAACCTTTCTAATTGCACTGCTATCTTGACTGGTATCTCACATGCTTCCTGAAACTTTTCTGTGTCCCAGAGGAAACTTCTACTGGTGCCAATGTTGTATCATATCATGTGGTATTGCTATTCTATTTGTGTTATACACTTATTATTCTGAATAATAATTAAAACCACCACCACCATTGAAGTCCTCCTGCGAAATCTGTTTGGGGTTGGATCTCATTAAGTTTGTGTGCACTCTTTGAAAAAGGCAAATAAAACCTGTCACGTTACAAAATTATGGAATGAGTATTTGAATATTAATTTTTTTAATTGACAGTCTGTGGTAGACGACTGGATTGAATCGTATAAACAAGACAGAGATATAGCACTTCTGGATTTAATCAACTTCTTCATCCAGTGTTCAGGATGCCGAGGTACAAATGAATAAGAATGTTATAAACTTTTTCTTAATATTTATAACTTGTGTCAGTGTGTAGTATATTATGTAGAGTAATGACCTCAAATATAGTGGACAGCATTGAGACTAATCTTCCACTCACACAAGTAAAATTCTGCTTGTTCAAGGGAGGAAAGGGTGAATTTCTCAACCTCCCTCTCTCTGATGTCCCTCCAATATGTCCCTGAGGACTGTGGGGCCATCAAGGATATATTTTCATGAGACATCAGGGCAGCATATGGAAGGGAAGATAAGCAAAAATGGCCTCACTTTCCTTGTATGAGCAAAATGTTCTCCCGGGAGTGGAAGATTAAGTCTCGTAGCTGCCTGGTGTATCTAGCAGTTTTTCTGAATATGCCTTGAAACCTGCTTTTATTGGATTGCGAAACACTATGGTAAACTGAGCTGATGTGGGAGCAGGGAGAGAGAGAGAACAAAGTACATGGACTTCTAGAATTATGAAGCATTGTAAAGAGTAAAAAGAAACATACCAGGAATCCTGATGGGAAATCGCTCTAAAAGAGAATAATATACAATGTAGATTTTGGCAAATGGGCACACATTGTAACTTGGAATCCTATTGCATTTAGCAAATAATATGAGTAAAATTTTGTTAGGTATACTGACCAAAAGAGACTGAGCTGCTATTTTTACATTTAAATACAGATTTTGATTGATAAAGTACTGTCAGGTTGGTGTTGACTTTTAGCGACCACATAGATAGATTCTCTCCAGGATGATCTGTCTTCAACTTGGCCTTAAAGATCTCTCAGTGGTTCATTCATTGCTGTCGTAATCCATCTTGCTGCTGGTTGTTGTCTTCTTCTCTTTCCTTCAACTTTTCCCAGCATTATGGACTTCTCAAGGGAGCTGGGTTTTCGCATAATGTATCCAGAGTATGAAGTTTGAGCCTGGTCATTTGTGCCTCAAGTAAAAATTCTGGATTGATTTGTTCTATGATCCATTTGTTTGTTTTCTTGGCTGACCATGGTATCCTCAAAAGTCTTCTCCAGCACCAAAGTTCAAAAGTATCAATACCTTTTCTTCCTTACTTCTTCAGAGTCCAGCTTTCGCATCCATAGAGTGTCACAGGGAAAACCATTGTCCAAAAGTTTCTAATCTTTGTAGGTATAGACACGTCACAGCATCTAAATATCCTTTCCAAGGTTTTCATTACAACCCTACAAAATGCTAGGCTGCAGCATAAATACAGATAAAAGATGATAATGTTAAGCTCTGGAAAAGCTCCTGACCCTTATTAATAAGATCAGAGTTATCTAACAATGTTGATCAAGTCTTAAAAATGGCAACTAGTAAAAGAACTCTTTTTAAATGGCAACTAGTAAAAGAACTCCGTTTTCCAAAGGAAAAATCAATTATCCAATTTTTTTTAAAAGAATCTAGTTTCACCCAGAACAGTTAGTCTCATGAATAGTTAAGCAAAAATAGATATCTTTCAATACACATACTCACTTAGGAACAGGAAAATGATAGGCAAAGAACAGCTCGGCTTCTAAGAGAAGTATGAAACTGATTTGTTCATAGTCAGTTTAACAAAACTGAGCCCATGTTTAGAGAGGAACCATGACAAGATTGCATTTTACCCAGATGAATTTATTTATTGTAAAACATACTTTTTAAAAAATCTAGTGTAATAAGATTTTAGTAAATAATGTCTGAAAAATTGGTAAATTTGGGGAACGTATAAACGTGGCTGTTGACACAACTGGAGCTTTTCTATACAAATTGTTTTAAATGTAATGTAAATACCATGGCAAAGGACTGTATCTGTACTGTATTAGAATTGTAAATTACTCTTTTTAAGATGCTATAAATGAAATGCAGCTAGCAGTGATGAAATCTGTAAACTGCAAGAACCTCTAGATGTGTGAATTGTGATTCTAACAATAGTTGCAGTGCAGAGCTCTCTGTATGCAATTGTATCTTTTGTTTCTTTTTGGACTAAAACAACCCCCTGCTGAACCATAAATTATTCTTTAAACAGAAGACAATTTAAAATGTGAATTATCTGTTCAGAAGGAACTGCTGGATTGCCAATGTAAACAAAAGCTTCCAGCTGTGTATGTGTAGCCCCTACCATGTGCAATAGCTTTTTGGCTGGCTCAGGGCCAATATGTTTCAGTCTAGCTTCAGAAACAGAACTGACTTGTGGTGTGTGTTCATTTCTTGAAAATGTAACACAAGAAGTGGCCCTCGCATACATTTATTGTGGCAATGAAACTGTCACTAGTTTTTGCCCTCACATTTATCCTCCATAGTTCCAGTAGTAGGATAACCAGAACATCTAAACATTTGAGAATAGCAGTGTTAATTCTGACTCAGTAGTCAGTGTAGACTCAGTGCAGGAATCTACTGTACTGCACTGGGTAAATGCAGAAATGCTGGGCAGATTGCCAAGCTATAAATAAAGTAATCACCTAATCAAAGGAGAATACTTAAGTTTATGGAAACAGAGGACTAGGCAGATCTGAGAAGCTAAGAAATTTGCTGAACTGTCTGCCTTGCTTAGAGAAAGAGGATTGCAGAAGCAAGCTTCAGTGGGGTGTGCTCAAGATACCTTTAGTTTGCAACATGTTGCTGAGAATTGTTCAGCTATAGTGAGCTCACTGTTACATCATGGAAGTAAAAGGAAGTCTGAAAGAAGTGCTCAGAAATCTGCATAAATGTGAGAGTCTGTCAAGAAAGCTGGGCTGTGTGATATCCTCTCTGTTAAAATACAGTTCTTAGGGTTCTTCTTCATGTTGTCTTTCCTAATTAGGCCTGTTTTGTATACTACTGTGAACTGCATTTAGGATTGCCCATTTAATGAATTACATGTGTCTACACGAACATGTACAGGGGAAGGTTGGAACCAGTGTTCCCTCTGACTTTTTCCATCTGTGTACAGAATGAAATTATGTTTTGGGCAGCAGTATCAAGATAGTACATTCAGAATGTACTATCAGGCCTTCCTGATTCAACCTGAGCGGAATCTAAAATCAACTGAGTGGACATCAAAAACGTGTGTGCTCGCACATACACACACCTTAGAAAGAACGCTGGTTGGAACTACTTAAATAAATATATTGCATGACCTAATATTACCAGCTGTGTGCTGGGTAGAACAAGTCTGACACCTGTTTGGCCTGCCTAGTGCTTTTAAAATGATGACTATAACCTTTCAGGTATCAGTAGTGTTCCTCAAGTTTTGGTGAGGAGAGCAAAAGGCAGGGGATCTATGTTAGATATTGTTATTTATCATGTCTGCTCTCCATATGTTAAAGGAGAAAATTAGTTAATGCAAATACTTCATTCTGATTGCCAATAGACCATGCAGCTAAGATTCAAGTTATAAAAAGGCAATCCACAACTAGAGCAGTAAGTAAAAGTATGCATTTCCCTTGGAAACATAAAAGCTTTAAGCTCCAGCTGTTCCTAAATGCACTGCTGTTGAACTTTTAGAAACCTTGGAAGGCATAAATCGGAAAATGTAAAATGTATACATATTAGCAGTACTGAGGTTAATTTTAAAAACACATTACAGAGTTCATTTAAGAAAAAAATCCTTGGACTCAACTGATTGCGTTTTATTTACACCTTTTCTATCTCTGCTTTTAAAAGTGATTGAGAAGAAACCTTGTGACCAGTGTAGCTTCTTGTGCCTTTGGCACATACCAAGCACACATTGATCCTCATTTTGGTTTGTATAGAGAAGGCACACTGAACGACTGGAATTAGTTCAGTATAGTTTTCTGTTCTGTCTTTTTGTTTGTTTGTTTTTTGCTGTTCCTTTGCATGTAATTCCAGTATTGGGAACTGTATGTCACACACAAAACTAGACTTTGTAGCCTAGTTTTAGAAATATCTCTATGAACAACAGGCTACATGCATGTTGGAAAAACCCTGTTTATTTTTAATTAGGAGGAGGATGACCCCACTCTGCTGGCAGTCAGACTAGAACAGTGGGGTGGTGCCTTCCAAGAATGGAACAGAGGAAGAATGTAACTTGTTCTTCAGTTGAATAGAAATAGTAACTCATATTAATCCTCTTCGTTTTCTTTATCAGGGCAGATGGGCTGAACTGTGTATTTTTAGTTTGCCTTTATTAGGTTGTTCAGCAGGCTATAGGGAGGTTGCCTTTTTTCTTCTGGTCATGGTTGTTGTTGTTATTATTTATTTATTTGAAGTAGATCTGGTTCATGATCCAGTAACAAACATAAAAAGTGGGTTCTGCACCTGTGTGGAACACTTCGGGCAAAATTTGTTAGCTCCTCGCAGCGCCAACCAACCACCACTGCTTATATCCACTCTATAAGAAATAGGGACACTCAATAATATTCTTCCTTGTGAGCATCCTTCCAATAGCCAGAGTGCTCCCATAACAGTTTATATCACTCACTGGGGTATCACTTTTCTGAGGAAAAGGGGCGGGGGGATCTCCACTGTGGTGTCTAAATGTGGGCATGTTGACTGCTTATACTGGGAATAATTCTGAAAAAGTGCAAGACTGCCTGGATTGCAGTTTGTTTGGCCAAAAACCCTTGTAAGCATGACTAAAATAAAGCATAGCTTTCTAACAATAATGGATTGTTCCTTCCTCTGCTGGGGTATTGTGATTCTTATGAGGGAGAGATGGTTTTCATGGGAAGAGAGGATAGATAGAGGGGACTTCTGCAAAGGGAAGTCTTCCTTGACCAAACTTTTAAAAAAACCATATTGTGAATATACAAAGATGATAAAAGTAAAAGAAATAATTTGACAGACATACAGTATGTAAATTGCCTCACCAAAGTTTTGAATCCTTTTTGTACATTATCAAGCATGTAGATAAGGGCAATCGAATGGACAACATATGCTTGGACTTTCCAAAAGCTATTGACACAGTCTTGCATCAAAGGCTCCTAACTGTACTTAGCAGTGACAAGATAAGAGGACAAGTCTTATTAATTGATAACTGGCTAAAGAATAGGAAGCAAATGGTAGAAATGAATGGACAGTTTGCAGTGGAGAAAGTAAGCAATGGAAATCGTATATGTTGGATAAAACTATAAAAAGGGACATACTATCACTTTCCATATCAAAATGGTGAGAGTGACCTGGACTTTGAGAAGCAAATTAGAGAATCATCAAAGAGAGACAGAGCTGTAATAATAGGTGACTACAATTATTCACACATAGACTGGGTAAATTCACATTCACATTAGAATTCACATTCACATTCAAATTGAGATAATGACAGAGAGACCATATTTCTAGACATACTAAATGACTGTGCCTTAGAACAGTCCTCCCCAGAACCAACCAGAGAGAAGGCGACCTTGGTCTTAATCCTGAGTGATGTCCAAGACCTGGTGCAAGATGACAGAGTTGTAGAACCATTGGAGAACAATGACCATAGTGGATCCAGTTCAGCTTATATTTGAGTGGAGTATTGTCAAGGAATTCCAACACGGATACATTAGACTTCAGAAGAGGAAACTTCTCAAAAATGAGGAGACTGGTAAAAAGGAAGCTGAAAGCGGTGGTCAGGAGGGTCAAATCACTCCAGAAAGCATGGAACTTATTTAAAACTACAATAATGGAATTTCAGTTGGAATGTATACCAAAAAGGAGAAAACGTTCAGGAAGACACCACCATGGCTAACAAGTAGAGTCAAGGAAACTATAAAAGGGAAGATGACTTCCATCAGAAAATGGAAGTCCTGCCCAAATGAAGAGTACAAAAAGGAACCAGCTCCAGATGGTTTTGGAGGAAACTGATTATCTAGACCCATTTCAAACTGGCTTTAGAGCTGGCTATGGAGTTGAGATAGCTTTGGTTGGCCTGACGGATGACCTTTACCGGGGAATCGACAGAGGGAGTGTGACTCTGTTGGTCCTCTTGGATCTCTCAGCGACGTTCGATACCATCGACCATGGTATCCTTTGGTTCGCCTCGGGGAGTTAGGAATAGGGGCCACTGCTTTGCAGTGGTTCTGTTCCTATCTCTCGGGTAGATTCCAGATGGTGGAGCTTGGTGACAGTCGTTCCTCAAAGCAAGAGCTGTTGTATGGAGTCCTTCAGGGCTCCATTCTGTCACTAATGCTTTTCAATATCTACATGAAACGTCTGGGTGAGGTCATCAGGAGATTTGGTGCTGGGTGTTAGCAGTATGCTGATGACACCCAAATCTATTCCTCCCTTCCTTCTTCAGGAAATGGCACTCATTCTCTAAATGCCTGCCTACAGGCAGTAATGGGCTGGATGAGGGATAACAAATTGAAGCTGAATCCAAGCAAGACAGAGGTGCTCAGAATCTGAGGTGTGAGTTAGATCTTCCTGTGCTGGATGGGGTTACACTCCCCCAGAAGGAGCAAGTGCGCAGCTTAGGAGTACTCCTGGACCCAGGCCCCACTCTGGTTTCTCAGGTGGAGGCCATGGCCAGGAGTGCTTTCTATCAGCTTCGGCTGATTCGACAGCTGCGCCCATTCCTTGAAGAGGATGACCTCAAAACAGTGGTGCACCAGCTGATAATCTCCCGGCTTGACTATTGCAATGCGCTCTACATGGGGCTGCCTTTGTACGTAGCTCGGAAACTTCAGTTAATTCAGAATGCGGCAGCCAGATTGGTCTCTGGGGTAACCCGGAGAGACCATATTAAGCCTGTTTTGAAACAATTGCACTGGCTGCCGATATGTTTCCGGGCAAAATACAAAGTGCTGGTTATTACCTTTAAAGCCCTGAACGGCTTAGGCCCGAGTTACCTCAGAGAGCACCTTCTTCTGCATTCCACCGCACATTAAGGTCATCTGAGGAGGTTCATCTCCAGTTACTACCAGCTCGTCTGGTGGCGACTCAGAGGTGGGCCTTCTCTATAGCTGCTCCGAGGCTGTGGAATGCGCTCCCTGCGGAAATCCGTAATTTGAATTCTCTATTAGCCTTCAGGAGAACCCTTAAAATGTATTTGTTTGGCCTGGCTTTCCAGGGTTTTTAAATCGGTTTCAATATTTTAACCCGGTTTCGGGGGGGTTTAATTACTGCAATTGTTTAATTCTTGTTTTAAAATGTTTTAAAATTGTTAACTGTTGTCATATTGTTTTTAATTTTTGTTTTAGCTCTTTATTGTTTTAGTGGTTTATTTTTAATTGTAAACTGTAAAATTTTACATTTTACATTTTAATTGTAAAATGCCCTGAGCCATTTTGGAAGGGCGATATAAAAATCAAATAAATAAATAAATAAATAGCTCTGGCAAAAGAAATGCAAGGAGACAAGGGATGCAAAAAGAGTTTGAGGAGCTGAGGGAGATGCTATGGGCCATGTACATTTGCGCATGTGCTCTCGCTCCATAGAGATCGTGCCAAATTTATTTAGTCTGAGTTCTAGGAAGTTCCAAATGATGCTTTGCGCAGTCACAGATTCCATAGGTGTAACTGCATGTATGATCATTTGAAGAACGTTTTGGTGTCTTTATGTAGTGCAAAAGCAACTCCGTAACATCTTAGTCATTAAGCTCTCTTGCTCTCTCTGAGTTTATCTTAGCTTAATAGTTTTGTATCTGGGTTTTCTCAGTGAGGAATTTTTCAGAGTTGGATGCTTTTTTATAGGTTTGTGTGTGAATTTATATACAGCCTAGTATAAAAACCTCTAGGTGGTGTACAGAATTAAAACATAAAATATAACACATTTAAAATTGATAAAAAGATAAAAATCATATTGAAAGTGTTGTCAGTTTTTTTCCAGACAGATCTGATTGATAGGAAAAAATTTCTATCGATTATCGTGAAGCCAGTACTCACTTTTAGGGCCAGGACATTTCCCGTCCTTCTGTTCCAAACCTGGCCACTCAGAGGGATAATCTTCCTAGGAAAGGGGAAATAAGCAAAACTTGATCTTACCAATGAGTTTTATATCTGTCCTTTACACAGGCAGATGATCTGCTGTCCTAAGAGTGATATTCTTGGATTGTATAAGGAAGGGCGGTGGGTTAGCATTCTGATAATCAACTCATGATATTCTATTGGACCACTTCTCAGGTATAGGCATCAGGGGTGGTGCATTGGAGTGATTTTGGTCCTTTCTTGGGGTGGAGGTTCCAGAGGGTGGTCACTTCTGTGCAACTCCACCTCTGGCCTGTGGGGGTCACACAAGCCTCAGTATTGTCCCCAGTCCTGTTTAACATCTACATGAAACTGCTCGGAGAGATGATCAGGAGGTTTGGACTGAAGTTTCATCAATATGCATACAACACTCGCTCTACCTTTCCCTGACATGAGATCCCAGGGAAGCAGTGGATGTACTGAACCGGGGGCTGGAGGTGGTGATGGGCTGAATATGGGCTAGCAAACTGAATCCAGACAAGATGGAGGTGCTGCTGGTCAGTAGAAAAGCCAGTTGGAATTGAGTAATTCAACCAGCTCTGGATGGGGTTGTACTCCCTCTGAAAGAGCAAGTACACAGCTTAGGGGGTGTTGCTGGATCTGGCTCTGCTTTTGGATGCTCAGGTGGATGTGTTGGCCAGAGGTGCCTTTGCACAGCTTCGGCTAGTACACCATCTGCATTGCTTCCTCAAGAAGGCAGATCTGGCCAGGGTTACTAATTCCTTAGTCACTTTGCAGCTGGATTACTGTGTGTGCTCTGCATGGAGCTGCCCTTGAAGAATATTCAGCAACATCAGTTGGTGCAGAATGCAGCTGCCAGGGTTCTCTTTGGAACTACTTGTTAGGAGCATATTACATCTATTTTGAAAGAGCTGCACTGGTTGCCAATATGTTTCCAGATCCAATTCAAGGTGCTGGTTATTACCTTTAAAACCCTTAAAGGTTTGGGTCTTGGATACCTGAAGGACTGCCTGAGCTCAAGCGTTTCTGCATGTCCAACAAGGTTGTCAGGGAGCCTTTGCTCCATGCATAAATGTTGAGAGAGGCTAAATTGTCTTGAACGCGGGGCAAGGCCTTCTCTGTTGTTGCCCCCAGGCTCTAGAATGCTCTCCGTGTGAATATCCGCTCTTTGACATCCGTGGCTGCTTTTGAAAAACAACTAAAGACCTTTTTATTTGTTCAGGCTTTCACCCCTTAGAGGCTGCCTGGTCTTTCAGTTTTCCTGCTTTTGTTTATCTTTTGTATGGTGGTTTATTGTTGTGTTATGGTTTTTACTGTTTAACTGGTTCTTCGATGTGGTCTCTGTGCTTTACACAAATGGGCTTTGTGCCTGTGCAGAGACCACATCGGAGCTTCCAAGCTAGAGAACTGCTTTTTGGCGGTAGCCCCGCCCCCTCGGTATATAGGCAGCTGAAGAGGCTTCCCTCTTCAGTCTTTCTTCGTCTGCTATCAAAAACACATCGTTGAGCTCTTCCTTGCCAGACGCTTCGCAAGTACTGCATTCTCCTTCCCTCTTATCTCCTCATTTTGGTTCAGTACTTCCCTTCTTTAGCGTTTTTATTTCACCCCCGGTCCCCCCCCCTCAGATAACTCTTAGTTTCATTTTCCACTTCGTTGTGGCCCTTGGGCCCGGCGTCCTGCGGATCCTTCGCTTCCGCTCCTCTTCGTTTACCTTCTTCGGCCTACGGCAAAGACTACAAAATTTGAGCAGTGTGGTCGCTGCAAATCCAAGATCCCTTCGGCTGACAGCCACAAGATCTGCCTTTTTTGCCTTGGCGAGTCCCATAAAGTTGGCTCTTGCATACACTGCGCAGCGTTTACCAAACAGGCGCACAAGAATAGGTCCTCTCAACTTCGTTCTTGGCTTTGGGAACAGTCGTTCCAACCTACGGGCTTGGACAAACTTTCTACCATGCAGGTTTTGTCCAATACCTCTCCTGCAGCCCAGGGCTTACAACCCATTTCGTCCCCTCCAGGAGTCTCGGCAACTATCCCCGAGGTGAATGTGCCTGTCGATCCTGCGGCTTGGGCTTGGACATCGATACCGAGGAGTTCGGTGGCAGTGTCGATTTCGGTGATGGCGTTGATTGAACCGCGTTCTATCCAACCGTCCAAAAAGAAGAAGAGAAAGAAGGATCATCGCACTCCTTCTGAACCTCCAACAAAAAAGCAGAAGTCAACGCACGATACCGAACGTCGATCCCGATCTCTACACACTGAAACTGTCCTAGATACCGAGGTCGCTTACAGCTCCAGCCCACATGATCCCGTGTACAAGTCTGACCACAACTCTCAGCCTGAGGAACTCCCTCCCGAACAGCCATGCTGCTGGGCCAACCGGGATTTGGAAACTGCTCTAGACGAGCGCTATGCCAGACAAGTTGAGGAAGAGGCTGACTACTTCTATACTCATCAAGAGGTTCGCCAACGCCATCAGGCCTCCACGGCTACGGAGCCGCCCCTCGCTCTTCTATACTGGCCTACTCGGCCTCGGCTTCGCTCCCGAACCCACCTTCGGGACCGACAACTTTGCCATTTTCTCCCCCTCCCCAGACCACATCTCTTCTACCTCCACGGGTTCCACCCAGAAACTCGCCGGTGCAGGCAGCCATGGCTACTATTTTCCCCAACTCCAGGCCAATGCCTCGGCTCCAGATTCAACCCCTTCAACCTCCGGTATCAACCGACTCATCGGACTCGTCTTCGGATGAAGAGGACCCAGAATCCTCCCTATCCGATTGGATATCTCTGGGCTCTTCGCCCCCCTTTTTATTGCTGGACACAAGGCCCAGTTCCCAGAAAGTACAGAAACTCCGTAATACTGCTCGTTCTATGGGCCTTCAACACTCCACAACCCGCCACTATACACCAAAAAAATGGCAACACTAGCCATACTCTTCTAAACAACAATACTATCAACCCCAGGACAAGTCCTTTTGCTCCAACAGATATCAACCTTACAGAAAGCGTTCCAGCTTCACCGGATCCAAAATGCAGCACCAATCCAAAGGATCTCAGCCCCCAGCCAAAGGACAATGACTTGCACCCTCTGCCCTGCTGGGGCACCAGGCTCTCCCTTTTCATCTCCGTTTGGGAGAATATCACCACGGACTCCTGGGCCTTGACCATAGTAAGGATGGGTTATGCTATAGAGTTTGCATCCACCCCTCCATACAACCCTCCGCTATCCACTCCACCCACCCTGGCTCTCCTGCAAGAGGTCAACTCTCTGCTCTCCAAGTCTGCAATGGAACTGGTTCACAATCCACAAACCCTGGGATTCCACTCCCGATACTTCACTGTTCCCAAGCCGGACGGCTCCCTTTGCCCCATTCTAGATCTCCAGGAACTCAACTCCTACATCACCTACCGCAGGTTCCATATGGTCATGATTCCTACAATCATCTCCTTTCTGCAAAAGAACCAGTGGTTCGTTTTCATCTATCTCAAGGATGCATATTACCACATCACTATCAGACCTCAGCATAGTCGTTTCCTCCGCTTTCAAATAGCACACAACACTTACCAATTCCGCGCCCTCCCTTTCGGACTGGCATCTGCAGCCCAGGTGTTCACCAAATGCATGGCCCCGGTGGTGGCAGCCCTGCAACAACAAAATATTCAGATTTTTTTTACCTTGACGATTGGCTTGTGGTGACTCACAACCCACAATCCCTCCTCAGAGACCTCCACATGGTCATCACCCTCCTCTCCAATCTGGGCCTGCAGGTGAACTACGACAAATCAAAGCTCACACCCTCCAAAACCATAGAATTTCTGAAAATCCTCTTCAATTCAGTGCAATCCAAAATTTTCCTCCCTCAACGCAGAACCCAGGCCATCCTCTACTTGTCGACCCACCTACTCTCCCACCCTACCCAATCAGCACGAACAGTGCAATGCCTGCTAGGACATATAGCCTCCACCACCCATGTCCTCCTTCACGCCAGACTATGGGCCAGGGCTCTCCAGCACTGGTTTCTCTCCATGTTCTTTCCTCACAAGGACTCCCTCGCCGCCAAACTAACGCTTCCGCCTCAGGTTCTGCACTCCTTTCTATGGTGGACGGACACAACCAACCTCACCGTTGGCTCCCCCTTCCACCCTCCTCATCCAGCCCTTCTACTCACCACGGATGCGTCCTTGGACAGTTGAGGTGCTCATGCCAACAATCACAACATCCATGGCATCTGGACCCCGGCCAAAGCTTCCCGCCATATCAATTATCTCGAACTCTTCGCCATATTCAAAGCCTTGAAAGCCTTCCTTCCCCTGATACGAGGCTCCCACGTCCTCGTTCAGACGGACAATACTAATGCCAAAGCTTACCTGAACAGATAGGGCGGCACCTCTTCCACCCCCCTCCTGTTCCTGTCCATCACACCCTTGGCGGTCCACATTCAAGGACAAGACAATGTCATGGCGGAGAGGCTAAGCAAGACTCAAACAAAATCTCACGCAACTACATCCCCCTACGCTCTGCTCCCTCTTCCGCCGTTGGTTCCTCCCAGAAATAGACCTCTTTGCGTCAGAGGCAAATGTGCAATGCCTCCAGTATTGTTCCAGGTCTGGGATCGGACCCAATTTGTGCCTACTTGCTGTCCCTCAGGCAGGCCGGACTTAAAATCCCATCCTTGCGGGTCCACCTGGCAGCCATAGTGGCCAACTCCCCTACCTCCACACCCTTGTGGTTCCAACACCCTACCGTCAAGCGCTTCCTTAAAGGGCTCACTCACCTTTACCCGGACTCGCCAGTCATGGCCGTGGCCTGGGACCTGATTTTGGTCCTCTCTTCATTCATGAACGCTCCCTTCAAACCCATGGCTACGATTTCTCTTGACTTCTTTTCCTGTAAGGTGGCCTTCCTCACGGCTATCAACTCGGCCAGACGGGTCAGTGAACTCAGGGCTCTTAGAGTTGATCCTCCTTATTTCACCTTCCACAAGGAAAAGGCCGTCCTACGGCCGGACATTGCCTTTCTTCTGAAGGTAGTGACTTCATTTCACCGTTCCCAACCTATCGCCTTACCTGCATTCTTCGCCGAGCTAACAACTGCGGCTGAACGACGCCTCCACACTCTCGACGTCCGAAGGGCACTCGCCTTCTATGTCGACCACACCTCTGCCCTTCGAACCACCAATTCTCTCTTTATGTTCCACTCTGGCCCTAACAAGGGCAAACAGGCCTCTGCACAGACCATATCCAGATGGGTGGTCCGCACCATCTCCCTGGCATACCAGATCGCCAAGAAGCCTTTTCCACTCTCTCTTAAAGCACATTCAACTAGAGCGGTTGCGGCGTCTACTGCCTTTGACAGGTCTATTCCTCTAGATGTCATCTACCAGGCGGCTACGTGGGCGTCAAAGCACTCCTTCATACACCATTACACCCTGGATGTCCAAGCCAGAAAAGACACGGCGTTTGTCAGGGCAGTGCTACAATCCATCTTCACCTGATCCCACCTCCAGGTGAGCATGGCACTGGTGCAGCTTGCTATGCACCCATTCGTGTAAAGCACAGAGACAACGTTGAAGAACGACAGGTTGCTTACCTGTAGCTTGGGTTCTTCTAGTGGTCATCTGTGCTCTTACACGCCCGCCCGTCCTCCCCTCTTCTCATGTCTTTTCTGCTAGTCTCTTTCAGATTGCAGACTCAGAAGACTGAAGAGGGAAGCCCGCGCAGCCACCTATATACCGAGGGGGCGGGGTTACCACCAAAAAGCAGTTCTCTAGCTTGGAAGCTCCGATGTGGTCTCTGCGTAGGCGCAAAGCCCATTCATGTAAGAGCACAGATGACCAATAGAAGAACCCAAGTTACAGGTAAGCAACCTGTCGTTTTAAGGTTTGAAATGTGATTTTTATGAAATACTAGCTGAACCGGGCGTAGAGCACCTGCACCTCTAGTTCTCTTCTCAGCTTTCCTCTCGCCCTCCCTGTCCGATGGCCACCATTCTCCTGGCCAGCAGTCCCGTCCCTGTCGCTATCCGGCCGCTGCTCGCAAACTCTTGCTGGAGCTGCCACATATGGGATTAGTGATGAGTACGTTTAAGAGAAAGAAAGAAAGAAAGAAAGATTATTGTATTTTAACTTTTGTAAACCACCTTGGGATGCCTTATGAAAGGTGGTATTACAAATTTAACAATAAAATAAAATCCTAATTAATTGCTTTGTTGCTCTTCTTCCTGTTTTTGTTATACTAAGCACTTGGCATCATGTTTTGCATTTTTTCATACTGAAGAATTTTGGTAGTGTAGAAGTTTCAAAATTAGCGATTTCTCAAGCTTCAGTACTCCTAATAGGCAAGGTGGGGGAAAGTTGTTCTCTAGAAACAGACTTAAGTCCTGCATCATTATTCCACCCATCACTTCTGGAACACTTGACAATAACGCCAATTTTTATTGTTGGTCACTGGCAGGATGGAATCTGATATGCTTTCTCGTTTATCATCATGTTCTTTAATGTCTGAGTCAGAGTTTTCAAGGTATATTGTAGCATATTTTTTTAAATGGTGCAAAATAAATAATCATGCTTGTTCATTTTATCACAGGCACTGTACGAATTGAAATGTTTAGGAACATGCAAAATGCAGAAATTATCAGGAAAATGACTGAAGAATTTGATGAGGTAAAGTATAAATGTTGAGAACTGAGCTGAGCTTATAGGTAAAAGGCTGCTGCTATTTCTCCAGAATAAACAGCTTTATTCTGATGTGACCTAGTTATTTAAGGAATTATACAATATAAGTGAGTATTACTTGCACTTATGGGTAATAAACAAGGGGATGCTGATGGATGTAAGCAACAACTAACCAAAGGCAAAGCAGTAGCACAATAGAGCCAGAAATGAGTATTTAATTCCCTTTGATTTCAGAGGCAGAGATCTAAGCATTCATTTAGCTCTCCATTGAAATCAATGGAATTTAAAGGGCGACTTTGGCAAGATTGTGCCCTAGCAGCAGGGAGAAACTTCATGTGGAACACTAAAGAGAAAGTAAAATTGGAGGTGGGGGATGGAGAATATTCAAGCATTGTTTTGAAGGAGCAAGAGGAGTGTGACAATTAAAGAATATGTAACAAAGAGTCCTGCAGTTAAAGTTGTGGGCAACATAGTAGCTGTATAAAGAATAATATACGCTACTGTAATTGCAGCACTTTCTTCATTTGAATAAATTGGAACTTAGTGAGAAACAGAATAAGTCCATTTTTACATGTGGGTCAAATATAATCTGTTTCACTCAAAACAGGCATTCTGTTTCTTCCACATAGCCATTCTCTTGATAAAATTGTCTAAAGCAAAGAGGATCTAAGAAATGTCAGTCATTGATCAATTATGGTAGTAGTAAGGCTTTAATCTTGCATTTAAAATGAAAAGACCCGAGATCAAAACCATTATTAGAAAACATTTGGTTGATGACATAAAGTTAGAATATTAATCTAGGTATGTTCTTTGACCTAACTGAACTAAAATTGTCTCTGACTCACCATATCTGCTTAGCAGGGGATGCCTAAATACAGGGCAATTGATATTTTTTGTGTTAACAGTGAAACCCAGACATACCTATCTAACTTTTAAAATGGCTACCCTATCTTTCCATACAAGGCTGTGTGTATAGGAAATATAGTTGGATTCTCAACAGTTTTATTCTCCACCACAATCTGTCAACCAGCACAAACCATTTTTGGTTTAAACTTGTATCTACCCAGGTCATTTGGATCATCTGTAGACCATTCAGATCATATTGCAATTTTACTCTGTCTGAACAATACCAAATTTTAAGTAAAATACGACAGGACTGAAAGAAGAACATGTGTTAAATATAGTATCTGCGTTTTGTCTTGTTTCAGGACAGTGGCGATTACCCCCTTACCATGCCTGGGCCACAGTGGAAAAAATTTCGTTCAAATTTTTGTGAATTCATAGGAGTTCTAATTCGACAGTGTCAGTACAGCATAATTTATGATGAATATATGATGGATACAGTGATCTCACTTCTGACTGGTTTGTCAGATTCGCAGGTCCGGGCTTTCAGGCATACCAGTACACTTGCTGGTAAGTAAATCTTAAAGGCGAGGCTTTCAGAATCATTTAGTGCCATGGGGTTTTTTTCTTTGTTTGTTTAATGTTGAAAACTAAATCATTCATGTAAGCCATTACCCTTAAGATAACATTTTCAGGTAGATGCTTATTGTAATAAAGTTCTTATCCTATCTTTTATCATATTTAGAACAATATGTTTGTGGAATGAATGACAGCTATTCACTTTTGTGGGGGGAAATAACAGCACCATTCCCAATAGCATCCCTAAGCTTGTTGACCAAAATGTCTGGACTGAGGGGCATGTTTTGCCTCTTCTCAACTGTCCCAGAATTAGCCTTTTTGCTTTGTCCCATAGCACTCAATGAGAGTCATAGAACTGAACCAACATCTATCTTTATAGCCCTGCCTTAGATTTTATTTTTTTATGTGATGCTGGAATGTGGTGGAAGCCTGGGATTTGGCCTTTCCTTAAAATAAATTGTAAGGTATGATGGAGCAGTATTTATTTCAGTCATGAAAGTGGATTGTTTGTACTGATTTGTGTGGGAAAGAAATAGAGGACCTGCATTTGGAAATGCAATAGAGGTGGGATAATGTTTGGGCAAAGCACAGATTCCCCACCACCACCACCACCTTAATTATGTCCAGTGCAGCCCACTTACTGTTAGGCATGTGCACGGACCGGTTCGGAGGCCATTCTAAAGGCCTCCAGACCGGTCCGGACACGCGTGGTTTTGGTTCGGGTGGGAGGTTCTAACAAAGTACGGGGGGGGGCTTTACTTACCCCCCAAAGAACGTCACCGAATTCTTTTGAGTAAGCGGGCGGCATACCTCCCTGCCGCCCGCTTCATTCCCCCTCTGGCGCGGCTCTGTCTGTCTCCTTTAAATTCTCCATCGGGCGGCAGGGTATCTTCCAGTCCCTGCCGCCCGGCTCTTCAATGTCCCCGATCGGCTGGCGGCCGCCCCCTGTGCAGCCTCAAGACCCCTGCCGCCCCTTCCCTTCCCATTTCAAGGGGTCGGCAGGAGAACTCCCCTGCCGACCGCGTCCCCTTCCCCGGCTGCACTGCAAATGGCTTCTAGGAAGCCTTTTGTGCGCCTGCGCAAAAGGCTTCCTAGAAGCCATTTGCAGTGCAGCCGGGGAAGGGGACGCGGTCGGCAGGGGAGTTCTCCTGCCGACCCCTTGAAATGGGAAGGGAAGGGGCGGCAGGGTTCTTGAGGCTGCACAGGGGGCGGCCGCCAGCCGATCGGGGACATTGAAGAGCCGGGCGGCAGGGACTGGAAGATACCCTGCCGCCCGATGGAGAATTTAAAGGAGAAGTGCCGCGCCAGAGGGGGAATGAAGCGGGCGGCAGGGAGGTATGCCGCCCGCTTACTCAAAAGAATTCGGTGACGTTCTTTGGGGGGTAAGTAAAGCCCCCCCCCGTACTTTGTTAGAACCTCCCACCCCAGTGCCGGACTGCAGCTCCGCAGTTCCGTGCACACCTCTACTTACTGTTGCCTATAGAAGTCAATTGTTTAGACTAAATGTAGAAGACAATTATTATGGCTAGATCATAAAGTGATTATTTCAGTTGAGTTCAGAGCCTGTTGTTCCTTAGCTGTGTTCCTTAATGTGTATGGCACCACTGGAAGGTACAGACTGTGAAATGTAGGAGATGTTTGTCTTAAGTGTTAAAACATGATTGCCTTAGTCTGCAGGAAAAGGGTCAGATACATTGGTAAAGTGTAGACTCCATCTCTCCTTACTTGAAAATACATTGAAAGAAGTATTTGGACTGAAATTAGAAGAAGCTGTATATTCCATTCTTGACTCTTTCTTTAGAATATCTCAAGTTACTTTATACATAGAAACAAAGGACTTTGAATTTCATCTGATTTCATGTACTAAATACCTGCGATTCTTTGTGCATTTCCCCCTCAGCTATGAAGCTCATGACTGCTCTTGTGAATGTTGCCTTAAACCTGAGTATTCATCAGGATAATACACAGAGGCAGTATGAAGCTGAGAGGAACAAAATGATTGGTAAAAGAGCCAATGAAAGACTAGAGCTACTCCTTCAGAAACGGAAAGAGGTATGTCAGCAGATCAGAGACTTTCCTTCACTGTGCAGTACACTTTCCTTTCCAGCAAAGAACTGTAAGAATATTTCTTACATTCAACTATGTTCTGAAAAGGCTTCCACTTCAAAGAAATTAGGAAATGATCCTATAGCAAATGTTCAAGGAGTACGTGTCACAGTCATGTGGTGTATCGGTAATTTATACCAGCAGTGCAAAGAAAACATATATGTGAAGCAGATGAACTTTGCATATATCCTTGCTTATTTAGGAGGGACAGAACATTTGAATGTTCTCAACTCTTAAACAATAATGTTCTCAGAATTCTCATAGCTCACAAAATAAGTCTGTATTTAACATTAGCACTCCATTCTTTTATATGAACAAGAACATAAAATGTTCTGATAAGAGAAGCCATTTATTCTGCCCCAAGGCAAATAATATTTGGCTTCTTCAGTTGCTTCTAATTTGTTGGTAAGTAAAGTTTGTCAAGACTGAATTTATACATGAATAATTCTAGTCAGAACACCACTGTTTTGAATTATACATTATATCAGTTTCCAACTTTGATCAAGTCCAAACTTGCTAACTCAATTTGTCTGCAGTAAGCCACTGTTTTGGTTTGTATTCATTTATTTAGGGGTATTCTTTTCATTATTTAAAACAGTTTCTCAACCTTTGAAGTAGCAAGTACCACCTAACTTGTGAAAATTTAAGTACCACCTCAGTTTTCCAGCAGATTTTATATTTGCAGTAATGTCTGCCATATGTTGGAAGAAGGGCTATCTTCACAGATGTTTGAAATAATGTAGATAGGGTTGCCACTTTGTACATCAGGGATGCACAGCTTGAGTCAGTACCTGGTCTAGAAGTGATGGTGGCCAAAACAAAGAGGTTTGAACCCTCACCAAATTATTGCTGGGAAATAGGGAGCACTGCATGGCACACCAACCTTTTTGGCATCATTTTGAGAGGAGGAAGTGGCAAGATAGAGAGATGGGGAAAGCAGGGGGAAGAGCATGTACTCTAGACAGGTAAGAGGTGTAGAATATGGAAGTAGAGAACAATAGCTTTCTGTTGAAAGTGTTAGGTTTCTGAAAGCTTTCAACAGGATAAAGAATGGCTCACAGTTAGAAAAACACTCCATCTGTGTTGTCCTTACAGCATCAGCATAGATCATTCAAGCATTGGCACAAGTTCAGGATTCAGCCTTCTCTCTCATTGTCTGTCTTGATGACTGTGCCCTACTCCAAGAGCCAGCTTCTGGTCTGTCAAGGGCAGCGTTTTCCCCCAAAACAGGCTTCTCTTTCCCTTCATCCTCAACTATTGGTCAATCAGTGCCCAGTATGCCTCTCCCATGCAGGTTTCCCACTTCCCTCCCCATTATTGGCCAATATTCCTGAGACAAATCTTCTCCCCTGTTACTTGCATCTGGGCAGTAAACCGCAGCAAAGGTAAGTAGGCACTCTTCTCTCCACCCTACCTGCTGGGCTTCTTGACCCTCTCCCACTTGTCCCATACCCTATCCCTGTGCTCATGTGCCCCCAGGAGTATGCATACCACACTTTGAGAAACTATTATTCATTCATTCATTCGATTTTTGTACCGCCCTTCTGAAATGGCTCAGTGCAGTTTACCATTAAAACAAAACCATTTAAATCAGTTAATAATTAAAACAAAAAATATTAAACTGTATAAAACAATTAATTAAAACATCATAAAACAGTAATTAAACAATCATCAATTTTAAAAATCCTGAAAAACAGGTTACAACATTAAAACCAGTTACAACTATTTTATTTTATTTTATTTATTTTTACATTTATATCCAGCTCTTCCTCCAAGGAGCCCAGAGCGGTGTACTACATACTTGAGTTTCTCCTCACAACAACCCTATGAAGTAGGTTAGGCTGAGAGAGAAGTGACTGGCCCAGAGTCATCCAGCTAGTATCATGGCTGAATGGAGATTTGAACTCGGGTCTTCCCGGTCCTAGTCCAGCACTCTAACCACTATACCACACTGGCTCTTAAAAACCCTGGAAGGCCAGGCCAAACAGATAAGTTTTAAGGGCTCTCCTGAAAGCCTGTAAAGAATTCAAACTGCGGATTTCTGCGGGGAGTGCATTCCATAGCCCAGAAGCAGCTACAGAGAAGGCCCACCTCTGAGTCACAACCAGATGAACCGGTGGAACTGTAACTTGGAGAATAATGCACTAGATGTTGACATCATGTGTGTCTCAAAAGTGATGCTTTGAATGGACTAAACACTGAATATTCAGTGAAACTGAAGTGGTCTTTGCTGATTCATTCAGTAAGCCCTGAACATGCTCTGATTGTTCTACCCTGAAGTTTAGGTCATTTGGATTGACTGGTTACTTGAGCTGGTCATGATAATTTTAGATCTGTAGTTGTTAAGCATCTGTATATATATAATTCTCTTACGGCCAACCTAAAAGAGAACTACATCCGGAGCGTGCGGATGCCTGGAACCATTGCCTAGCAAGGGAGCAGCAGCAAGGGAGGAAGGCAGAAATCGGCAGAGTGGGGGGTGGGGTGGAGGATGGAGGAAAGGCAGATTGGAAAGGAGAAACCGGACAGAGAGGGTGGTGAAACGACGAGAGAGAGAGAGGGAGGGGATAGTTTGTTCGGGAGGTCGAGGCCTGCAGGAGCTGGCGAGAGAGGCTGTTGCTGGGCCAAGGAGAGAGGGAAAGTGGCCAAGGGAAAACTTGGGGTGGGCAGTTAGGAGGTGGCGGCGGAGGCTCCGGCAGTCCCAACTGCGGCAAGGAGGGGAGGAGGAAGAAAGGAGGACAACCAGAGTCGGGCGAGTGGGGAGGGAGAGAGCGAGAGAGTGGGGGGAACAAAACAAGAGACAGAGAGTAGGGGGGGTGAGAAAGTGGTGGGGGGGGAGTGCAAGTGAGAGAGAGAGAGAGTGGGGGGGAGGAGAGAACGAGTGAGAGGGGGAGAGAGCGAGAGAGTGGTGGGAGATAGCGCAAGCGAGAGCGAGCAAGAGTGGTTGGGAGGAGAGAATAAGCGAGAGAGTGGGGGGGAGAGAACTAGAGTGGGGGGAGGGGGGATGCCACAGGCTTAGTTCACTACTGTACAGATGCTCTGTGCGGCATCAGCAAAAAAACCAAAAGTGAGTAGACTACCGCACAGATGCTCTGTGCGGGTTCAGCTAGTGTATTGAAAACCACTATTGTAGCTTCCTTTTTCACTGTAGACCATCACTTTTCTTAACTTCTTACCCCCATGTGGAAGGACACTTTTAAGTGCCTTCAAAACCGTCTTGTATTTGATCTCTGTAGCTACATATGCCCATATATTCTGTAGTGTTAATCTTAACTGAAAGCATGTTGCCTTTTCAGCATATGGTGGAAATCTTGAATAGTCTCCAGCTCCATAATCTTTAACCAACTTTTATTATGTCTTCTGCTTAATGTTGGTTCTGCTTTTTAAAGGGTGTGTGTGTGTGTGTGTGTGTGTGTGTGTGTGTTTTATTTAAATCATGATTTAAATCGTTTCACAGAAGCACTCATTTTTAATAATTAAAGTCAGTCAGGAATATTTTATTTAATCATCATTTTCTATAAAAGAATATTCTTGTCTAATATAACAAAATAATAAGGGCCTCCTGGTCCTTATTAGGGTGGGCAGCAGCTGGGGGTGCAGCCACTGGCACAAACCACCTGCAGGCAGCTGCTAAAGGGGGCAGTCCTTTGGTGCGGGCCTTCGAGGGTAGGACTGAGGGCTGAGGCCAATTTACTGTCTTGGATTCCATCCCTATAATGCCAGGCTTCTTATTATTACCCGGCTACTTACAGCTATGTATCAGGGCTCTAGTACAGGTGTGGGAATAGGGGCACTTCTGTGGGTTCTGGAGTGGCTATATAAGTATGGGACTCTGCACCTGCGCAGGAACCACACAATAGCAATGCTGCAGCTTGTGGAGGCATCCAAGCCCTGCCTCTATGCCTACAGCGTGCTATTTAAAGGCGCCATGTTCCTTCGTTCTTTTCTGACTGCCATCACGTTCGGATCTCGGTCTGCTGATTTTCGTCGAAATAGTTCTTCAGATTTATACTTGTGAATTAATCTAGTTTATAAAAAAGGAGGAGGATGAATATTTAGGTTTTGACCTGTTTCTGTCGAAATAGTTCTTCAGATTTATACTTGTGAATTAATCTAGTTTATAAAAAAGGAGGAGGATGAATATTTAGGTTTTGACCTGTTTCTGGCTGACGGACTACATTTTGATGTTGAATTGGGCTTGCTTTGGCTGACGGATAACAACTGGCATTCTGACCCCGGGTATGGACCTGACTACGTGTTTCGGCTTTCAGACTGTCTGAGGAGAAAAAAAACTTTTAAGAGGTGTGGGGGCTGTAAAGCCAAAATCCCCTCTAAGGATCTTCACGAATTGTTGCTCATTTGTTTGGTGGAGGACCACAACGTGTCCACATGCAAGATTTGTCTGTCGTTTTCTAAACAGACTTGAAAGAATTGGGCACTTTGCCTTCATGCTGCCATTTATGACAAAGTCCTGTGCCCTTCAATGCCTGGCGAGCCACGCCAATCAACCTCCATGTCGAAGACGCCACCAAAACCACCCTCAATACCTCTCTCTCTCTCTCTCTCCCCCCCCCCCTCGTGAAGCCTCCTGCCTAATCCTCTGCCTCTTGCTTCCCCCTCTCCATTCTCTCTCTCTCTCTCTCTCTCTCTCCCCCTCCCTCCTGCCCTATCCTTTCCCTCTTTCTTTCCCCTTCTCTCTTCTGATCAAAATGTAATCTTCTCATCCAAAATTATGAGAAAAACCTCTCTAATTTTTTCCTATGAGTGATCCATGTTAAGTATGATGATTTGGCAGAGGTGGGAAAGAAAAACAATGCATTTTATTATGTACTTTGCACAGATTGTATATTTATTTTATTAGAATGAATTCTAATTCAGTTTATTTTATATCAATTTAAATTAATCTTGGCCTGGCAGAACTTCAAAAGTTAAATTTTGATTAAATTCATTTTAATTAATTTCAATTTCAATTAATTAATTAATATTATGTGTTACTTTAATAATCAGCACTCTAAACATTTACCGCAGCCTCCATGATCCAAGTCATGGTCTGTTGCGGCCCACCAGGTAATTTGAGTTGTGCATGACTGACCTAGGTCAACACAAACCATTCCACCACCTGCGATGTCACAAGCAACGCAAGCCTCATCTCCGCCTCTCAGGGCAATGGTTACCCAAACATGAGCTTTGTCTCCTCCTCTGAACATTACCGTGGAGATCCAAACGTGTGTTCTGTCTTCTCCAACCGGATCTGCTTCGGATCACCATGGATTTTCCGATGTTGAATCAGATCCAGAAGATGCAGAAAGTTTAGTGGTTCCTCCCACTGATGTGCCTCCTTCCAACTATGTCTCTTCAAATGAAGCAATGAAGGACTACCATAAACATTTGTGTGCTATGGTAAAAGTGTTGGGTTTGGATTTGTTATCAGAAGTTTCTACAATAGATGACCCGGTGTGTAATTCCATGATCAGATCCCGGGCCACTCAACGTAGGGCCCTACCCATTCTACCTGTGATCACCAGAGTGGCAAAATGTGCCTGGGGAGTGCTACATACATCTACTCCCACATTTAAGAGACAGGAGAAGGACAACACTTACCTTTTGAAGCACCTGGCTCCTAACGGGAAAACAACACACCACACCATCTGACAAAGAGGGGAGAAAATTGGACCTATTAAGAAGGAAAGTTTACTCTACCTCATGCTTATCTATTAAAGTCACGAATTACTCAGCATGCATGACCAAGTACAACTGTGGCCTGTGGGAATCCTTACAGGGGGATTTGGACACTTTGTCCCCAGAGGAATTCAAAAAGAAATTCCAGCAAATGCTGGAAAAAATCAGCTGAATTGACCAGGCAGCAGTTAAGCATTGCAAAACACCTATAGTCAGAATCTCGCTCTTTAACTACGGTTGTCGCTTTATGGAAGCATGCATGGCTACAGTCTACAAACCTCCAAACTGACATGAAGGAGAAGACTGAAGGTTTGGCCTTTGACAGAAATGGCCTCTTCAGTGAAATGACTGATTCCACTATGGAGCAACTTAAAAAATCAAAGCTCACTTTGAAAACATTCACCTTCGCTTCATCTATATCCACATACACTTCAAAGGATCATTCTTACTCTGGCAAGTGGAGGCCTACTTCTAGGCAACAAGATCATCAGGACTTCAAAAAGCAATACAATCCTCACCACTTACCACGGGAAGGGCAAAAATTCTAAGTCCCAATGTAACAAACAACCAGAATCACAGAAGCATCTTTGAAGTTCAGGACCGCCCACCAACACTGAATTTCTCCCCAATCCCATCTGCAGGGGCATTAACATGTTGGCAAGTGAGTTCCACCAACATGCTTGCGATTCCAGCACTTCCACAAGCATACGAGTCCATCAAGCTGGCACGCCATGCCCCTGCATGGCACCACATAACATTGGACTGCTGGGTCCTGAAGATCAAATCCTCAGGTATAGCATAGAATTTGAAACAACTGCCCATTTTTTATGGGAATGAAGTTCAATCCACCATCGCTGTCATTACAGGAAGTTGTGAAGGAGCTATTGGAGAAGGGTGCAATCACCCTGGAGCAGTGGGCGCACAGGTGAGGGATTTTTACTCCTGTTACTTTCAGATCACAAAGTGGGATGGGGGCATCCGCCCCATCATGGATCTGTGCCATTTAAACAAACTGGTCCATGTCAGGAAATTTTGCATGATGGTGTTGCAGGAGATCCTACTACTTCTCTATCAAGAGAATTAGCTTGCAACGCTGGATTTGAAAGACGCCTGCTTTCATATCAACATAAGGGAGCAACACAGGAAGTATCTACGCTTCACTGTAGGTAAAGAAGTATACCAATATAATGTCTTACCCTTCCGACTTGCCACCGCCCCAGTGGTGTTTACCGAATGTATGGCTGTCATGATCTCCCACGTAAGGACACAGGGTGTTGCAATTTACCCATACTTAGACGACTAGCTCCTGATCTCCAGGGACCGAGAAGAATTGCTTTCAAAGATCCAGTATGTTTTGAATCTCCTTCAAAACTTGGGGATCCAAGTCAATTGGAAAAAGTCTCACCTGGAGCCAGTTCACATTATCAACTACATAGGAGTGGTGCTGAACACGGAAACCTGAAGGGCATACTTTTACCCCAAGATAGATTCAAATTATTATTATTATTTTACACAGTCAGACAGGTGTTATTGACTGGTTTGTTTTATCCAGACATCGAGTCCTTCCCAAGGACCTGGGATGCCAGAATTTTATTGTCAATTGTTATAGATATCATCCCAGAATATAGGCTGTTCACAGTAAAGCTGCTTTTTGTAATTGGCTGATGGTGATTTCTGTGGCCCCTATGGTGTTGAGGTGCTTTTCAAGGTCTTTTGGGACTGCACCCAGGGCGCCAATTACCACTGGGATTATTTTGGTCTTTTTCTGCCACAGCCTTTCAATTTCAATTTGTAGATCTTTGGTGTATTTGGTGATTTTTTCTATTTCTTTTTCTTCTATTCTGCTATCCCCTGGTATTGCTATGTCGATTATTTTGACTTGTTTTTCTTTCTTCTCGACTACAGTTATATCTGGTGTATTGTGTGGCAGATGTTTGTTTGTAGTCGGAAGTCCCATAATATTTTTACATCTTCATTTTCTTCAACTTTTTCAATTTTGTGGTCCCACCAATATTTGGCTACAGGTAGCTTGTATTTTATGCAGATGTTCCAGTGTACCATCCCTGCTACTTTGTCATGCCTTTGTTTGTAGTCAGTCTGTGCGATCTTTTTACAACAGCTGATTAGGTGGTCCACAGTTTCATCTGCTTCTTTACAAAGGTAGCACTTGATGTTTCTGGTGGATTTTTCTACTTTTGCTCTTATTGCATTTGTTCTTACTGCCTGTTCTTGTGCAGCCAGTATTAAACCCTCTGTTTCTTTCTTCAAGTTGCCATTCTTAAGCCATTGCCAGGTCTTGGTGATGTCTGATTTTCCACTTATATTGTGCAAATATTGACCATGCAGAGGCTTATTTTTCCATTTTTCTGCTTGGTTCTTGACTTGTTCTTTCTTGTAGGCCTGCTTTTTTTCATTGGTGTTGAATAGTTTCTTGTTATTGACCATTTGAAGTGCATCTTCTTCACTGTCCTTGATATATTCTTCAAGGCCTCTTTTCTCCTCCTCTACTGTTTGATGGACTTGCAGCATTCCTCTTCCACCTGAGCTGCGAGGGAGGTAGAGCCTATCGACATCACTGCGGGGGTGCAGAGCATGATTGATGGTCATGATTTTCCTGGTCTTACGATCTAGCGTCTCTAGCTCTGCCTGGGTCCAGTCTATTATTCCTGCAGTGTATCTGATAACAGGTATAGCCCAGGTGTTTATGGCTTGTATGGTGTTCCCACCATTGAGTTTGGACTTGAGGATTTTTCTAACTCTCCTGATGTATTCACTTCCAATTTTTCTTTTCACTTCAGTGTGTGCGATGTTATCAGCCTGGAGAATGCCCAAGTATTTGTAATGTTCTTTCTCTTCCAGGTTCTTGATCTTGCTTCCATTGGGCAGTTCTATTCCTTCTGTTTTTCTTATTTTCCCTCTGTTCATTATTAATGCAGCACACTTGTCTAGTCCAAACTCCATTGCTATATCGCTACTGAATATACGGACAGTGTTTAGCAGTGATTCGATTTCTTACTGGGACTTTCCATACAACTTCAGATCGTCCATGTACAGCAGATGGTTGATTTTACTTGATGTTTTAGATGTTTGGTATCCGAGGCCTGTTTTGTTTAGTATTTGTGAAAGTGGGGTCATGGCGATTACAAACAACAGAGGGGATAGTGAGTCCCCTTGGAAAATGCCTCTTCTAATGCTAACTTCTCCAAGTGTCTCGCCATTGATTGTTAACTGTGTACTCCACATGCTCATTGCTATTTTTATAAATATCTGAATGTTTTTGCTGACACTAGTTGTTTCTAAACATTTTAGTATCCATGTGTGAGGCAATGAATCGACGGCTTTCTTGTAGTCAATCCATGCAACACTTAGATTGGGTTTTCTTCTCTTGCAATTTTCTAAAATCATTTTGTCAATCAGCAGCTGATCTTTTGTGCCTCTGGTGTTCGGGCAATTTCCTTTCTGTTCAACTGGAAGCTGTTTGTTAGTTAATAAGTGTTGCATCACTTCATCTGCTATTATTCCAGTTAATAATTTGAACATGGTTGGCAGGCAGGTTATCGGTCTATAATTACTTGGAAGTGCACCTTTTGCTGGGTCTTCCATGATGAGATGAGTTTTCCCAGTTGTTAGCCATTGTTCAATATCACCTCCTTGCAAAATGTGATTGAACTGTTTTGATAGTTGTTTATGAAGGCTTGTTAGGTGTTTAAGCCAAAAGCCATGCAGTTCATCGTCGCCTGGAACAGTCCAATTTTTAATTTTCTTTGCTCTTTCACTTATTAATTCTGGTGTTATTATTAGATCTTGCATTTGTTGGTTACATTTTTTGACCTCTTTCATCCAGCCTGCTTTTTTATTATAATCTATTGGATTGTCCCATAATTTCCCCCAGAATTGCACTGTTTCTTCTTTATTTGGTGTTTCTATGTTTCTTCAGTTTCTCCTTCTATGCTTTGGTAAAAACGTCTCTGATTTGACTGGAATTGGAGATTCTGCCTGTGTTGTGTAGTTCTGGCTTCATATCTGCTAATGTTCTTTGACACTGCTGTTATTTGCTGCTTTATTATTTCCAGGACTTCTCTAATTTTCCTTGAATCTAGGTGGTATTTTTGGATCAGATACTGTTTGGTGTTTTCATTCTTCAGCTTCTTGTCTTTCATATTTTTCAATTTACTAGCATCTGACCTAAGCCTGGAGATTTTATTTTCTAATCTAATCTCCCATTTAGGTGGAAAAACTTTCTTTTTTTACAGGTCCATTGATCTTATATCCGAGCTCTTGTGGTGGTGTTGTTGCTGCACTGTACTTTAGTTGGTTTGTTTCTTGCAGATTATTGGTTGTTATTTCTGCAAGTGCAGCATTGACATCTTTTAATACCTGAGCAAGTTGTTTTTTGGCAACTGTTTTTAGAGCTGGAAGTCGAACCCTGGTGGTTGTTTGGTTCATGTGCTCAGTTATTTTTTGCTTTAGTTCTTGTTGCTTTTCTGTTAAATGGCATTCGGGTTTTTGAGGTGAAGGCAAAGGGTCAGTTGCCTGGTTTTGATTTTGAAACAGTTCAGCAACAGTGGTATCCTCTATTTCCAACACCTCCTCCACCTGCACCTGAGCAACTGCTTCAGTTGGTGGTAATTATTCTTCCATATCTTGAGCCTGTATTGCTCTTTGCAGTTTTTCCAGCTCAACTTCTGTGAATACTTTATTTCTTATTATGAATCTTCTCTGGTCTGCTAGCCTTTGTTCTGTTATTTCTGTGTCTGGATGCTTCTCTTTCCAAATTTGGTACATTCTTTTAAAATAACCTCTTCTAGTTGGATTTCAGTTAAGCAACGTTTCTTCCAGTAACTTTGCTGTCTTCAGCCCTGGTTGCTCAGCTGAAGATCCTGAGCCCTGTTGCCCACTTGCCACCAGATGTCCAGAGACTCCAGCACCTGGCGCAGTCCTTGTTGACCCGGGCGACGACTGATCCGGTATAGATTTATTAAAGTCACGTCTCACCATATTGTTGATGGGAGAGGCACTCTTTGTCTGGCTCCTCTGGTGAGACCTTTCCCATATGGTTGGACCTCTGGCATAGCTCTCACCTTCCTCAGAGCACGCAAGCCACACAACCACGCCAAGGTAGTGCCTCACTGGGGCTGGTAGTGCCTCACTGGGTGTGCCTCACTTATCATTATTATTATTATTATTATTATTATTATTATTATTATTATTATTATTATTATTACATTTATATCCCGCTCCCAGAGGATCCCAGAGCGGTGTACTACTTACCGTATATACTCGAGTATAAGCCGATCCGAATATAAGCCGAGGTACCTAATTTGACCTAAGAAACAAAAAAACTGATTGACTCGAGTATAAGCCTAAGGTGGGAAATGCAGCAGCTACTGGTGAGTAGTACTGGAGCAGCGGGACGAACGGAGCCCATTGTGACCAGTATGTACTTTATTACAGGGGGACATTTTAGCACGGGCAGATAGATGACTCGAGTATAAGCCGAGGCTGATTTTTTCAGCACATTTTGGGTGTTGAAAAATTCGGCTTATACTTGAGTATATACGGTACTTGAATTTCTCTTTCACAACAACCCTGTGAAGTAGGTTAGGCTGAGAGAGAAGTGACTGGCCCAGAGTCACCCAGCTAGTTTCATGGCTCAATGGGGATTTGAACTTGGGTCTCCCCAGTCCTAGTCCAGCACTCTAACCACTACACCACGCTGCATCAGGGATCCGGTGCAGGTATTCCAACAGCATCCTACACAGTCAGCTCAACTGATACAGCGACTGCTCAGCCTTATGGCGTCCTGCAACGCAGTGATACATCATGCACGGCTGAAAATAAGGAAGCTACAACTATGGTTTCAATCGGTTTTCCATACCAGCCGAGACAGTCAATGATAAGGTCTAGAAATACCACCACAAATACTATGCTCATTATCGTGGTGGTCAGACAACCAGAATCTCCCAGAAGGGGTTCCTTTCCAGACTGCATCTCCATCAATCTGGCTGACAACAGATGCATCACTGCTGGATTGGGGCACCCTTTGTGAGAACCATCAAGCACAAGGCAAGTGCACCCCACAACGAGCCCAATTACATATCAGCTTCCTGGAGTTGCTAGCCGTCTTCCAAGCGATGAACACCTTCGTGCCACTGCTACAGGGCAAGGTCGTCCAAGTTCAGTTAGCCACAGCCCAGGCATACATCAATTGCCAGGGGGAACTGTGTCTCGAACCCTATGTGCCCTGAACGTACAACTGTGGCACTAGTGCATCCGGCATCAATTATTCCCAATAGCTATCCATATCAAGGGCCTGGACAATGTCCTAGAGGATGACCTCAGCCGCATGTTTGCACAACACTAACAACATGAATGGGAGCTCAAAACAGAATGCATTGCTCCTCTCTTTGACTGCTGGATGAGCCCATCCATAGTCCTGTTTGCACCTTCAATAAACACGAAGTGTGCCCGCTTCTGTTCAAGGGCAGGACATAACCGGCAGTCTCTGGGGGACGCTTTCCAGCTGGATTGGACTCAAGAGACACTGTACATGTTTCTTCCACATCGCTTGATAAGTTGAATAGTAGCACATCTCTTGGCCGCTCCTGCATCCTGAATCCTGGTGACTCCATGGTGGCCCAGGCAACCATGGTTTCCACAGCTACTTAAACTATCGGAGAACCGTTACCATCATCTGCCTCAAGAACTAGACTCCTGTCCCAGAACAACAGACACGTCCTTCACTCAGACATACTCACACTCTGTCTGACAGCATGGTGAATCAGATCCTAAAGAATATCTTGCTTAACCAGAGAAAGCCCCACATTTATTTATTTATTTATTTATTTATTTATTTAAAAGCAGAATAAAACCAAATAAACTTTCAAACAGTTAAAAACCCTGGAAAACCAGGGTAAACATTTAAAACAATTTAAAACAGTTTACAACAATTTAAAAACCCTGGAAGTCCAGGCCAAACAGATAGGTTTTAAGGGCTCTCCTGAAAGAAAATAATGAACTCAAATTACGGATTTCTACCGGGAGTGCATTCCATAGCCCAGGAGCAGCCACCAAGAGATCCAGAAGAACCAGCAGAGTCTCACTCTCTCTGTCGGGTCCCTGGTAAAGGTCATTCATCAGGCTGACCAAGGCCACCCCATAGCCAGCTCTAAAGCCAGTTTGAAATGGGTCTAGATAATCAGTTTCCCGTAAAACTGCCTGCAGCTGGTCGGCCACCACTGTCTCAATCACCTTGCCCAACCAAGGGAGATTAGAGATTGGCCAGTAACTATCCATCACTAAGGGGTCCAGGGAAGTCATCTTAAGGAGCGGTCTTCAGACAAGGAGGCACCCTGTCCTCCCTCAGCGATGCATTTATGATATTAAGTAGGCCACCTCCAACAATCTCCCTGCTAGATAGAAGCAGCCAAGTTGGACAAGGATCCAGAGAACAAGTGGTAGTCCACCCCACCCCAAGCAGCTTGTCCACATCCTCAGGAGTCACAGATTGAAACTGATCCCCTGTTTCCCCAAAAGTAAGACCTACCCCGAAAGTAAGACCTAGCAGTAATTTCTGATGTACCGCTAATTGCCCTAGTGTATTTTTGGGGGCTAAAATTAATATAAGACACTGTCTTATTTTCGGGGAAACACGGTACTACAAGAAGGATTGCTGGACACCTCCTCCATAGAGCTTGCAGAAATAGTGGAGTCCAAGTCAGCCCGAATACAGGAGATCTTGTTTGCAAAGAACCCATTAAAAGCGTCACAGCAGAACAACCCTGGGGACTGATTGGAAGTAGGAGCAGAAACTAAACTTCTCACAACCCAGGATAGCTCTTCTGAGCATGAACCTGCAGCCACAATGTGCACAGACCAAAATCTCTTTTTCGCTGCTCGCACCACCACCACATAAGTTTTCAAATGGGTCACTTGCCACTTCCTGTCAGATTCGAACCGAGTTCTCCTCCACTTGTGTTCCAGTCGCCTACAAAACCGCTTCAGCTCCCGCAACTCCTCAGTATACCAAGGGGCCATTTTTGAAGCAGGTTGGAAGGGTTTTGAAGGTTTTGAAGCATGTCTGCAGCCCTGATGAGTTCCCTGTTCCAGATTCCCACCAGGGCAACAACAGAATCACCGGCTGCACCAACATCAAAATCCTCCAAGGCCTTTTGAAATCCTTCTGGGTCCAGCAGCCTTTTCAGACGGACCATCCTAATAGGTCCACCACCCCTACAGGGGTGGATTGTGGCTGTGAAACCAACCTTAACCAGGTAGTGGTCCATCCATGACAAGGAGAAACCACCAGACCCCCCACACATGGAATGCCCCCCTGATTGGAACAAAAGACCAAATCGAGTGCATGGCAACTCTTGTGGCCAACATGAGATGGATCAGATACTAATTGGGATAGGCCCATAGTTGTCATAGCTGCTATGAACACCTGAGCCACACCAGACAAGCCAGCCCCAAAGTGGATGTTGAAGTCTCCCAGCACCAAAAGTCTAGGAGACTCCAACACCAACTACACAACCAGCTCAGTTAGGGAGTCAGTTGGGCTGTGGAGTGGACGGAACACCAACAGAATCTCCAATCTGTCCTTAGTTCCCAGCCTCAAAAATATGCACTCAGTATAAACCATCTGTCTTACAGGGGCCCTGGTAAGAGAGATGGTATTCTTATGGACCACAGCCACTCCACCCCACCCCACCATCCACTTCACCTAGCCCGCTCCACAACAGAATAACCTGGAGGAAGAAGCTGAGCTCACACTGGACCACTCGCCTCCCCCAACCAGGTCTCAGTTATACATGCCAGGTCAGCTCCCTCATCCACTCTCAAATCATGGACAATTTCGGTCTTATTCTGAACTGACCTGGCATTGCAGAGGAGCAAGGCCAGACTCTGGGTAATTGGAGCTGCTCCCCAAGGCCTGAGAGTTGACAAAGCAGTTGGAAGTGGAAAAAATTGCTAAATTACTGATTTCCCTTCCCTTGTAACAGCCAGCTGCTCTGCCAGCACCAATTCTTCTATTCCCCACCACTATAGTAATAGCGGCCCCAGAACTACCGGGTGCACTCCCAGCACCATCACACTCAAGAAAGCCCAAACACATACACACATGGATAAATGTGTTGGTATCCCTCCACAAAAAAAGAAGAACCCACAATTGTCTCTGAAATAACTTTAAACTGACAAAAGTAATTGGCACCCATCATTGTTTATTCCTCATTTAACAAAAATCAGACTTTGCTTTAGAGTTTTGATGCAACAGAATATTTCAAATAACAACACAAATGACAATGGCATGGACAAAAATCATGGGACCCTTAACCTAATATTTTGTTGCACAACCTTTAGAGGCAATCATTGCAAACAAGCGATTCCTGTAGCTCTCAATGAGACTTTTGCACCTGTCAACAGGTAGTTTGGCCCACTCTTCCTGAGCAAACTGCTCCTGCTGTGTCAGGTTTGAAGGGTGCCTTCTCCAGATTGCATGTTTCAGTTCTTTCCATAGATGTTCAATAGGATTCAAATCAGGGCTCATAGAAGGCCACTACAGAAGAGTCAAATGTTTTGTCCTTAGCCATTCTTGGGTGCTTTTAGCTGTGTGTTTTGGGTCATTATCCTACTGGAGGATCCATGACCTGCGACTGAGACAGAACTTTCTGGCACTGGGTATTACGTTTCGCTCCAGAATGTCTTGATAGTCTTGAGATTTCATAGTTCCCTGCACAGACTCAAGGCACCCCATGCCAGACGCAGCAAAGCAGCCCCAAAACATAATCCAGACTCTTCCATGTTTCACAGTAGATATGGTGTTCTTTTCTTTGAAAGCTTCATTTTTTCTTGTGCGGACATAGAGCTGATGTGACTTGCCAAAAAGCTCCAGTTTTCTCTCATCTGTCCAAAGGACTTTCTCCCAGAAGCATTGTGGCTTGTCAATATGAATTTTAGTAAATTCCAGTCTGGCTTTTTAATGTTTTTCTTTCAACAGTGGAGTCCTCCTGGGTCTTCTTCCACTGAGCCCATTGTCACTCAAAAAGCGACCGATGGTGCTGTCAGACACTGATGGACCTTGACCTTGGAGCTTGTATCTCTTTGGAAGTTGTCCTAAACTTTTTATCTACCATTCTCACTATCCCTCTGCCCATTCTGGGATCAATTTTCCTCTTGCGGCCGCATCCAGGGCGGTTGGCTACAGTCCCATGGACCTTGAACTTCTTAATCATATTTGCAACTGTTGTCACAGGAACATCAAACTGCTTGGAGATGGTCTTACAGTCTTTGCCTTTAACATGGTTGTCTGTAATTTTCTTTCTGATCTCCTCAGACAACTCTCTCCTTTGCTTTCTCTGGTCCATGTTCATTGTGGGACACACAATGACACCAAACAGCAAAGTGACTTCTTTTCTCCATTTCAATGGGCTGAATGACTGCACGATTGGAGACATGTGTGATACTAATGAAAGAAAACAGCTAATTTGAAAAATCACTCTAAACCAATTATTTATTATCTTTTCTAGTCTAGGGGTATCAACAAATGCGTCCAGGTTACTTTAGAATATCTTTGTAGAATAAGCAATACTTTAGCTCTTTTCATACTTGCTTTGCTTTACTCAGTGACATATCAAAGGCATGCAGGTATACATGGGACAATTGCTTTTCATTTAATCATTTTTCAGGAGGCATAAAACACTTTTTCAATGAGCTGTAAGGGTACCAACAAATTTGTCAATGTGTGTACCTGCAGAAAGGCCTGGCACAACCCAACCTCCCAGCCCTCAGTCCCACCCTCCAAGGCCCAGCCCCCAAGGCCTGCCCCCTTTTGCGGCTGGCTTCAGCAGCCACCTACAGGCGCCCTGATGGCCACTCCGATGGCTACGCCATTTGTTTTTAAGCCTGCAAGCCCCAAAACCCGCTCCTCCCATGAGCAGCTCCCAGAACAAACGACAGGTGGTTCAGTTCAACCACCTGTCTGGGACGCTGGCAACAAGCCACCTCGAACTTGGCAGCAGACAAGCAGGCTGTTCCCCATCTGGGCTGGAATCTTCACAGGAGGCAGAGAGCCAAGTTCCTAAGTCCCGGCAAGGCAGATCGAATGGCTTTGCACCCCCCCCCCCGTTACGTTCCTACTAGATGTATTTACTTTGGAAAATAGCTACGATTCAAGACCTGTGTCAAAACACATGGTTTTCTACCAAAGCAAACTACTATTAAAGATATACTCCTCTAACTACGTTGAAGACACAAGGTTTGGCTAATGTGTCCCTGGCATGAAAGTCCACTTGGCCGCACTCTCATCTAAACACCCGGGATGTGATGGCAAGACTCTTTTCTCTCACCCTGATAGTAAAGCCTTCTTAAAGGGACTTACGAATGTGTACCCGCCCATTCGTATTCCAGTAGAACCATGGAGCATCTCCTTGGTACTCTCATCATTGACTCAAGATCAATTTGAACTGATGGCTACTATTTCCATCAAACTTGTGACTTTAAAAATGGCATTCTTACTTTCCGTTACCACTGCAAAATGTGTAAGTAAGCTAACAGCCTTAAGGGTATATTCTCCCTATACAAGAATTTATTCTGACAAAGTACTAATGTGTTTAGACCCCGACCTTTTGCCCAAAATAATGTCCACCTTCCACCTTAATCAGGACATTGTGTTTCCAACGTTTGTCAGGGACCCATCTACTCTAGAACGTACAGTGCACTCTCTGAATGTGCATAGGGCACTGCTGTTCTACCTACCACGTACAAAGGACTTCAGGTCCTCTAAAGGTTTACTCATAGCCTACAAGCGCCCTGCCAAGGGCTCCAGCATATCCAGACAAAGACTGTCAAACTGGCTGGTCGAGCTCATCTTGCTCACCTACAAGTTACAAAACAAGGATCCACCAGAGGCAATCAAGGCCCACTCCACTTGGGCCTACGCTTCATTGGCTGCAGACCTCTCAGGGATAACTTTCACCGACATCTGCAAGGCAGCTACATGTTCCACAGAGTTACCCTTTATTAAGCATTACACCATAGTTGTGCGCTCTGCTGATAAGGTGAGCTTCAGGAGAAGCGTTCTGAAATGAGTGTTACAATAATCACTACTGCACCCTCATCCTGGGAGAGCTTGCCAAACACCCATACTTATAGAGCTTGACAGATCTCAATCCAGATAAACAGGTTGCTCAGCTGTAACTTATGATCTGGAAGAGATCCGTCGATATCCACAATACTCTCCTGGACCACCCCTCTGCAGTAGTGCTCTGCTATGTGTGCTCCAGTGTGCATGTCATTCTCCACCGATGCTGATGAACTCACCTGGTTATCCGGATGATTGTCCTTCATGGCCATCATCCAGGAACTGAGGAACATGGTGCCCAGTCTGCCTTTAAATAGCACACTGTAGACGTGGAGGTAGGGCTTAGACACTTCGACAAGCTGCGGCACTGCTACCGCGTGGTTCCTGTGCAGGAGCATAATCCCATACTTACGAATGTCAACGGATCCATTCCAGATCATAGGTTACAGGTGAGCAACCTGTTTTTTTTTAGCATCGGCAGATCAGCAGGCCATTACAGGGGAAGAGAGACCAGAAATTTAATAGCTGTTACCCTTTCTGGCTGTCCTTTCAGATCTCAGTCCTCGGTGTGTAGATCCATCCACCCTCAGAACCTGAAAGGAAGCAATTGTGAGACATTAGCTTAAGAAGCCTGCTCTAGAGCCCTCAGTGATGGATATTTATAGGCCAGTCTCCAACCTCCCTTGGGTGGGCAAGATAATCGAGTGGGTGGTGGCTGATCAACTCAAGGCAGTTTTGGAAGTTACTGATTGTCTAGATCCATTTCAAACTGGCTTTAGAGCAGGCTGTGGGGTGGAGACAGCCTCAGTCAGCCTCATGATGATCTCTACCAGGAAATGGACAGAGGGAGTGTGACTGTTGGTTCTTTTGGACCTTTCTGCAGCTTTCAATACTATCGACCATGGTATCCTTCTGGATCGTCTGGGGAATTTGGGAATAAGTGGTACTGTTTTGCAATGGTTCCGTTGCTATTCCTCCGGTAGATTCCAGATAGTGTCGCTTGGAGATAGTTGCTCTTTGAAACGAGAGCTATTATATGATGTCCCTCAGGGCTCCATCCTATCTCTGATGATTTTTAACATCTACATGAAACCACTGGGTGAGATCATAAGGAGATTTGGAGCAGGGTGTTATCAATATGCCAATGACACCCAAATCTATTTCTCCATGACATCAACGTAATATCAAGTAGCATAAACGCCCTAAATGTCTGCCTACAGGCAGTAATAGACTGGATGAAGGATAATAAATTGATGCTGAATCCAAGCAAGACAGAGGTACTCATGGTAAGGTGTCATACTTTGAGGGATGCAATAGATCTTCTTGTTCTGGGTGGGGTTGCAAGAAGTTGGGACCAAACGAGGCTACTAGCTTCTTCCGACCAGGTCTCCTTAATGCACACTAGGTCGACATCTTCATCCAAGATCAAATCATGGATGATCTCAGGCTTATTTTGAACCGACCTGGCATTACAAAGCAATAAGGTGAGGTTTTATGGGTTGTAGGCACTGCCCCCCAAAGTCAAAGAGATAGTAGGCCTGATTGAGGGGGAAACCAACATTAAGTTACTAAATCCCCTTCCCCTATTATTACCTGCTGATCTGTAAGCAGCAAGTCTTGGTCGATTCCCCACCACCTCTAGAAATGTCTCTCTATCTCTGGGTGACCCAAGACACATACCTACACCTGGTTCAGCTAATCACAATAAAACAGGAGGGTCCTTACCAGGAGTCTAAAACAATGCATTGGCCCCACCCCCGAAGGCCAGCAGAGGCTTCCTTCATTTAAAAGTCACAGAGTTGGAAAAGCCCAATCAGCGCTGTCTCACACAGCAGTGGGCTGAGGTGACCAGCTGCTCAGTGTCAGAGCAATTAGGAAGAACAAGCAACCAGCCAGGGGGTGGAGAGAGGAACCCCTGGCAGAGCCTAGGAGTGGCCTGACCATCCCAAACAGGGAACATAGGGGAGGCAGGCAGATGGAATGCACACAAACCTCCTCCTGAAATCTCCTGCACGTACCCAGCCTTGATTGTGGTGATCACTTTCTAATACAGACTAAAAAATGAATCTATATCTATCTATCTATATAATTATCTAAGACATACCCGTGGCTAATCCCATGTGTGGCAGCTCTCGTGAGAGTTCCAGCAAGAGAGAGAGTTGATGGAAGGGCAGCTGCTGCCAAGGAGGGAGGGAGGTCGAGGAGAAGGCAAAGAAAGAAAGAAGAGACATTGAGTAATGGCATCCGTTGCTGCCTAGTCTCCTCGCGAGGAGGACAGCCGATCCAGGGCGTAAGAGTGCACTGAGGGCCATCTGTGAAGGCTGGAAGGGAAGCTCTCCCCCCCCCCACGGCCCGCTCGTTTGCTCTCCCCCCCGCAGGCCATCCCGTCACCTCTTCCCACCTCCTCCTCCCGGCTGGTAGGCCTTTGCCTGCCATCTGCCCACCTCCTCGCCGCCGCCATTATATCTCCCCGCCACTGCCTCCTCTTTCTAGCCGGTGGGGCTTCGCCCACCATCCACCCACCTCTTCTGGCCGGAGAGGCTTCACCTGCCGGCCCTCCACCTCTGCATTCTGGCTACCGCCATTATTTCTCTCAGTTTCAATGCTGGAACTCTTGCACGCTCTAGAGCATCTGCGCGTTTGTACTTGATTGTTCCCCTCACCTCAGAGATCTCCCCAGCCTCACCTGAGCTGCACTCATGCTCCCTTTCCATCCGGTTGCTTCCACCGCCCTCACCCTTCTTGGTTGTGGCTGCTGCATTGCTGCCGCCTATTGGCTAAGCTGCAGCCTCTGACAATGGCCTCGGTAGCCCCAAACAGCAGCAGTGGTTGAATGGGCCCTTCCTTGCTGCTAGTGCTGCCATGGCCGCTCATTCCCCTCAGGCTGCTGACAAGCTTAGGCCCGTCCCTTGCCCTTCCTTCTGTCTCTCTTCCCCCTCCCTTCTTTTTCTCTTTCTCTCTCCTCCACTTGCTCTTCCCCACTCTTTCTTCCTTCTCCCTTCATGTTTTTTCTCTCTCTTCCTTCCTCCCTGAGTTATTTAATTCACACAACAGCATCTTCCTTCTCCTGAAGGGGCTCTTTCCTCCCTCACAACCAGTCTTTTTGCAGAGCCCTGCCTGCTATCCTTTTATATAGAGAGATTCCTCTCCTCTACAATCAAGAACATCTTCGGACAAGTAACAGTTGCATTCCAACTGACCTTAACCATCACAGGCCCCTCCTCCTTATCTGCATATGGAATCCCCACTGCCCAATCACCATGGTGCTTCTGCTTTCGCAGGCTCCTTCTCCCTATCTGCATATGGAATCCCCACTGCCCAATCAGGTGCTTCTGCTTGCAAACTCTGTCAGCCAATCGCCTTCTTTCTACCAAGTCCCCACGCATGGCCCATCTTGGAGAATTAATAATATAGATGTTTGGTCACCATGGGGAACAGAGAAATGCATTTGTAGCCTGTTTGGCCTTAATTAGATTAGATAGCATCCAGACATACCAACACTATTTTCTTGTATGAAATGAATGTATGGGAGTCAATCAGAGTTTATCTTACGATGTCAAAAGTAAAATGTGTTCTGTGAAAATATAATCTTATAAAAGTATGTAACAAGAAAATAACTACAAATTATATCTGCTGGAAAGCAGGAGTACAATATGTGGGGATTTTTCATATAAAATATCCTTAACTTTTATTACAGCTACAAGAAAATCAAGATGAGATTGAAAATATGATGAATTCCATTTTCAAGGGTATATTTGTCCATAGATATCGGTAAGTGAAGGAAAATGACTGGGCTAATGGTCAGAGGATAATGTCTCACCTCATTATGTAAAATATATGTATAAGTGGGGGGAAAGCTCCAAAAATCAGAACATATTATCTAGACACTAGTCTTGTCTCATTAACTGCCAAGTTCAACAGTTTGTGTTATAGCTCCATAGTTTCTTTAGTGTGTAGTGTACAGTTCTAGTGGCCTTTTTGAGCAAAAACGAACAAAGAAAATACTCAAGATCACAAACAGGCAAGGTGCCCTCTGAAAAATCTGTCTTTTTAGTATTATAAATATGCATTTTGAGGGGGGCGGGGGACATGCAGATAGTCACAAACTGCCCGAGTGGTATTCACAGACTAGATAGTTGGGAACTGTCAAGATACTAACGTATTTTGAATATGTTATTGTTTATTACCTAATCATGGGTAATAAAAACAAATTGGAAAACATGGGCATGTTTAGCAGAAGGAATTTGATTGAGACATTCACTCTGTAAAGAAATTAATTTGAATCAAGTTGTTGGCTAAGGGTTAAGGAAAGAAAGATAGGAAGCTTGGATTTTGACCTCTTTGTACAGAGGGATAGATATCTAAAAGGGTCTATGGATGATATAACTTTTTATTTCAATGGGGAAGATGCTAGAACTTGGGTGTGTTAAATCTACTGACTTCATGAAATGCTTGATCAGAGTAAAACAGCTGCATTTGGTGATCTGATAATTGATCCCTATTGCTGATGTAGTAATATTCATTAATATTCATTAGTTATAGAGTTAATTATAAGATGCTTAGCTCTTATTCTGCTCTTGCGGCAACTACAAAATTGGTGTGAAATTGGAAATCAGATGCTAGTGTTGGTCCTGACTTAATTGTACTTGGTTTAGATGATGTCTTATCAACTTGCACACTTGAAAATTGGTGATCATGGCATTCTTAGAGTGTAATGTGTACAATAACAAAACAAAATGGTTTGGATCTATCAATCAAGTCACAATAATTCTAGTAAATTGTTTATGAAAAGTATGACAGGCAGAAGTGAGAAACAATGGAAAGACAAGAAAATTGGCTCTACAAAATCTCTTCCCTGTCTGTTTCCCCAAACAAAAAATCGACTCCATGGCCTGAAAAGCATATAAGAACATAAGAACAGCCCTGCTGTATCAGGCCCAGAGCCCATCCAGTCCAGCATCCTGTTTCACACAGAGGCCCACCAGATGCCACTGGAAGCCATAGGCAGGAGTTGAGGGTGTGCCCTCTCTCCTGCTGTTACTCCCCTGCAACTGGTACTCAGAGGCATCCTTTCTTTGAGGCTGGAGGTGGCCTATAGCCCTCCAACTAGTAGCCATTGATACATCTCTCCTCCATGAAGTTATCCTACCCCTCTTAAAGCCATCCAGGTTGTTGGCTGTCACCACATCTTGTGGCAGAGAATTCTACAAGTTGATTATGTGTTGTGTGATAAAGTACTTCTGTTTGTCAGTCCTAAATTTCCCGGCAACCAATTTCATGGGATGACCCCTGGTTCTAGTGTTATGTGAAAGGGAGAAAATTCTCCTCTATCCACTTTCTCCACACCATGCATGATTTTACAGACCTCTATCATGTCTCCCCGCTGTCGTCTTTTTTCTAAACTAAATAGCCCCAGGTGTTGTAGCCTTTCCTCATAAGAAAAGTGCTCTAGGCCCCTGATCATCTTGTTTGCCCTTTTCTGCTCCTTTTTCGGTTCTACAATATCCTTTTTTAGATGTGGTGACCAGAATTGTACACAGTACGCTAGGTGTGGCTGCACCATTATTTTGTATAAGGACATTATAATATTAGCAGTTTTATTTTCAACCCCCTTCCTAATGATCGCTAGCATGGAATTGGCCTTTTTCACAGCTGCTGCACATTGAGTTGACACTTTCAACGAGCTGTCCACCATGACCCCAAGATCCCTCTCTTGATCAGTCACTGACAGCTCAGATCCCAACAACATATACTTGAAATTAGGGTTTTTCATCCCAATGTGCATCGCTTTACACTTGCCAACATTGAACCACATTTGCAATTTGTCACCCACTCCCCTAGTTTGGAGAGATCCTTTTGGAGCTCCTCACAATCCACTTTGGATTTCACTACCTGAAAGAGTTTGGTATCTTCTGCAAATTTGGCCACCTCGCTGCTTACCCTGACTTCTAGATCATTTATGAATAAATTAAAAAGCACCGGACCCAGTACAGATCCCTGGGGGACCCCACTTCTTACTTCTCTCCCTTTATACCTATCCTCTGTTTCCTATCCTTCAACCAGTTAGCAATCCACATATGGACTTGTCCCCTTATCCCATGACTGCTAGGTTTTCTCAGGAGTCTTTGCTGAGGAACTTTGTCGAAAGCTTTTTGGAAGTCCAGGTATACTGTATCAACTGGATCACCCTGATCCACACATTTGTTGACACTCTCAAAGAACTCCAAAAGGTTGGTGAGGCAAGATTTACCTTTGCAGAAGCGATGCTGGTTCTCTCCCAGCAGGGCCTTTTCTTCTATGTGCTTTACAATTGTATCTTTGAGGATGTTTTCCATCAATTTGCCTGGAACGGACGTTAAGCTAACTGGCTTGTAATTTCCTGGATCGCCCCTGGATCCCTTTTTGAAAATCTGTGTTACATTTGCTACTTTCCAGTTCTCCGGTACAGAGCCTGATTACAGGGATAAGGTATACATTTTGGCAAGGAGGTCGGCAATTTCACATTTGAGTTCTTTGAGGACTCTTGGATGGATGCTGTCTGGCCCTGGCGATTTGCTAGTTCTCAGTTTTTCCAGACAGTTTAGAACATCATCTCTTGTCACTTCTATCTGACTCAGTTCTTTAGCCTCCATCCCTAAAAAGCCTGTTTCAGGAACAGGTATATGCTCAGTATCCTCTGCCATGAAGACAGACGCAAAGAACTCATTTAGCTTCTCTGCAATCTCCATATCCTCCTTAATAATCCCTTTCACTCCCTCATTGTCTAATGGTCCAACTGCCTCCCTGGCAGGTTTCCTGCATCTGATGTATTTAAAGATGTTTTTGTTGATGCTTTTGGCTAAATGCCCTTGATGCCTTTGATGCTTTTGGCTAAATGTTCCTCAAATTCTCTTTTTGCCTCTCTTATTGTCACCTTGCATTTATATTGCCAGAGTTTGTGTTCCTTTCTGTTCTCCTCATTTGGGCAGGCCTTCCAATTTCGGAAGGAAGTCTTCCTTTTTATGGCTTCCTTGATATTACCTGTTAGCTATGCTGGCATCCTCCTGGACTTAGTGGTACCTTTTCTCCTTTTGGATATACAATCTAACTAGGCTTCTAGCATTATGGTTTTGAGTAAAGCCACAATACTTCTTTTCACCATACTCATTTGGGAGAAGTTGCCTCTTTGGTGATTCTCTCCTCACATGTATGCTGAATTTGATCATACTATGGTCACTGTTCCCTAAAGGATCAATGACACTGACGCACCAGGTCCTGGGTGCCACTCGGGATTAAGTCCAAGGTTGCCTTCTCTCGGGTTGGTTCCAAGACCAACTGTTCTAAGAATAGCCCTGCTGGATCAGGCCCAAGGCCCATCTAGTCCAGCATCCTGTTTCGCACAGTGGCCCACCAGATGCCGCTGCAAACCACAGGCAGGACTTGAGGGCATGCCCTCTCTCCTGCTGTTACTCCCCTGCAACTGGTACTCAGAGGCATCCTGCCTTTGAGGCTTGAGGTGGTCCACAGCCCTCCGTCTAGTAGCCGTTGATAGACCTCTCCTCCAGGGCACTGTCATTCAACATATCTAGAAATTTGATCTCTTTGTCATCACCTGACTGTGAATTTACCCAGTCTATGTGTGGGTAATTGAAGTCACCCATTATTACTGCCTTGCCTCTCCCTGAAGCCTCCCTGATTTCCTCCTGCAACTCCCAGTCACTGTCAGCATTTTGACAGCACGTCTCCAGTAGCAAATTCCTTTCAGGCCTTGTATTTCTATGGAGGACTCTGGTTCACCTAGGTTTTCTACCTTGTTAGATTCTATCCCTTCTTTAACATACAGTGCTACTCCACCTCCAAGGTGCCCCTCCCTGTCCTTTCTATAGAGTTTATATCCAGGGAGAACAGTGTCCCACTGGTTCTCACTGTTCCACCATGTTTCTGCTATGCCCACTATATCGATATCTGTGTTAGCAACCAAGCACTCCAGCTCACCCATCTTGACTTGGAGGCTTCTAGCATTGGCATATAAGCACCTATACGCTGAATCTTTCACCTGGTGTATGCTGTCTGTCTTGTGAAATTTTGACCAGCTGGCACAGCCTTCTGTCTGCTCTTAATGTGGTTCTTCTCTGTCCCCTTCTGTTTTATCTGAATCCTTTGCACCCTCACACTTTAAAGGATGGCATTTGCCGAACCGGATACTGCCCAGCTCCCGTCGGCTATTCCCCAAGCATCATTTTAAAAGCTGCTCTGCACCTTTTTTATTTTAAGCGCCAGCAGTCTGGTTCCATCTTGGTTCAAGTGCAGCCCATCCCTTTTGTACAGGCCTTGCTTGCTGCAAAATGTATCCCAGTGCCTAACAAATCTAAACCCCTCCTCTCGGCACCAACGTCTCATCCACGCATTGAAACCCCTCAGCCCTGCCTGTCTCACTGTACCTGCGCGTGGAACAGGTAGCATTTCTGAGAATGCTACCTTGGGGGTCCTGGACTTCAATACACTACCTGTCAGCCTAAATTTGGCTTCCAGGACCTCCTGACTGCATTTCCCCATATCGTTGGTGCCCACATGTACCACGACAGCTTTCTCCTCCCCAGCCCTGCCTAAAATCCTATCTAAACACTGTGTGATGTCTGCAACCTTCGCACCAGGCAGGCAAGTCACTGTGCGGTCAACACACGGGTCACAAACCCATCTCTCTATACCTCTAGTGAGGCCCCCACCCCCCGGAGGAATATCCTGTGTGCGAGAGGATATGGGCTCATCAACCATGGAAGGGATCCTTTCTAAAGGAGCATTTCCCTCTTCCTCAGACTGATGTCCTCCTTACCCAAGACCTTCATTCTCCCTGACAGCTGAGGAGCTATCAGCCCTGGAGTGGGATGCCTCTACCACATCCCTGAAGGTCTCATCCACATACCTCTCTGTCTCTCTGAGCTTCTCCAGACCTGCCACCTTGGTCTTGAGGAAACGAATTTGCTCCCTGAGAGCCCAGAGCTCCTTGCACCGAGCACATATCCATGACTTCTGCCCATGGAGCAAATAGTCATACATGTGGCACTCTGTGCAATACACTGGAAAATGCCCCATCTCCTGCTTGCTTTCTAGCTTCATAGTGGTTTTGTTGGCTGTTTACAGTATTTAGAGATCGTTTATTTGAAGGATAGGTCTCAGCTGTAATGGTCAGCTATTAAACTATCCAAACAGCCTTTCTCAGGAATGTAAGGGAGGGATTAGTACTTACCTTCTCTTCTCCACCAGGCTCCTTGTGAACACAGAGGCTTGTTCTAGGCTCCCCCACATTCTTCCCGCTAAACTCCTGCAAAACTCCAATGTCCTGTTTGCTATCCCTATCTGCTATGCTCTCGGGCCTTCACCTCTTATGTAGAGAGTTGGCTTCCAACTGACACACAGGACGTGGGTCAAAGGAATGTGGGGCCTCCCCCAGCCCTCCATCCCCTCCAGGCAGGGACAAACTGAAACACAGGGATTTGCAAGCCCTGGCAAATAGCACACACAGAGACTAGGATTTATCCCTTAAAGACAAACTAGCCCCTCAAAATCCCCCCTCCTCTTGTTAGTTTAAAGAGGGGAAAGGGCTAGATGTTGTTGATTAGAAAAGCTTGCTCACCCTTTGAAGCTGCTTTTGCTCCTTCCAGAGTAGGCTTCCAGTTCAACCCAAGAGCTGTGTTCTTTTCCCACATCTCCTGAACCTGTCTCCTGGGTTTTGGGGACTGAAATGTTTGAAAGATATTGCCTTTTCTCTGAAGGAGAGTCTTCAGAAGAGATAGTGAGGATTATTGCTCTCCCAGCCCCGCCCCCCCCGCCCCCGGATGTCGGTTTTCAGACAAACTACCTCCGTTGGATGGGTGGGCAGTTGTCCACAAGTGCAGCAGCTTATGTTTCCCTCTAGGAATGAATGGCAGATACTCACATATTTATAAGAAAGCAAAGGGGTGTGCCTGGTTTGGAATTAATCTTACCCCAGCCACTAACTACTATTCCTACTATTGGTTTAGTTTTATCCTGGATTCTATTTCTTGGTGGTTATAGAGTGTGACAGAGAATGTGATTAAAATTGCATAGAATGTCGGCAGCTGACTTGGTGTATACTAAAATTAAATGAAATGGGGACAAAACTATTTCTCGTTTTTTTCACAGTGATGCTATTGCTGAGATTAGAGCTGTTTGTATTGAAGAAATCGGTGTGTGGATGAAAATGTATAGTGATGCCTTCCTGAATGATAGTTATTTAAAGTATGTTGGTTGGACACTTCATGACAGAGTAAGTGTTGTATGCTATAGGATATATTTATTGGGGAAACAGGCCCTTTTACTATGTTAACTTTCACTTTTGATTCAAAACAAATTCCTGCTTTCTCATATTTCTGTGTTTGACTTGACAATTTAATTGCCCCAGAACTGTTTGATTCATTTAGGTGAAATATGATTCTAACACCCCACATTAGTTTCCTTCTGCTCTTGAAGAACAATGGCGCTTGTAAAATGCTATTTAAAATGGCATATATGGGAAAAGCTTCCTGGACTTGAAGGCTGTTCATTTGAAATTGTCACAAGAAAAAATGCAGTAATGATGAAAATGTATATCCTTGGCCAGTTTGGAAAATACCTTCTTGGCCCACACAATTGAAAGGGAGATGTATCAAGTGCATGTCCATTATTTTTCTTTTGCAATGTCCCAGGACACTCCTTTAGGGGAAATGGCCATCCAAACAACTGGTCTACATATGCCCCCATAGGATTGCAAGCCAGTGCCAGAAAACAAATCAGCAAGGGTGAAACAGGCCTCCAAAATGGTGTTTGAAGTGTCGAAACATTTCACATTGAAATAGGGTGGTTTTGATTCGAGCTCAAAACAGCCCCTTTATTTAAAGGGTGTTTTGTTTCGAGCTCAAAACAGCCTGTTTAAAGTTGAAATGTTTCAATGTTGAAACATTTTGCACATCTTTACCAAATACTAGTTTAAACTAGTATTCGAAGTATTGTAGAGCTGCCATTCAGATGAACACACACACATTCGATAAAGGGATACTCCAGGAAACTGTCAGGATGTTGTGAAAGATGTCAATGTGCCCCCCTCTCAGTTGCATGGGCCGGGTTCCATTTCAGTTTGGGTTGAGGCAAACCTGATTTAGAAGAATTACTTGAGTTGCATTTTCTGTCATTAAAGGATGGTTCTACCTATGACTACTTTTATCAGATTATTCCTTCAGCTAACAAGAGTTTTTGACTCTAGGCTACACAACTTGAGCAACTAACCCATTGCTATGCAATTAATTTTGCTTTCATTTTCAACTACTTGATATTTTTATCTTTCTTTCACTTGATGGAAATTATAGAAATGAATCTTCTGCAGTAAAATATATTAGTGGGAATTTTTTCCTGCAAAAATGTGTTAATGGAAATTCTTCCATTTTTAAAGAGCTTTCTGCCCCATAACACTGGTTCCTTCACACTGCTCCCCTTTTTGGCAACTAGATTGGGCAGTGGGGTTATCTTGTTCTGAACACCAGGATTGTTCTATTAGATTTTTTTCTATATTACATTAATCCAACATTACTTGAAGCATTGTTATACTTTTACAGCTAGAAGTGAGCCAGACTAGGTTGATATCATATGTCATGAGTGTGTTTCATAAGCATAAAGTCTGCATGCCCATCTGCCCTGTCTCATTCCTAATGTTCAATGTAAATGTTTGGTTTCATTTATGGGATTGGAAATTTTCCAGTTTTAAGATATATGTGCCAATAATATGGATGAAGCAGTTACAGATTCTTCTTCCCAATAATGTGGATGAAACAGTTATAGATTCTTCTTCCCATTTCTTCAATTTTCTGTTTTTCTTTGTGTGAATTCAAAGGATTTATAGGTATTTAAATTCTGTTTCTGATACTTAAGTGCCTGACTCAAAGTAGTTTGTGATACATTAAGCATATGCTGTAGGGAGCATGTTCTCTCATGTATCTCCCATGCTCAGGGGATGAAACCGTGCTTCAGTTGCCATTCTTCAGAGAGCTGCAGGAGCAGCTCATTTTTGTTGACAGTCTCCACATTGTGGAATAGTCTTCCCAGGGAGGCTCACCAGATCTCTTGTCAGTTGGTGTTTCAGTGGTGGGTGAAGACCTTCCTGTGTTCTAAAGAGTGTCCAGCTTAGGTTTTGCTCCTGTCTCTCCCAATTCCAGTTTTAACAGAGTTTGTTTTGTTCTTAAATGGAATTTAAGGTTTTAAGTGTGACTTTAGCCTTGTATGTTACCTGGACCACTTGGTGGAAAGACATCTAATAAATGTGGAAAATAAATGAAACAATTTGCATTCTGAATATCAAAAATGTTTACTAATTCTATGCCCTAATATATTATATAAAAATAATTGCTAAATAACTGGTACCTGATTTTGCTGTATATTTTATTCATTTCCAACTCTCATGTATTTTTATTTAGCAAGGCGAAGTGAGATTGAAGTGTTTGAAAGCTTTGCAGAGTTTGTACACCAACAGAGAGTTGTTCCCCAAATTGGAGCTATTTACAAATAGATTTAAGGTAAGTTTTTTTTTTTTTAAGAGTGGTGTAGTGGTTAGAGTGCTGGACCAGATCCGGGGAGACCCGAGTTCAAATCCCCATTCAGCCATGATACTAGCTGGGTGACTCTGGGCCAGTCACTTCTCTCTCAGCCTAACCTACTTCACAGGGTTGTTGTGAGGAGAAACTCAAGTACCGTATGTAGTACACCGCTCTGGGTTCATTGGAGGAAGAGTGGGATATAATAATAATAACAATAATAATAACAACAACAACAACAACAACTGACCCTCTTTATTAAATTACACATGCACATTAAAATTACCACAGCATGCCACCATAACATGTAAATATTTTTACAGGATATAAACTATTTGCTGAAATTAGCATTCATGGTATAGCTTGTTGTGGCCATTTACATCCCCTGGTTTCATGGTTTTTTTATTCATAAAGACTAAATCCTCTCCATCTGTTTCCAGGATGCTATAGGCGATAGAGTCCAATCACTTTCTAGAAAGTAAGCAGAATACTCTGCGATAGCTTCATATGACATTTCTGAATATCATTCTCCTAGTAGGAGAATGCACACCTGTTCATGGAAAAATACACAAGTACCTGACAGCATTCATCTTTGATCATGTAACTACAGTTTTATGACTGAAACCTTGTTTTCCTATTGCTTAGTATAATGTACATGATGGGGAAGGGCAAGCAAGACTGACTTTGCTGTTAATTTTTTGTGTGCACTATACTATTACTTACACAACATGTTTTGTGTATATATTCTTTCCTGTTGTGTATGAACCGTTTCCTACAGTGTTTGGAAAAACTCAGTTTGTTACGGGATTTGCAAGCTAGCTTGATTCAAGCCAGGCTCAACATCGAACTGGCCTGGTTCAGGCAGTCCAGGTTCGAATCGGACTGACCCTCAATTCTAACAACAGGCTCATGGGCCAGTTCAGGGACAATACTTGTAAAGGGGAATCAGGTGAGGATTCTCCTTTACAAGTACAGGGCATTCCTGTACAGGATGCCACCTTGTCTTAAGGAGGCAATCATTAGTCTGCTTCTGAAGAAGCCTGACTTGGATCCCATATAGTTAAGCGACTACAGGCCTATTTCCCATGGCTAGGCAAGGTGATTGTTAAAGGTGATGGCCTCGCATGTCCAGGCGGTCTTGGAGGAAACTGATCATCTAGACCCATTTCAAACTGGCTTTCGAGCAGGCTATGGGGTGGAGACTGCCTTGGTCGGCCTGACAAATGATCTCCAATGGAGAATTGACAGAGGGAGTGTGGCTCTGTTGGTCCTTTTGGATCTCTTGGCAGCTTTCAGTACTATTGACCATAGTATCCTTCTGGAACATCTGAGGGGATTGGGGGTGGGAGGCACTTCTTTGCAGTGGTTCTGCTCCTGACTCACAGGCAGATTCCAGATGGTGTCCCTTGGAGACTGTTGTTCTTCCAAATCTGAACTTTCCTATGGTATCCCTTAGAGTTCCATATTGTCTCTGATGTTGTTTAACATCTACATATAACTGCTAGGAGAGATCATCAGGAGATTTGGTGCAGGGTGTAACAAATATGCTGATGACACCCAAATCTATTTCTCTATGTCAACCTCATCAGTAGAAGGCATAATCTCCCTAAATGCCTTCCTGGAGGCAGTAATGGGCTGGATGAGGGATAACAAACTGAGGCTGAATCCAGATAAGACGGAGGTACTTATAGTGCGGGGCCAGAACTCGGGAGACTATTTTAATTTGCCGATTCTGGATGAGGTCACGCTCCCCCTGAAGGAACAGGTGCGCAGTCTGGGGGTGGTTCTGAATCCGAATCTCTCCCTGGTGTCCCAGGTTTATGCGGTGGTCTTGGTGCCTTATTTATTTACTTATTGCATTTTTATACTGCCCCTCCCGATTTGGCCCAGGACAGTTTACAAATCAGCTTTGGCTGATACACCAGCTGCATCCGTTTCTTGAGATGAATGACCTCAAAACGGTAGTACATATGCTGGCAACCGCTAGGCTAGATTACTACAATGCCCTCTATGTGGGGCTGCCTTTGTACGTAGTCCAGAAACTACAGTTGGTCTAGAATGGGACAGCCAGGTTGGTCTCTGGGTCATCTAGGAGAGATCATATTACTCCTGTGTTGAAAGAACTACACTGGCTACCAGTACGTTTCCGGGCAAAATACAAGGTGCTTGTTAATACCTATAAAGCCCTAAACAGCTTAGGTCTTGGGTATTTAAGAGAACGTCTTCTTCACCATGAGCCCCACCGCCTATTAAGATAATCTGGAGAGGTTTGTCTGTGGTTGCCGCCAACTCATTTGGCGGCTACTCGGGAAAGGGCCTTCTCATTTGCTGTTCCCGGACTTTGGAATATGCTCGCTGTTGAAATAAGAGCCTGCCCATCTCCGGGAACATTTAAAAAGGCACTGAAGACACATTTATTCACCCAGGCTTTTAATTAGATTTATAGTTTTAATATTTTTAATGTTGGGTTTTAAAAGATTTTAATGTTTACATGATTTTAATTGTTCAATTGATTTAGTTTTGATTTTAATTGTTTTTATTTTGATGTAAACCGCCTTGAGCCATTTTTGGAAGGGCGGTATATCAATCAATCAATCTATCAAATAAATTTTCTTGAGTAAAGCGGGGAGGAAGAAAACGTACTTTTAAATTTCAGGCAGTGAGGGTGGCCGTGGGGGCTTCTCCAATCCCACCCAACCAGCCTCCCAAATGACAGCCTGGTTTGGGTTTCTGCTCATGTGAGCATACTATTTTCGTGACATTTGTGCATGTGCAGAGGTTATTTGCATCACTACGCAATTTGAGTAGTGATGCAAATGCCCTCTGCGCATTTGTGGAGGTCACAGAAATGGCGTAAACGCGTGTGCAGAGGCCCAAACTGAGCCGCAGCTGGCCTGGGCTGTCATTTGGGAAGCTGGTGGGGGCGGGTTGGAGGAGCCACCAATGTATCTTTCTTTCTTCTCTCCCCCCACCCCTCCCCACTGCCCTTTATTCCAGGGAATGCCCTGTACTTGTAAAAGGGTAATCCTCGGCAGATTCTCTTTTACATGTATACCCACCGAGCTGGCTCGCTAACCAGTTCAGCCCGATTAGAGGGCCAGACAGGACCCAGTTTGGCCAAGCCCAAAGGCAGACCAGGCTGGGTTGGTTCGAATCAGGTCCAGATTCGCACCAAACTGATCAAACCAGTTCCTCCATGCACATCCCTATTTGTCCCATGCATTGAAAAGGTTTGCTTGTTAACACTCTTCAATAGTTTCTTCTGGAAACATGTATGATCTGTCTTTTTTTCAGGATCGCATTGTATCAATGACACTTGATAAGGAATATGATGTTGCTGTAGAAGCCATTCGATTAGTCACACTAATTCTTCAGTGAGTATATTTTAAGGTACAATTTACATTTGTGAGCAATATGCCAGCCATATTGTTCTCATTTGTGTGGTGAGATAGAACTATTAGATATAGGCTAAATGCAGATTGAATATTTCAAAGAATTAAGATAATTATTGTGGGATGCAACTTTCTGTCACAAAATATAAAGGACACCTTGCAAAACAATTGGTTAATTGTTGCTTTTTCTTTTAAAGTGCAGAAAGACACATTTAATTATTTGAATTTCAGTCCTGTTTCTGACCAAAGGAGACTTGAAGCTACATGCAGCATTAAAAAAAATCCCAATGATTAGGACATTGAGTTGAATGTTCTCTGTCTCTTTAATCTTCTGTCGTACATAAATACACCTTTTCCTTCCATAATGTACCATTATGTTCATAACAATGCTGATGGTAAGTGCTAACCTAGATTGCCCTTGTAGCCAGAATAAAAGAGTGGTTATGAGGACAATCTTGGTTAGCACTAAACATGGCTAGCATTGATGCACTCAAAATGCCATACCATTTTTAACACAAACTGTTGAAGAGGAGGATAAATATGTGCCATCCCACTCATCTCTCCTGCACAGTCTGATTAGGAGGTCAGGGATGTTATGTCTGCAGTAGGCTATATTCCGTGGCTTCTAGCAGGAAAGGAGGTAACAGAAGAGTAGAAACTTGTAGCACCAAAGTTGTGGCAGCTGTGTTCAAAGAACTGAGTACTGCATATTAGCCAACTGGCCTCCTGGGGTGGAAAGTGCTTTAAAAGTTAATTGAAGTTCAGAACTTTGCTTTCCATTCCAAAGTAGACCTGGAAAATCCGTAAGAGAGAGTGTATTGTATAGTTTGGAAAGAGACTATTACTGTAAAACTGAGAAAAATTGTCTAGAATTCGATATATAGAGTTCGGACCCTGGGGCCTAAAATGGGATTAGTTTAATTGACTTCATGCTCAGGAATTTACATTAGAGATGGAACAGCATACACCTTCTAGTGTTTGTAAAGTGGGAATCATACATGTGAGAAAATATTATTTATTTATTATTTAGTTAAGATATTTATACTCTGCCCCTCCAGTGCACTACTAATACAGTCAACGGCTCCTGAATTCAGTGGCCACTTCCATTCCAATTCTGCATTAGCTATAATGCTGTGTTCTGTTGAACCATGTAGTGTGTTTCTGGCTCCAGAACCACTTTTAAAGTTTTTGCATGGCATTTGCAAAATACCTTGGAGCCAGAACAATGGGTTCTGCACATGCTCTGTTTTATAGACCCATGTCTACTTGGGAAAGCAAGCAGTAGTTCATTCTGTAAAAGTATTTTATAGTATCTTTATGGCAGTTTACTTTGATTTACGTGGATGCAAACACCTTTGTTGTATCCTATAAAAGTCATTTTTGCTTGGTATATTATTTTTGTGTTATAACCATATGGCTTCATATAAAATGCTTAATGTTGTGTATGGTCCAATTGGGCTTGTGTTTATTACCTGTTCTAATAGTAACATATAGGAGATGCTGAAGCTGAGTGATTTGATTCAGGTAATGTCTGACTTTTTCAGTGGAAGTGAAGAAGCATTGTCCAATGAAGACTGTGAGAATGTTTATCATTTGGTGTATTCTGCACATCGACCTGTTGCAGTAGCAGCGGGAGAATTCCTTCACAAAAAGTAAGTCCAGCGAATTTGTCTGAAATATAAGAAAATATTGAAGAAAAGCTAGAGGATGGCCTATGGTGTTCTAATGGCTATAACAGTCCTTAAACAGGTAATTGAACCTCCCTTGCATTCTGCCTCTTAAGGGGCTGATACATGGCCAGAGCACTGTGATAAGTCTTGCATTCCTTCAATCTACCTTGGCTCGCTTGCTCTACTGTTATAAGGGGAAGCTTCAATGTAAGTGGAGAATACTGAGAGAATATGAATTCTGAGGACAAAGAGAAGAGTCTGTTAAATTAAAACCCCTGTTACATCTTGCTGGTGCAGATTATTTCAATGGTCAGAGCCTCTAGAGTGGGGTAGGCAATGTGAGGCTCTCCAGATATTGCTGAACTACAATTCCCATCATTCCCAGCTGTTATAAATAGTGGCTGAGGTTGATGGGAGTTGTAGTTCAGCAACATCTGGAGTGCCACAAGTTGCCTAACTCTGCTCCAGATGGAAATGTAGGCAGCAGACTTGTGCATTTATGTTATATTTTTTGCGGCTGTTTCAAGCACATTTTGACTTATATTTCAGAGTACTACTAAAAAAACACACACATCCCAAATCCATTTC